>NC_060138.1:822475510-822781224 GCF_021461385.2 Schistocerca piceifrons
ATGAATCCTTCTGTCTCACTGTATATATTGCCTTTTCTTAGCGATGTGTTGGACGCATCTTGATCGATGTGTAGCTGTGTTAGAGGATATGGGTGCTTGCAGCGTAGTGTTTTCTTTTTCCAATTTACTTTCTTCGTATCTGTTGATGTTATGTGATCTAAAGGGTTGTAGAAGTGGTTATGAAATTGCAGTGGTGTAGCCGATGTATTTATATGAGTGATTGCTTTGTGTATTTTGCTAGTTTCTGCTCGTTCTAGAAAGAATTTTCTTAAATTGTCTACCTGTCCATAATGTAGGCTTTTTATGTCGATAAATCCCCTTCCTCCTTCCTTTCTGCTTAATGTGAATCTTTCTGTTGCTGAATGTATGCGATGTATTCTATATTTGTGGCATTGTGATCGTGTAAGTGTATTGTGTGCTTTTAGGTCTTTGTTACTCCATTTCACTACTCCAAATGAGTAAGTCAATATTGGTATAGCATAAGTATTTATAGCTTTTGTCTTGTTTCTTGCTGTCAATTCTGTTTTCAGTATTTTTGTTAGTCTTTGTCTATATTTTTTCTTTTAGTTCTTCTTTAATATTTGTATTATCTATTCCTATTTATTGTCTGTATCCTAGACATTTATAGGCATCTGTTTTTTCCATCGCTTCTATGCAGTCGCTGTGATTATCCAATATGTAATCTTCTTGTTTAGTGTGTTTTCCCTTGACTATGCTATTTTTCTTACATTTGTTTGTTCCAAAAGCCATATTTATATCATTGCTGAATACTTCTGTTATCTTTAGTAATTGGTTGAGTTGTTGATTTGTTGCTGCCAGTAGTTTTAGATCATCCATGTATAGCAAATGTGTGATTTTGTGTGGGTATATTCCAGTAATATTGTATCCATAATTTGTATTATTTAGCATGTTGGATAGTGGGTTCAGAGCAAGGCAGAACCAGAAAGGACTTAATGAGTCTCCTTGGTATATTCCATACTTAATCTGTATTGGCTGTGATGTGATATTATTTGAATTTGTTTGGATATTACGTGTGGTTTTCCAATTTTTCATTACTATGTTTAGGAACTGTACCAATTTAGGATCTGCTTTGTATATTTCCAGTATTTGTAGTAACCATGAGTGGGGTACACTATCAAAAGCTTTTCGGTAATCAATGTATGCGTAGTGTAGCGACCTTTGTTTAGTTTTAGCTTGATATGTCACCTCTGCATCTATTATCAGTTGCTCTTTACATCCTCGTGCTCCTTTGCAACAGCCTCTTTGTTCTTCATTTATAATTTTGTTCTGTGTTGTATGTGTCATTAATTTCTGTGTAATGACAGAAGTTAATATTTTGTATATTGTTGGTAGACATGTTATGGGGCGATATTTAGCTGGATTTGCTGTGTCTGCTTTATCTTTAGGTTTCAGATAAGTTATTCCACGTGTAAGTGTATCAGGAATGTGTATGGGTCTGCAATGTAACTGTTAAATACACTCCTGGAAATTGAAATAAGAACACCGTGAATTCATTGTCCCAGGAAGGGGAAACTTTATTGACGCATTCCTGGGGTCAGATACATCACATGATCAGACAGAACCACAGGCACATACACACAGGCAACAGAGCATGCACAATGTCGGCACTAGTACAGTGTATATCCACCTTTCGCAGCAATGCAGGCTGCTATTCTCCCATGGAGACGATCGTAGAGATGCTGGATGTAGTCCTGTGGAACGGCTTGCCATGCCATTTCCACCTGGCGCCTCAGTTGGACCAGCGTTCGTGCTGGACGTGCAGACCGCGTGAGACGACGCTTCATCCAGTCCCAAACATGCTCAATGGGGGACAGATCCGGAGATCTTGCTGGCCAGGGTAGTTGACTTACACCTTCTAGAGCACGTTGGGTGGCACGGGATACATGCGGACGTGCATTGTCCTGTTGGAACAGCAAGTTCCCTTGCCGGTCTAGGAATGGTAGAACGATGGGTTCGATGACGGTTTGGATGTACCGTGCACTATTCAGTGTCCCCTCAACGATCACCAGTGGTGTACGGTCAGTGTAGGAGATCGCTCCCCACACCATGATGCCGGGTGTTGGCCCTGTGTGCCTCGGTCGTATGCAGTCCTGATTGTGGCGCTCACCTGCACGGCGCCAAACACGCATACGACCATCATTGGCACCAAGGCAGAAGCGACTCTCATCGCTGAAGACGACACGTCTCCATTCGTCCCTCCATTCACGCCTGTCGCGACACCACTGGAGGCGGGCTGCACGATGTTGGGGCGTGAGCGGAAGACGGCCTAACGGTGTGCGGGACCGCAGCCCAGCTTCATGGAGACGGTTGCGAATGGTCCTCGCCGATACTCCAGGAGCAACAGTGTCCCTAATTTGCTGGGAAGTGGCGGCGCGGTCCCCTACGGCACTGCGTAGGATCCTACGGTCTTGGCGTGCATCCGTGCGTCGCTGCGGTCCGGTCCCAAGTCGACGGGCACGTGCACCTTCCGCTGACCACTGGCGACAACATCGATGTACTGTGGAGACCTCACGCCCCACGTGTTGAGCAATTCGGCGGTACGTCCACCCGGCCTCCCGCATGCCCACTATACGCCCTCGCTCAAAGTCCGTCAACTGCACATACGGTTCACGTCCACGCTGTCGCGGCATGCTACCAGTGTGCGATGGAGCTCCGTATGCCACGGCAAACTGGCTGACACTGACGGGGGCGGTGCACAAATGCTTCGCAGCTAGCGCCATTCGACGGCCAACACCGCGGTTCCTGGTGTGTCCGCTGTGCCGTGCGTGTGATCATTGCTTGTACAGCCCTCTCGCAGTGTCCGGAGCAAGTATGGTGGGTCTGACACACCGATGTCAATGTGTTCTTTTTTCCATTTCCAGGAGTGTAATTTAGTTAGATGTGAATGTGTTGAGGTGAACTTCTTTAGCCAGAAATTTGCTATTTTATCTTTTCCAGGGGCTTTCCAATTGTGAGTAGAATTAATTGCTTGTGTGACTTAATGTTGCAAAATTATCACTTCAGGCATTTGTGGTATCATCTTGTATGTATCTGTTTCTGCTTGTATCCACCGTGCATGCATGTTATGTTGTACCGGATTTGACCATATGTTGCTCCAGAAGTGTTCCATGTCTGTTATGTTTGGTGGATTGTCTATTTTAATGTGCGTGTTATCTATTGTCTGGTAAAATTTCTTTTGGTTTGTGTTGAATGTTTGGTTTTGTTTCATTCTATTTTCACTTTTTTTGTATCTTCTAAGTCGTTTGGCCAATGCTTGTAATTTCTGCTTCTTTTCATCTAACTGCCCTATCGCTTCTTGTTGTGAGATTTTTACCTAACCTTTTTCGTTTTTTGTCTGATATTTCATTTCTTATAAATTGTGTTAGCTGTCCGATGTCTTTTCTCAGTTTTTCTATTCTGATTTGTAGCCTGTGTTGCCATGCTGGTTTTGTGGGTTTCTTCTGTGTGTTGGTTGATGCTGATCTCTGCCTAGTGTATATATTTAGTGTAGTGAGTGCTCCTATATAAACCAGTAGTTGTAGCTCTTCCATAGTTGTGTTTTCATTTATTTTGTTGTGTATGATTGTGTTGATAGTTGTTATTGTTGTTTCGACTTGTGGGTTATTTGGCGGTCTATGCAAGAATGGTCTAATGTCTGTATTTGTGTCTTTGTATTCTATATATGTAAGCTGAAATTTTTCTTCTATATCTAACATGTGTGTCACTTCGTGTTCTATTTGTGCTTGTTCTGGTGGCTGTCTTAAGATTTTGTTTTCCTCTGATTGTTTAATTTATGTGTGTTGTTCTTTGTTTGTTTGCTCTGGGATGTTTGAGTCCATTACTGTATTTTCTTCTTTTTCTGGTTGCACATTATTTTGTTCCAGTATTTGTTGTACTTGTTTGATGTGTTCTAATTCTGACTGGGATATCCTGTTATTTTTTATTATTACATGGATTTGATCAGCTAGTCGTTGTTCTGTTAAAAATTTTAATTCTGGGTATCTGGTTATTATCATTATCATTATTATTATTATTATTATTACTATAAATTATTACTTTTGTTATAATGCGAATTATTATTACGGAGTTTGTTATTTAACAACTAATTAATATCATTCTTAGTTCCTCCATTATTTTATAATCACTATTAGTGATACTATTAGCATTATTTTTATCATTGCGAATTATTATTTTTGTTAATGATGCGAATTGTTATCATTGTGATTGCTGTGTAATAGTTACTTTATGTGTTGTTCCTGGTCAGATGTAAGAGAGGGCTTTCAGGCCCTGTCTGGTCAGGCAAAATAAGTAATAAATAAATAAATCGTTAATGATTCGCTTACTAATTCGCATTTCATATGACAAGCATGCGACGAAATATGGTACCGAGAGTTCATGTCAGTCAATCAATGGACGTCAAGATGAATGCGGGAGCCCGCATTGCAGTTCTGAGCAATCTCCTATTGGAGGCTATTTTCCATCATTATGTTGTTACTGTTATGAAGTTTCAATCTTCTGTCTGTACCGTATAGACGTTTGGGATGAAAGCGTGTGTTGTATTTATTTTGTTACGGGGTGACTACGGAAATGAAATGAAGCGATTTGTATCCGCTACCCGGACATGTTCTGTCACCCTCAGATACCGCGAAGGCGACAGCCGATTTTAATGACGTCATTTCTTTACGTGTGCAATCCTGCGGGATACACAAGAGTCAAGTTCGTACTCTGGTTTTTGTAAACTGTTCTCATGTTCTGTCTAGACGGTGTCTTTAGACCTGCATAGATATTCAATTCTCTTTCCGTCGCTATTGAAACAGTTCTCATCCGACACAAAATAACAGTTTATCGTTATTTTAGATATCTAGTCATTAATGTGGCCTGAATTGAGAATGTACCAACGGCGATTTATCATGTCTTATTGTGTTACTGGTAGGATTGTTTTGTGTCGAATCAGTCCTTCGTTAATCATATGTAACTTCGTAACGGGGTACAACTTAAAATAAGTTTATCATGAACTGTCAAAGCAAATTGTAATATAACATTTCCTACGTTGAGATGGCTGTGTGAGCACTTTCTGAAAGCCAACAACTTAAAAAAGGTCTAATCGACACCTAGTCAGGTGGCAAAGTTGTCATGTGCTTAGTACAACCAAAAACAAATCCAATGAATAAATCAAGTTCCTAAACAGCACGAGAAACTCATTTTTGAAATCTGATCAAAATTCTCCAACCTGAATAAATTTTCTCCACCTCTTCTTTTCACCATAAGACCATAGCTATCAGTGTTGTCTACTGAGGTTCGTATATCTCCTTTTATTTTCTGCACGTTGAAGCTTTCCCACTTTTATACGTAACATTTCCCTTTAAACATTTTAAAACTATCTCTCACCAAAATACATTAGTAATATATCCGTTTAATGCATTTATACGAATATAGTGCCCATAGAAACATTCACTAAATCTTACGAGGTACTTTTCTGTGTAAATGTGACGTCTGAATTAATGTTCTCGGAGTGATATCACAACTTCCACTCAAAACTCAACTGAACAGAAAACTACTCACAGTCAACTAGCACAGCATTACGATAGTCAATAAGTTCCTCTCCATGGTCCTGAAGGGCATTACTTTCTAAGAGGCGATAGTGGGGCCGCCTCTATATCCCCTTCGAAAAGCGGTTGAGAGAGTGACTGAATCCCTGCTCCAGCACTGCAAGCGGTAGGGTACCGGCAACTTATTTTCCCCAGTCAGTTTCAGAACAAACTGTCTCAATGATTTTGCCTCCTATAGTAAATTTAAAAAAAAAGATACTGTCTCCTCCAGTCAAATCTGTGATCTCGAAGTGATTGTAACAAACAGAAGATATTTCTACTGATCCCAAAATAATAATCTCTGTTGTCTGAGCATCGTAAATACTTTTAGTGAAAAAAGTGAAAATTCAGTAATGACTTTGGAGTAAAGATATTTGAGTTTGTGCAAAAAAAGAGTATTTTGACATTTGGAACCAGAATGTAGCACGAACGTTCTTAAATTACTCACAAATAACGCAGTTAAACAAATAATTGTCACTCGTCATAGTGTATTTAGCAAATATGCTAAAATATTTATTATATCTTTTTTAATAATCAACTAATAATATTCGCTCAGTGAGTGGAAGATAAAAAATCTCTGTGAGTTTAAAAAGGAAATAGGTTGATCAAATAATTTAAACAATTACTCATGAAAGTCGATAAATAGTGAAAAAACACAGTACATTTATTATTCTAACCGCGAAATGAGTCTTTGAACTAATTAGTTACTTTCCAAAAGCAACAATGTGGTAATCTGAGCTTACGTATCTCTCATACAACAATTTAATTACAAAAGGAAAATAAATTAAAACTCTTCTACACGTTTTTACACCAAGTAAGTAATTTTACTGACCTGTCTGCATCTTGGAGGGTCTCCTCGCTATGACTCCATTGGAACGAAAAATATATTTGATAGCCCTCAAAAGAAGAAAATATTAACGAATTGTCTGCTTTTAAGTACTATTTTCTAAAGAGATTATTTACCTTTCCTTAATGTTAAGTAATAATACCAGAGTCTTAAAATACAGTATTAAGAGTTTTCGCCTTATTTCATGCAATACTTTTAAATTCCGCTACTGTTGTCTGATTACATTGCAACATCTCGTGTCACCAGTGATTTAATGGTTCTTCCAAGTTCCAACAGAATGTGCATTCAGCAAGTTCCTGTATTTCCTCAGGACATGTGCATAAAAATGAACTGAAAATACAGGGTTTTCGGAAACTAGCTGTGCCGTTACAATTGTTGGACAGGGCGCCCACGGGCGGCTATATAAGTCTCAACCTGGTTAATTTTATTGGAAAACACATTCCGCAGATCTGATTGTGATATGTTTCTCACGTACAAAGTCATTTCAGTTTTTAAGTCACAGAGCACGTGTCGACACTTGTGATACACTACAGATTTTGCTGTGCCCCAAAGAAAAAGTCTGATGGCGTAAGATCCGGCGGCCGAGGTGGTCACAGGTTTCTTGGGATGATACGTTTCCCAAAAACTCTTCCAGAAGACTCTTATTGTTGTTAACTGTGTGTGCAGTGTCACCATCTTGTTGAAACAATAAGTAGTTGATTTCGTTTTATTTTAGCTGGTCAATGAAATCGTGGATCATTAAACTAACGTTCACTGTTCACGGTTTCTTCAAGAAATAAAAATCCAGTAATGCCTCGTCTAGACAGTACCACCCACACTAGTTTTTTGATTATCCAGTTGCGTTTCGAGGAAAAAAAATGATGCTCCGTTGACCATAATCGTCGGTGTTGTGCATTAACATTATGAAAAAGGCAAAACCAGACCTCGTATGTATAGGTGACATCAAAAATATCTATGATATTCCTCTCAGTAAAATATGTAAATCATTTGCAGTAACGGATTCGCTTTTCATGATCCGCATCTTTCAATTAATCAACTTATCACTTCACACGGGAACAATGTTATTGTTTACCTAACCGCTCTACGCCCGGTTGCAAACACGGTCTTTTGTTCTTTTGCCATGTAACAGGATGAGTTCTCTGAGCTCTGCCGCACTGAGTCAGGAATATTCAACAACTTACCTTTATTTAGCTTCGTGGTCTTTAGTACCTCTAGCATATAACACTGAGCCTGTGCCTCGAAATATCTCAAGTCGGTGAATCGTGCAGCTGTTTCTAGGAATGTCTCAGTAAATGTCTCCTGCAGTATATCTGTATTTATCGCCTTGTCTAAACAATTATTCAAAAAGAAAATACGTTCCTTAATTGAAGTCTCCATAATTTAAAAAAAATTAAACATCTAAACACCACATATTGCATTTAATAACTTTCATCAGCTGAACCAAACAGTTATATGTTACCCAACAGAAGAACAATTTTAAAAAAGGACCGTACATCTATGACAAAATATGTTTACCAACATGGGTTTTGCCAACTTATGTTCTGCCAATTTTGTTTCAAACTTTCAACGTTACCTACATCCGTCCTCCAGCACACAGCGACTTTCCGAAAGCACTGTGCAATTGTGTTAGTATCTGTTCTTACTCGCCACTACAGCTTTTATGATTCTTATATCAACTGCCAAAATAATTATATTGTGAGATATATTAAAAGCTCAAAACTACTTGAACAAACTGAACTCCATTCCATTTGAATTGTATGCGACACACATGACGTAACTGTCTTGCAGGTCCTCTAATCTCTTTTCGGTATAGTTGTTTGACTATACAAAATGGTTACTACAAGAGACCATTACACAACTTTGCTCAGTATGGCAACCAATTAAGGAGAAAATTAATACCTCGATAATGAAAATATCAGGGAACACTTTGTTTGAGATGACACAGCCTTTACCCATTGCAAAAACAAATTTATTACAATAAGTAATTTTTCAAAAAGCAGATTACTGCTTGAAATTACATAATGAAAATTTTGTACTAGAACAAGGACTCGGGACTCCTATCGAGCAACTATTGTTCCTGTTAACTAACCACAGAAGACATTAAATATGGTTTCCGGCACATATAACAAAGTGTGTACATGGCTAAACTTGAAAAGATCTGGCGCCCAGTTTTGTGTTTTGCACGGGTATTCGAACCCAGTAACTTACCGATTATTTAATAAGTACCATCAAATGTTAGATATGGAAATTATTCATTCATAACCGGATGACAGAATGTGAAATGGAGAGACGAGAAAGCTTTGCTTAACCGCTAGCCTTTCCTAGCCACCTATCGCCACTCTTTTCTAGCCACGAACAAATGTTAAGTATCGGTGTTTCTCCCCTGTAGAGAGATGTGACTATGTTTGAACCGGAAATAGCGTGACGAACAGATTATCCATCCAAGATTCCGTGTTGTGTCCTCCATACCAAAAAGTCCTCAATCCAGTCACAAATTTCACGTGATACCCCACATTATCGTCAATAAGCGTAGGTGCGGTACTGAGCCAAATGCTTTTCGGAAATCAAAAAACACTGCATCTACCTGGTTCCTTTGAATCAAAAATTTCATTGTGTCATGTGAGAGAAGTGCGTATTGAGTTTCACATGGTCGATGTTTTCGAAAAAGATGCTGGTCGGCATTGAGGAGGTCATTCTTTTCAAGATACCTCATTATATTTGAGCTCAGAATATGTTCTAAGATTAATGTTGATGGTGTTGGGACAGCAACCAGCCACAAATTTACGTTCAGTTCCTTTATTCAAAGGGTACCGTTACCGGTTTCGAATCGTTGTGATTCCCACCTTTTCCTTATAACATGTGGTGTGTTTTTTACCGATTAATTGTCCTAAAATATAAATAATACATAATTATAAGCACGCCACACACAGATGGTTGCGTTACAGATTTTCGTTGCATGTGACTTACGTGAGATGTCGGTTTGGGGTGTTTGTTTTTATAACATTCGTCCAACAGATGTGAATACATTCCCACTGCATTCTTATTGTTGCACACGTAAATTCTTCTCACTGAACATTTTAGATTTGTCAAAGAGAAGATTTCTATCACTCAAGACATGTTTAGATACATACAAAGAGCTTACAAACATATATCAAAGACGCTATGATATATCGTAGCATTTTAAGATGTCCTATGTTTGAAAAGGATCATATTTTTACTTACACAACTGAAATGCATTTTACACTAGTACAGCGACATTGATATTTGAGCTGATACTGTAACATTGATTATAAAGTTGTTCCCTATATTTTTTAGTACTGTATAGGTTAAAATAGTACATTATTTAATTACATTTAGCATCATGAGAATTATAGTAACATATAAATTTGCTACTTGATCTGCAGATAGGCGTACTAATATTATTTGCTTTGGAGGTAGGAAAAGAATTTTTGGAAATTTTTCAGGAAAGGGGTGTTAGCTGACTGTTTGTTCATTAAGGACATAGTCTGGGGTGCTGTTTTTGTGTGTGTGTATTTCTATTTCTTCTAATATATTCATGGTGGCTCCTTCTTCTGCTAGATGTAAAATTTTTAAGTTGTTCTCAGCGTTTCTCACTGGATGGTTTTCTTCAGCGATATGGGCTCCAAATGCAGATTTGTTCAATTCTCACACATCCTACAGCACATAGAAGATAAAGTACATAAAGAACAAAAGCTTATCTTATCCAAACACGAAAATAAAATAGAAGCCTTAAATCTATGAACAGTTCAGAGTGGGATAAAAACAAACAGCTAACCCAACACAAATTTTTTGATAGAGTCATTAATAGAACTGACATCCAGTTCTGCAGCAGTTAACTCACTTTATTAAATAAAGGTCTGAAGCATATTCTTGGAACAAATCTCAATAATCACAGTGTTAAAAATCTCATAGCCTGCACAAAACTTGCTTGTGACCCAGCAAAACTAGACACATGTGAGAAAAATGCACTTGCACCCAAGACAAATAAACTGACAATGAAACAACTACAAACAAATAATACCCGCAAAAACACTGAACTTAAAGATTTGGAAAATGTTAACAGCAAACTGTCTGAAAGTAAAGCATTCATACTAAAAGCTGACAAAAGAAATTCTTTAATCGTAATACATGAAAAGAGAATACGTAGAGAAACCTTGCAATTTTTCCATAGCAACAATATTACTGAAATAAAGTCAGATCCTACAATAAAATTCCAAACTAAACTCCGAAAGCTACTACAAAACTAACTTTTTACTGAGCATATATGAAATATGTAACTGCATAGCAGTGAATCCCTCAGCACCAAAAGTGCATGCACAGCCAAAGGTTCATAAAGAAAATTGTCCCATTCACCCGACTGTTAACTCAAGATACTGCCCTGCATACTTTATAAGCCACAAACTAAAAGACCTCTTTACCAAATACTATACATTTGAAAATAACTACACCATACATAACACACATGAACTCATAAGCTTAATTAAAGACATCCACATCCCACCAACAGCTAAATTAGCATCACTAGATATAGTCAACCTATACCCAAACATCCCTGTCAAAGAGACTATTACCATCGTAAGAAACAATCTGCTTCAATATAAGAAAAGTAGTGTTGCAGAGATCTGTGAACTCATAGAAATACTTTCACTTACTCTAGAGTATAATTACTTTAGCTTCAACAACAAACTGTACCAACCACATGAAGGTTTGGCAACGGGATATAGCTTAGCTGGGATATTGGCTGACATTTACATCAACCATATAGAACAAAAATTCTTCTCAACCAACCAGCACATCTCAAACAAAATAATTTACTACAGAAGATATGTTGATGATACAATCTTGCTTTTTGATGGTACAAGCACTGAAATAGATAAATTAGCACCAGATCTAAGCACAATGCACAAAAATATTAAATTCACAGTTGAATATGAAACTAATAAAAGCATTAACTTTCTTGACCTGAAGATCTGCAATAGTAACAATAAACATCAATTTAGTATTTACAGAAAACCTGCCACCCCAGGTGTCAGTATTGACAACTCATCTTGCCACCCCCGCCAACAAAAATGGCATATTTCAGAACGATGCTACACCGAAATAAAAAAGTACCAATGAGTGACACAGACCAACAAAATGAAATCAATATAATTAAAACAGTTGCTCATAATAATGGATATAAATACATAATAATAGAAAAACTCCACAACAAAATGCAGACAAAAACCACAGATCCACTTCACAGCAGTCACCTCAAGCCGAATCAGTGTGCCACAGAAGCCAAACCTAAATATGCTGCTCTCCCATACATAGGCCCACTATCATACCAAATAGCAAACTTATTTAAAAAGAAAAATATCACAATCAGCTTTTACACAAACAATAAACTACAACCGAGCGAGGTGGCGCAGTGGTTAGCACACTGGACTCGCATTCGGAAGGACGACGGTTCAATCCCGCGTCCGGCCATCGTGATTTAGGTTTTCCGTGATTTCCCTAAATCGCTCCAGGCAAATGCCGGGATGGTTCCTTTGAAAGGGCACGCCCAACTTCCTTCCCCATCCTTACCTAATCCTATGAGACCGATAACCTCGCTGTTTGGTCTCTTCCCCTAACCAATCAACCAACCAATAAACTACAACAAAAAGTAATCCATGATATAAATACTTCCAATAGTCCCTACCGTAAATCAGGAATATACAAACTCAAATGCGATAAATGCCAAAATTCTACATTGGACAGACAGGCAGAAGTTTGGAAATTAGATACAAAGAACACATTGATGCTTTAAGACTTGGTAACTTGAACAAATCTGCATTTGCAGCCCGTATTTCTGAAGAAAACCATCCAGTGAGAAACGTTGAGAACAACTTAAAAAATTTTACATTTAGCAGAAAAAGGAGCCACCATGAATATATTAGAAGAGATAGAAATACACACACACAAAAGCAGCACCCCAGACTATATCCTTAAAGCTGGTGAATTGGGTCCCCCTGGCTCAGTTTCAGCTAAAGACAGCACACCAGACCTGTTGTGCAGGGGAATAGGTACAACACCCTGAGTCCCCCCTAGTCTCCATCCACCCTGTATAGGACGCCTAGATCTACCATTAACACTCCACTCACAGCCAAGCAGACGGGTAATGGCAGATCCTGCTGAGGAGACAGGATCCACAGGAGAGGATACTACCTGAGGTACCTCTAGCGCAGGTATCATAGGTTCACAACTCTCGGCAGCTCTTCCAACACACAGCAACTGTCAATCGTTTGACAGCAATCAGGGCAATTTCTAGCTGCTTACAAACGTCAACCAACTCATCCCGTGTTTGAGAAAAGTCTTCGCAGAGGGGCTGCATTTTGACTGGTGCATTGTATTACAAGGCAGTGAACGTAAGACTTTAAATTAAACCTGCTGATTATCTGTTAATCTGTTAGGCTAAAACGTTGCTAATTCCCTGTAAAAATTGAAGCAGATACACAAAATGAGCTTTCTATCGAGGCAACATAAAAACCAGTGATGAAAATTACTAGTTTCCTAAAACGTTTTCATGTTATTTATAGTTGTAGGCAAACTCGAAACTCGAGTTAATTTGCGTTAAATGCAGATAATATATAGGCAGCACCTCTTTAAGGGAGAATCAGATGTACGAAAACATGTCAGTTAGAAAGTCTGCTACAGTAACTAAATCGCAAACCGCGATTTGTTACAGATTCATGAGGGCATTTTTGATCCGTCGTTGCAACAACAAAAATGTGTGGTTTTTTCACCAGACGCGTTTCGCTTTATTGAGGTCTGTAATTTATTTATACTTTGATTTGCTTTTAGATCGAAAAACAGTTCGTTAAGAACAGGTTGATTTGTACGCACAGTGATTTTTCCGCTGATTTCTCCCTTACATCGGGAAATGCCGTCTGCTAGCACATCGTTATTTTTCTGTGTTAGACACTGACAATTTTCGTCTAATTTTTAGGTCTTTTGTAGCACTATGCATTTCTCACAACACACTTTTATGCACTCCACTGTATTCTGTTTGTTACAGATTGGTCGTAGATTATGCAAAGGATAATGGCAGCTACAGAAAATTCTCAAAAACGCTAGTTTGTTTGGGTTGATATATAATGAAATTCAGGAGTGCTGTACACTTTGGCTGAACTGTGAACCAAAAACGCTGATTTGCTACGAATTAATTTACGAAAATATAGTTTTATAAGCGTCCGACAATTCTGAAACTAACCTATTTCTCACGTAATTGTACTATGAAATTACAGAAAGATTGCTTTGAACGAGGATAGGCCTACTGTCTTTCAAAATTTTAAAAGAGCATAATTTAGTTTAAACCTACTGCGGCGGCGCGATTCCTTTTTTCGTCCTTTTTACCAGCACCTACCTGTGAACTCGTCGCAGCACATCGCCGGTAGGAAAGCAGAGCAGAAACCTATAGTACGGCGGCTCGCACCAGGCTGCATACAAAGAAACTATTCTAAAAATCGGTAAAAGGTCTTAATTTTGAATGAAAGGTGGAAATACTGCCAAAACTTCAGTCTATTCTGAAATTGAAAATTACAAGTTCGCTGCCAGGCTCGTGCTAATACTAACACAGTCATGCACAAATCCTTTCATTCACGTTAGCAAGTTTATGGTAAAGTATTTCCCGATATCTGAACAGCTACTAAACACGGATTGTTCTTAAATGAAAATGCTCGCCACACTATTAAGTTTATCGGCGTCTAATGCACATGCACAGCTGCTCAATATGCCACGAGCAATTACTGTCCTTTCTCATCCACACAGTTACTTAAAAATCTGTACTTTCTAAAAGACACACCGGACTAAATATACCTTCACTATGTATGTTTTTGGATACGGTCCGCCTTTAGCAAAACACAATTCAGAACAACCCTCATGAACACCTTCAACCGTTCCACTATCAGCCACCTTCAACTGTTCCACTGCCCGCCATGTTTGTTTTTACAGCTGGTAAACACTAAAACAGTGACAGTGACAGTGGCAACTCAATATATAGTGTTTGACAGTAATTAAGATGATGAAAAAGAAGACGTAAGTGAAACGTAATGTAAATAGACACACACATACACACACACACACACACACACACACACACACACACACACACAGAATTAGTTAATTTCAGGCATAGAAATAACAATTTTCAAATCGTAATTTTGGCTTAAACAATTTATCTACTTTAAAATGTAAGTGGTTGCAGATGACAAACTGTGGATCAAAACAGTCACTGTAGAAAAACCACACCATGTGGTAAAAAGGTATGAATTCATAATTTTATGTGTTTTTTTCATATAATTATAATTACTGTTCATATAATTGTAATTACTGTTTAAAAACTAATAGTTATATGTATACAAACAGTAAAGAACATTCTTTATCTTTAACAGCCATAAAATAAAAGCCCACTGACGATGCTGTAACTGCTGTGAAACATGTTTCGGTTAAAAAAACAAAATTGTGTTTTGCTAAAGGCGGACCCTATCCAAAAACATACGTATTGTTAAAGCAAAAAAAGAGCATCAACCCCAAGATGATTAATATGCCTTCACTTTAAAGCACTGTTGAGGAGTGTAGAACAACTAAAACCGGCAAACCGTAACTTCCTTCGGGCCGTACTATTGAAAGGTTGGGCTCCGATTACTTTGAACTGCTGTAAGCATTCTCTATCTCCAAGAGAAAAGACGCGAGAAGTATACTCCGTTCTGATGGGGTAGTTTTCTTAAAGGCCAATAGAAAAACAACATTCACCCGCTTTTTTTTTTTTTTTTGACTGACCGATCAACAAATACTTTCGAACTGTACTGTTTTCCGAAATAAATATTTAACATTCTCATATTTTGTTTATACTTTACGTTATTAACTATTTTCATTTGCACTCGAATTAGCTTTCCTTTTACCATAAACTTACTTAACATATTGTGATACAAAATTCCCCGTCGTCGGTATTCACACTGTCTTAAAACTTTCTCACACTACAGAGTTCATTAATAGAACAATGATCTACATATTTACTTTAGACCACATTCACGCATCATTCACACTACTAAAAGCATATACAAAATTGTACAAACATAAATAAACGAAAAAGCCTTCAGTAAATAAACAGAACAATTCACAAAAAATTCTCTTGACCTGTCTCTTGAATGTCTCTGTCCGCTACTGTCCTCTGGTGGATGAAAATTAGAATTACGTACTCGACTGAACCCGCTTCAGACCATCTGTCACTGTGCACGCACGAGACATTCTCCTGATACACAGGCTCTAAACAGGAGTGATTTAAGGCGCCACGCCTCACTACAATTGACGATAACAGTACTAGTTTACGGCGGCATTCGTGAATATTCGAAATTCCACAATATAACACAATACCAACGAAAGATTCTGCAGACGGAGCGACGTGAACAGTAAAATATGCGAATATTGAGCTTTAAATCGACACATTATCTTGCACAAGCGGCCTCTCACAAGGGAAAATTCCTAAGTCGGCTTTTATTCATAAATAAACGTGCGTATTGCACGGATTTTTCACTTAGCTGATTCTGTGCACACTTCTACACTGGCGTTCGGAAGAAGAACACTGCAGCGTAAGTTTATCTCGAAAAAAATCGCTAAAATGTGCAGCACCAACGAAGCACGTCGTCTATCTGTTGCAGCTAACGATGTACTGTGCGACTGAATTCGTGATTTTCTATCAGAAAGGTCACAGTTCGTATGATTAACGGTGGGTTACCACGTAAAACAGAAGTAATATCTGACGTTCTCCAAGGAAGTGTTGTGGGGCCTTGCTGTTCCTGGACTACATAAACTATGTAGGAAACAACCTGGCGAGCCCTCTTAGATTGATTGCAGATGACGCTGTCCTTTATCGTCTTGTAAAGTCATCAGAATATCAAAATAACCTGCAAAATTATTTACACGATATATCAGTACGGTGCGAAAGTGGCAATTGATTCTAAATAATGAGAAGTATGAGCTCATTCACGTGAGTACTAAAAGGAATCCGTTAAATTTCGGGTACGCGACAAATCACGCAAATCCAAATTCAACTAAATACCACGAAATTCCAGTTACGAAAAACTAAATTGTAACGATCGCATAGTTAATGTTTAGGGCAGCAAACCAAAGATTGCAGTTTATTGTCAGATCAGAAGACGTAACAGATATACTAAAGAGACACCCTGCACTACGTTTGTACGTCCTCTGCTAGAGTATTGCTGTGCGGTATGGAATCCTTAGTAGATGGGATTAACGGAAGACATCGAAAAAGCCCAAAGAACGGCAGCTCGTTTTGCATTATCGCGAAATAGAGGAGAGAGTGCCACGGATATTATATGCGAGTTGGGGTGAAAATCATTAAATCAAAGGCTTCTCCGCTGCGGCGAGTTCTCTTCACGAAATTTCAATCTCCAGCTTTCTCCATCTCTTGCGAAGATGTTTCGTTGACGCCAGCCAACACAGGAAGATACGATCACCGTAATAAAATAAAAGCAATCAGAGATCGTACGGAAAGACTCAGGTGTTCGTCTTTCCGCGGTGTTCGAGAGTGAACGGCAGATAAATAGTGTGAAAGTGATTCGATGAACTCTCAGTCAGGCACTTAACTGCGAATTGCTGAGTAGTCATGTAGATGTATATAATGTTGTTGTTGTTGTGGGCTTCAGTCCTGAGACTGGTTTGATGCAGCTCTCCATGCTACTCTATCCTGCGCAAGCTTCTTCATCTCCCAGTACCTACTGCTGCCTACATCCTTCTGAATCTGCTTAGTGTATTCATCTCTTGGTCTCCCTCTACGATTTTTACCCTCCACGCTGCCCTCCAGTACTAAATTGGTGATCCCTTGATGCCTCAGAACATGTCCTACCATCCGATCCCTTCTTCTAGTCAAGTTGTGCCACAAACTCCTCTTCTCCCCAATTCAATTCAATACCTCATCATTAGTTATGTGATCTACCCATCTAATCTTCAGCATTCTGTTGTAGCACCACATTTCGAAAGTCTCTATTCTCTTCTTGCCTAAACTATTTATCGTCCACGTTTCACTACCATACATGGCTATACTCCATACAAATACTTTCAGAAACCCTGACACTTAAATCTATACTCGATTTTAACAAATTTCTGTTCTTCAGAAACGCTTTCCCTGCCATTGCCAGTCTACGTTTTATATCCTCTCTACTTCGACCATCATCAGTTATTTTTCTCCCCAAATAGCAAAAGTCCTTTACTACTTTAAGTGTCTCATTTCCTAATCTAATTCCCTCAGCATCACCCGACTTAATTCGACTACATTCCATTATCCTCGTTTTGCTTTTGTTGATGTTCATTTTATACCCTCCTTTCAAGACACTGTCCATTCCGTTCAACTGCTCTTCCAAGTCCTTTGCTGTCTCTGACAGAATTACAATGTCATCGGCGAACCTCAAAGTTTTTATTTCTTCTCCATGGATTTTAATGTCTACTCCGAACTTTTCTTTTGTTTCCTTTACTGCTTGCTCAATATACAGATTGATAACAAGTACATATGCGTCTTGAATGAAGAAGAAGTAGGGTGTAAACATTAAAACATGCCTAACTGTCATATGCGTATGCGTATGTAAGAGGGAATGTTGCAGACCGTTATGCAGACAACTGGGTGCGTTCTTGCTCTTCTTCCTACAATAGGATATTTCATTCGCGTTGGTCATTTGCGTAGCGGCGTCGACTTGGATCGGATAGAGCCGCGCAGCACTCCACTGCGGCCGGAGAGAGCGAACGAGCGAGGACTCGGGGGCAGGCCTCGACGTCCTGAGCAGGTGGCTTCCAGATAATGTGGGAGCAACTTTAACACATATTTAGTTGGGTGCAAATTTCACTGGGTGCAGTTTTCATATCTCCCTCCCGTTGACAAGTGGCTCGCACAATCCGTGTCATCGGCGTAATTATAATACCGCGCCAAACGTCCCTCCTAGACGCGCCATAAGGTACTCTCCGAACGGGAAAGCTTGTCACCAAAACTATGAACACCCCCACAACGAGTTGTGACGTCAACGGCGGCCCTCCAGTCGCTCTGAGATGTGAGCCCACGCGCGCGGAGAACATCACGCGTTGTGGTGGGCATTCGGCTCACACGCTACCCCGGCGCCACCGAAACGATCGGGAATTCCTCCACATAGCACACAATGCTCTTCTCCCCAGAGCGATGGTTCAACTAGGCGCCATATTGTTGGACACGGCATCCTGACCTTGTCAAAGCCGAAGCCCCGCCCGAGCCGGACAATACATCCCGCAGAGGAAAGCAGGGCAGCGGTCAGTGCCCTGCGGCTTGCCGGCACCCGGATTCCCAGGGACGCGAAAACATCTTAGGCAAGAGATGCCGCCAGTCTCCACAATGCGGAGCGGCCCCCGCTTTTCTCACAGCCTGAGTGTGTCTCCCGGGATCTGTAACTCTCCCCCATCTCGGCCATGGGTCCTGTCCCACAGCGCGATGCCTACATTCCTCGGCGCATTCAGCGATACGAAAAAGATACACAATTGCCCCCAACTATTAATCCTTGCACCGAGAGAGGTGGCGCAGTGGCTAGCACACTGGACTCGCATTCGGGAGGACGACGGTTCAATCCCGCCTCCGCCCATCCTGATTTAGGTTTTCCGTGATTTCCCTAAGTCGCTCCAGGCAAATCCCGGGATGGTCCCTTTGAAAGGGCACGGCCGACTTCCTTCCCCGTCCTTCCCTAATCCGATGAGACCGATGACCTCGCTGTCTGGACTCCTCCCCCAAACAACCTAACCTAACCTATTAATCCTTGCAGCAAACAAACTCTGTCATTCAAATGGTTCAAATGGCTCTGAGCACTATGGGACTTAACTTCTGAGGTCATCAGTCCCCTAGAACTTAGAACTACTTAAAACTAACTAACCTAACGACATCACAAACATCCACGCCCGAGGCAGGATTCGAACCTGCGACCGTAGCGGTCGTGCGGTTCCAGACTGTAGCGCCTAGAACCGCTCTGCCACTCCGGCCGGCTCTGTCATTCCACGTTATATATTCATTTAATTGCCCTGATAGGCCACTATATAACTGAGATAGCTTTAATGCCGCTGTTCCGATTATTTAATCATCAAAGACGAAAGAGAATCAAAGGCTTAGTTAGCTCCCTTTCAGCGTACGAGTATGTCACAGAATACTAAATTTTATGTGATCAGTTTCGAGAAGTAAAATACTGGTAGTCATTCAGTGTCCATCTACATGTCCGATACAGAACATGTCAAGATTTGTAGAGTGAACAAATCAGTATTGTAATTTAACAAAATCCGCAAAATACAAGTTACAATACAGCCTTCGTTACCCGAAAGCAAATCGAGAATATGGAAGATGCGTCTCTGACGTACAGAGCGAGGTGGCGCAGTGGTTATCACAGTGGACTCACATTCGACAGGTCGGCGGTTCAAACCCGTGGCCGGCCATCCAGATTTGAGTTTTCCGTGATTTCCCTAAATCTCTCCAGGCGTTTGCCGAATGGTTCCTTTGAAAGGGCACGGCCGATTTCCTTCCTAATCACTGACAGAATCTGAGCTTATGCTACGTCTCTAATGACTTAGATGTCGACGGGGCGTTAAACCCAAGTTCCCTCTTCCTTTTTTTGTGTCTGACCTGCGTAAAGATAAAAATTCTTCCCCCTCCCTCTCCCCCCGACTCCGAGTTACTTAGAAATGAAATCAGCTGGCAACTTGCAACGAACTGTTTAATATTTAACGCATCAGTCTCGGACTCATGTAGGGCCACGCCAGCCCTGAAAAATATGAGTGGTCGTTGTTTCCTGCTTCAGTCTACTAAAGTCCATGAAATTACCTCATTTCGAATCTTAATATCTGGTCCTGGGAGAAGCGCTCCCATGTTGATATATAAACATAATAAACTCCTATCAGGGTAGATTAACAGAAGTGACAGGGAAGACCCAACAAAGAGCAATAAGTTTCGGCACAGGATTGTCAGCCGGCGCGAGACTGGTACGGAGATTCTCAACAAACTCCAGTGGTACACGCTACGAAAGAGATGTTGAGTATCATGGAAAAGTTTGTTATTGAATTTCTCGGAGTGTACTTTCCTGAAACAGTCGGACTTCATGTAACCTTCTTCAACATACCTGTCGCAAAATGACCGCAGTGTGAAAATTCGAGAAATAAGAGCTAATACAGAGGCTTACCGACAATCATTTATCCTCCGCCCTATTCGTGAAATAAACAGGAAAGGGGGGGGGGAGATCAATTAGTGGTACCAGAAATAGACCTACATTCCACAGCACACCGTCTACACTTCCTAGCACTATGAAAGGGCGTCACGTACTCTTGTATGTCTTCGGCATAGCGATAACGAGCTCGTGATGAAAACAAGCAAGCTACTTTGAAAGTGATCGTTAAGGCGTAACAGAGTACTCACTGTACCGCATGTGGCATTCTTAGATACCCAAAAGTGCTCCAACGAGCGCTGCGCTTACCTCTTATTGATTACGTTAAAAAGTTGGTGGCGACGAATCTGATGCCACATCAGTTGGGAATAGCCTCGTAGTCAACTTGACAACAATATTCAAAGGGGGCAGTAAAGGAAGTCGGCAAAGCACACTAAAATGGCTTCTTTCGCCTTCTTTTGATCCATGGAACAATGTTGTTGTTGTTGTTGTTGTGGTCTTAAGTCCTGAGACTGGTTTGATGCAGCTCTCCATGCTACTCTATCCTGTGCAAGCTTTTTCATCTCCCAGTACCTACTGCAACCTACATCCTTCTGAATCTGCTTAGTGTATTCATCTCTTGGTCTCCCTCTACGATTTTTACCCTCCACGCTGCCCTCCAATACTAAATTGGTGATCCCTTGATGCCTCAGAACTTGTCCCACCAACCGATCCCTTCTTCTGGTCAAGTTGTGCCACAAACTTCTCTCCTCCCCAATCCTATTCAATACCTCCTCATTAGTTATGTGATCTACCCATCTAATCTTCAGCATTCTTCTGTAGCACCACATTTCGAAAGCTTCTATTCTCTTCTTGTCCAAACTATTTATCGTCCATGTTTCACTTCCATACATGGCTACACTCCATACGAATACTTTCAGAAATGACTTCCTGACACTTAAATCAATACTGGATGTTAACAAATTTCTCTTCTTCAGAAACGCTTTCCTTGCCATTGCCAGCCTACATTTTATATCCTCTCTACTTCGACCATCATCAGTTATTTTGCTCCCCAAATAGCAAAACTCCTTTACTACTTTAAGTGCCTCATTTCCTAATCTAATTCCCTCAGTATCACCCGACTTAATTAGACTACATTCCATTATTATTGTTTTGCTTTTGTTGATGTTCATCTTATATCCTCCTTTCAAGACACTGTCCATTCCATTCAACTGCTCTTCCAAGTCCTTTGCTGTCTCTGACAGAATTACAATGTCATCGGCGAACCTCAAAGTTTTTATTTCTTCTCCATGAATTTTAATACCTACCCCAAATTTTTCTTTTGTTTCCTTTACTGCTTGCTCAATACACAGATTGAACAACATCGGGGAGAGGCTACAACCCTGTCTTACTCCCTTCCCAACAACTGCTTCCCTTTCATGTCCCTCGACTCTTATAACTGCCATCTGGTTTCTGTACAAATTGTAAATAGCCTTTCGCTCCTTGTATTTTACCCCTGCCACCTTTAGAATTTGAAAGAGAGTATTCCAGTCAACATTGTCAAAAGCTTTCTCTAAGTCTACAAATGCTAGAAACGTAGGTTTGCCTTTCCTTAATCTTTCTTCTAAGATAAGTCGTAAGGTCAGTATTGCCTCACGTGTTCCAGTGTTTCTACGGAATCCAAACTGATATTCCCCGAGGTTGGCTTCTACTAGTTTTTCCATTCGTCTGTAAAGAATTCGTGTTAGTATTTTGCAGCTGTGACTTATTAAGCTGATAGTTCGGTAATTTTCACATCTGTCAACACCTGCTTTCTTTGGGATTGGAATTATTATATTCTTCTTGAAGTCTGAGGGTATTTCACCTGTTTCATACATCCTGCTCACCAGACGGTAGAGTTTTGTCAGGACTGGCTCTCCCACGGCCGTCAGTAGTTCCAATGGAATATTGTCTACTCCGGGGGCCTTGTTTCGACTCAGGTCTTTCAGTGCTCTGTCAAACTCTTCACGCAGTATTGTATCTCCCATTTCATCTTCATCTACATCCTCATCCATTTCCATAATATTGTCCTCAAGTACATCGCCCTTGTATAGACCCTCTATATACTCCTTCCACCTTTCTGCTTTCCCTTCTTTGCTTAGAACTGGGTTTCCATCTGAGCTCTTGATATTCATACAAGTCGTTCTCTTATCTCCAAAGGTCTCTTTAATTTTCCTGTAGGCGGTATCTATCTTACCCCTAGTGAGATAGGCCTCTACATCCTTACATTTGTCCTCTAGCCATCCCTGCTTAGCCATTTTGCACTTCCTGTCGATCTCATTTTTGAGACGTTTGTATTCCTTTTTGCCTGTTTCACTTACTGCATTTTTATATTTTCTCCTTTCATCAATTAAATTCAATATTTCTTCTGTTACCCAAGGATTTCTACTAGCCCTCGTCTTTTTACCTACTTGATCCTCTGCTGCCTTCACTACTTCATCCCTCAAAGCTACCCATTCTTCTTCTACTGTATTTATTTCCCCCATTCCTGTCAATTGCTCCCTTATGCTCTCCCTGAATCTCTGTACAACCTCTGGTTCTTTTAGTTTATCGAGGTCCCATCTCCTTAAATTCCCACCTTTTTGCAGTTTCTTCAGTTTTAATCTACAGGTCATAACCAATAGATTGTGGTCAGAGTCCACATCTGCCCCTGGAAATGTCTTACAATTTAAAACCTGGTTCCTAAATCTCTGTCTTACCATTATATAATCTATCTGATACCTTTTAGTATCTCCAGGGTTCTTCCATGTATACAACCTTCTTTCATGATTCTTAAACCAAGTGTTAGTTATGATTATGTTGTGCTCTGTGCAAAATTCTACCAGGCGGCTTCCTCTTTCATTTCTGTCCCCCAATCCATATTCACCTACTGTGTTTCCTTCTCTCCCTTTTCCTACACTCAAATTCCAGTCACCCATGACTATTAAATTTTCGTCTCCCTTCACAATCTGAATAATTTCTTTTATTTCATCATACATTTCTTCAATTTCTTCGTCATCTGCAGAGCTAGTTGGCATATAAACTTGTACTACTGTAGTAGGTGTGGGCTTCGTGTCTATCTTGGCCACAATAATGCGTTCACTATGCTGTTTGTAGTAGCTTACCCGCATTCCTATTTTCCTATTCGTTATTAAACCTACTCCTGCATTACCCCTATTTGATTTTGTGTTTATAACCCTGTAGTCACCTGACCAGAAGTCTTGTTCCTCCTGCCACCGAACTTCACTAATTCCCACTATATCTAACTTCAACCTATCCATTTCCCTTTTTAAATTTTCTAACCTACCTGCCCGATTAAGGGATCTGACATTCCAAGCTCCGATCCGTAGAACGCCAGTTTTCTTTCTCCTGATAACGACATCCTCTTGAGTAGTCCCCGCCCGGAGATCCGAATGGGGGACTCTTTTACCTCCGGAATATTTTACCCAAGAGGACGCCATTATCATGTAATCATACAGTAAAGCTGCATGCCCTCGGGAAAAATTACGGCTGTAGTTTCCCCTTGCTTTCAGCCGTTCGCAGTACCAGCACAGCAAGGCTGTTTTGGTTATTGTTACAAGGCCAGATCAGTCAATCATCCAGACTGTTGCCCTTGCAACTACTGAAAAGGCTGCTGCCCCTCTTCAGGAACGACACGTTTGTCTGGCCTCTCAACAGATACCCCTCCGTTGTGGTTGCACCTACGGTACGGCTATCTGTATCGCTGAGGCACGCAAGCCTCCCCACCAACGGCAAGGTCCATGGTTCATGGGGGGAGGCCATGGAACAATAGCGAACTCAATTGTTATGGAAGACAGAGTGACATGCAAACGAATGACGGTCGCGCTGCATAATCCACTGGCTGGAACCACTTTTTCTAGAGAGAAGATGGTAATTGCCGTAGTATTATCTCACTGTGCTCAGCCACATAATGCTACAAATTGGTTAAATGAGAGGTTTTCCGATATTACAGGTAATTACTTCTAGAAGTGTATGAGAATTCTGTAGTGAATAAGAACTTTGTACTCCAGATTCCCCGCTCATCCACATTCGGACGCCTATCGTTTGTCATGACAAAAAATCTATAAAGGAAAGGCAAATGTGAAACTGCAAAATATACTTTTATGTTTGTGGTGGCATAAAGAAAGTGGCATCCCAGGGATATGTCCATCGTAACTGGCATAAGAACCTATCCAGTACCCTGGCTGGAAAGCAACCCCTACCGCACTTATTCTTCGCCCTCAAACGTTTATCTGTATCACTCGATATCGGACAACCATCAAGAAAATGTCTTTGTCGACGGAAATGATCTTTAAACGTGGAGTAACAACATTTTTATTCTTGAACCCGTAGCCTTCTACAGGCGTGGAGCTCAAAAGCTGCCCGAGCACTGACTTTTGGTTAATGTTGGGGTATATATTGTTAATGATTATGTCTTGTGTTTCTCTGTTATATGCGACGAGAAATGCTATAAAAATATACAATACTGCAAGGACTTCATGTTCTATTTACAGGTGTGGAATTACACCAGCAGTTTCCTGTGTTTCTTATGAAATTTCAGGGTGCTAGTTGGAGGTTATATGGAGACGAAACGCTGGATGTTTACGGTTTAGTAGCACTAATTTGGAATTTATCTGAAGATAATCTGCCTGTTATTGAGAAACCGTTTTCACGGTTTACCCCTACATTCCACGCGACTAATTCAAATCTGATGAACTGCGGCCATAAAGTTTCCGTAAGAAACTTGCATTCAGAAGGCAACGAATGGGAAAAAAGAAATCCCACAGACAAAAAGGTCATTAGGGACGAAGAGACGCTAGGACTGGGATGGATGAGGAGGAAAATGGACAGTACCCTTTCGTAGGAAACATTCCAGCATTTGCCATAATCGTTTTAAGGAAATTATGGAAAACAAATTAGGTTGGCCAGGCGGGAATTTATACCATTCTGTGTTAACTACACAAAAAGAAATAGTATTTGGCCCTAACAAAAACATGTGGAGAAAAGACCCATGTGGATCCTCAAAATGTAATTATATGCTTGTGGTTCCACATACATGCTATGAACTGTATACTAGGGGTGTCTCCATCGCAGTTGGCATCTGTTCCCAACAACAGAGACATCTGCGGTCGCCAATAAGGAAAGCCACGTTGGAAACTGCATCAAGTGTTCCTACTGGACGAGAACGCCCCCCTGCACTTTGCTGATTTCACTAAAGAACCTATCCAGGGGTTTGGCTGGAAAGCAATCCCTGCCGCTCTTTCCTTCACCCTCAAACGTCTATCATTCTCGCTTCATAATGGACAACCATCAAGAAAATTTCTTTGTCGATGGAAATGCACTTTACTCTTGCATTGACGACGTCTTTATTCTTGAACCAGCAGTTTTCTACAGGCGTGGAGTCCAATAAATGCCTGAGCATCAATGTTTTAGTTAATATGAGAGAATATATTGATGATTATTAATTTCTTTCTTGCATTTTCCTGTTATACTAAGTGAACCAAAGAGAAGCGCTATAAAAATATACACATATCTAATACAAATGAATTATAACTTATCATGATGTTGTTGTTGTTGTTGTTGTTGTGGTCTTCAGTACTGAGACTGGTTTGATGCAGCTCTCCATGCTACTCTATCCTGTGCAAGCTTTTTCATCTCCCAGTACCTACTGCAACCTACATCCTTCTGAATCTGCTTAGTGTATTCATCTCTTGGTCTCCCTCTACGATTTTTACCCTCCACGCTGCCCTCCAATACTAAATTGGTGATCCCTTGATGCCTCAGAACATGTCCTACCAACCGATCCCTTCTTCTGGTCAAGTTGTGCCACAAACTTCTCTTCTCCCCAATCCTATTCAATACTTCCTCATTAGTTATGTGATCTACCCATCTAATCTTCAGCATTCTTCTGTAGCACCACATTTCGAAAGCTATCACTTATCATGATAAACTTACGAATAAAGTCCAACTTAATAAGAAAAATGGTATCCGTAATACTGGCCTGCCCGTAAGATGTTACGGATTGTTGATCTCGATGTGATCTTCGTCTATGTGAAGTCCTGTGTTCTACCTAAGAATCATTTCATGGCTAACACGAAAATATGTAACTCTATCAGTGAGACCTGACCCGAAAAGAAACCCAGTTAAATTATATAACGTCACACATAAATCAACGAAATTTTGTATTCACAAGGAACTAAAAATTATGTCGGTACACGCAGGAAAATGTAAGTTTCAACAATAACGCAATCTCGCAATTTCGTAAATTTTTCACCTTTATGTTAAGGTGTACGAAATCAAGATAAAAAAGAAGACTTAAGGTGTAAAAATTAAGATTTCCGTACCGATTTTCGAATTGGGAGCTTGCAAACGGTGAGAGACGAGGTAAAGAACTGAGAACATTTCTAGGTCTGGAGCGAGCTTAAAACTAGGAGCTAAGGCATCTTCCCCTTCACAACCTACCACATTACCACCTAGCTAGTGAGTTGTTAATGCCTGCGGTACGTTCTCATTGCTATTGTAATTCATAACACAGACAATTCTCAACATAAAATATATGATTAGTTGTAGATTCTGTATGGAACAACTTTCTTAGAATCTAATCACAAATTTAATAATGCATTATTACAACTATAGTAGAAACATTAACATTATTTATTCCAAAATGGCAAAAAAATACCAAATGAATTGAGCAGTATAATTATGAATCACTCCAGGAAGTAAGCCGACGGTCATATAATTGCCAAACGTATTTTGTATTTTTGGCAGATCGTACGATGCCAGTAGATGCACCAACTCTAGAAAGTTTTGGCGTAAAAGTGATCAAGCAGTTGCTGATCTTGATGAACCTAAACTTCTATGCACTAACGGACACATCAAATTCATACCGCTTCATGAATTTTTTTTAGTAAATATGTTTTGCAATTTTTTTAATCACCGGAAACTTCACTCTTGAACATCCTTTATTACATTGATCGAGACGTTTTGGAGTTTAGAGCTGACGCAGAAGTTCATCAAATCAGCACCTGCTTGATCATTTTTACGCCAAAACTTTTTAGAGTTGGTGCATCTACTGGCATCGTACGATCTGCCAAAAATTGTAGGAGAGATTCAAAAGATAAAGAATTATTCTATGACATTCGACATTGGCCTGGATATTTCGCATAAGGATCAAATAAGTCAAGTATTAATATACGAACGTGATGATTAAGAATCGGGAAGTACGAGAAGTGGAATCTTTTACAGGTTTCATTGAAACAAAAAACAAAACAGCCGAAGACATAAGTGAGATGGTACTAAGTAGGCTCGATGCTGATGAACATGGCATTATAAATTATGTAAGGCATTATATAAGGCAAGCTTACGATAGTGCTGCTACAAAGGCCAGAAGACAGATAGGTGTGGAGCAACGAATAGAGTAACCCAATGCCGAATTCGTGCCCTGCTCAAACCCCTCACTGAACCTAGTCTCCTTGTATGCGGCTTCCGTAGAAGCGAATCGGGCGACTTCCTTTTATTATAATTTCTGTATCATCCTACTGTAACGAACAAAGTTTTTCTCTTTCAGGTCCATTCAAGTCTTATTTAATATCAAAAATGTTGCAAAAAAATGGTTCAAATGGCTCTGAGCACTATGGGACTCAACTGCTGTGGTCATAAGTCCCCTAGAACTTAACTACTTAAACCTAACTAACCTAAGGACAGCACACAACACCCAGCCATCACGAGGCAGAGAAAATCCCTGACCCCGCCGGGAATCGAACCCGGGAACCCGGGCGTGGGAAGCGAGAACGCTACCGCACGACCACGAGATGCGGGCAAAAATGTTGCAAGATCTACTCAGTCTTGTTG
Organism: Schistocerca piceifrons; assembly: GCF_021461385.2. Lineage (NCBI taxonomy): Eukaryota > Metazoa > Arthropoda > Insecta > Orthoptera > Acrididae > Schistocerca > Schistocerca piceifrons. The sequence continues at coordinate 822,504,010 of NC_060138.1, forward strand.
TTATTTTACACATTTACTGCGATATTACCGATAAACTTGATGTAGATGACTTGTTAACTACATTTACTTCGTAACACGGCAAAGTACAGCATAGGTTTTATATTATGGGACTGAATTCTTGTACTGAACAACATTTAATAAAATAAGTGATGCTTAATAACTCCTTTTGAATTATATTTACAAGAGATTGAAGCTTCTTTGGACAACGACTCGCTCACACGAAACATGAACTGCTGAGACTGATATGTTTTTCTTCAAAGTGAATCTAAAAAGATCTTTCTTCACAAGTTTTGGACATTTCATGTTTGCAACAATGTCAGTCTATTTGTACAGCAAAATATCCTACGATGTTGGCCATTCCCAGACTTTGTTGGCGGGCTTTATGCATTCGATTAGTGCATCCTCGACTTATGTTTCGTAACCACTCGAAAAACCTTCATAAAACCACATTTTTACAAACAAAAATCTAGTTTCGCAATCAACGTTATTTTATAGGCAACTGGAGCCCACTGTAATATCCCACTTGAACATTAGAAATACAATTCAGGGCCACTTTAACCCAAATCAAATGACAAAAACAATGGACTCAAGTAGCCCACTTTTGCATTTTATGTTGAGAATTTTCAAATCAACCTGTTTATATGGTACACTTTATAAAAAAAAATTAACTGAGTACGTATAAAGTTGTAAAAGGTAAGAAATTTGGAAAAAATCTGTTTCCACAATCTTTATCCTTTGATGGTGGCCTATAGACGGTAGTTGATAGAAATAAACGAAACAATAATTCCAGAATGAGATGTTCACTCTGCAGCTGAGTGTGCGCTGATATGAAACTTCCTGGCAGATTAAAACTGTGTGCCCGACCGAGACTCGAACTCGGGACCTGGCAGAAGTAAAGCTGTGAGGACCGGGCGTGAGTCGTGCTTCGGTAGCTCTGATGGTAGAGCACTTGCCCGCGAAACGCAAAGGTCCCGAGTTCGAGTCTCGGTCGGGCACACAGTTTTAATCTGCCAGGAAGTTTTGAAACAATAATTATTCACTGTGACAAACGAGATAGAACCGAGCCTCTGGTGGCCAGTATATGAACTACACTAAACTCTCGCAAATACGGCCCTCAGTACTCCGGCCTCTCAGTAATCCGGCACACTTCTAGTCGTTCAATCTGAAATGACACCTACAATAATGAAAATTCGTCTGCAACAATGTTGTTAGTTAATTATAATGTTCAACATGCCTGTACCCTTTGAAATTGTGGCTTTCCTTACGGAGCATTATCGTGGCTTCTAAAAGAAAACACTTTATGCTAGACCTCAAGCAGAAACTCGAAATTACAGGTAAACTGAACTGAGTTTCTTCGCAGAAGACGTGTACTGCTGGGAACGGTGCTGGACGAGCAACTATTTATGACCAAACTTCAGTAGAAAAGGAGTAAACATAAGCTTACAGGGAAGTTACGATGAAACTGATAAAGAAGAAGACGTAGGAGGACAGGACATGAGGATATCTGAAACTGCTGGTGCTGAAGCTGGAGACGTCTTCCTGGAGTGCATTAAGCAACAATCAGAAACATGGCAGCACCTACGAAACGCTTGTAAAGCCGTTGTGTGATAAAGCGTACTGCCGTCGCTTATCATCATTGTGACAACTGAAAGGTTGGGACATGTTTCATAGTGAGTGTCGAGTGAGAAAATGAATGTATCTTTGGATTTGGTAAAGTGCAATCCCCATGTGTTTTTACTAAATTGAAGGCACTCTCAATAATCCGGCACTTACGCTAATCCGGTACCCATATGTGCGAGGAATGGCCGGTTTAGCAAGAGTCTAATAAATCTAGTCCTACTATTGACACTGCTACTACCTATCGAAAAATCATAGTACTAACAGTGTCATGTCAACCACGGTAGCTGCGCGGTTAGCGCGGCGGATTGCTACGCGAAGGGAACCGGGCTCGATTCCTGGCGATTCGGAGAACACTTTTATCACTAACTGTTGCTTGGCTACAAACCGACACTTTTTTTCCTTTTTGGCCTGAAGATAACCCTGACGGTTCAAGTAGCTCCAGTTTACGGCATATCTGTTCAGGTAAAATCTTACAACGCTATTTTGAACCACTTTCATTTGTCCACTTGCCCTGGAATTCTGCATAAGTGCGTATGTAGTCCCGATGACAAAACAGTTATCGCTTCTACTGACATTGTAGACTGGATTACCCAAAATGGCTGCTACATAACGTCCCGCCAGCCCCCTTTCTGCCCCACTGCAGTCCAACGATCACTGTTTTCGATGACAACATCCCACACTTCTTATCAATCTCTACACAGTTCAGTTGAAATGTTCCTTCATTTGAACTGCTGTGATCACTTGAAAACCTTCGAACATTAGTGTTAATGAGTCTCGCGTTGTCGGTGTGCGTATTTTAGCGTACAAAAACTGTATGACTGTGGTGTGATTCAATACCAAGAACATACCCGACATAAATCATACTTGTGGTCTTTCTAAAGCCAACTGGCAATTTCGTGGCCGCGATGGTGTAGGATGAATTTGTTATTTTAAAAACTACATAATGTTTTAAAAATGGCCAGGTTGTATTTCATTGTCTTTAAAAAACTACAAGAACTAACGTGATTTTGGCTAATAGAAAATGTTGCTGGTTAGAAATTTAGAAAAAAACACGTGGACACTATTATTTTTCCGCGACGTGGATGCCCTTGATTTCATGTATAAGCACCACAGTGTAAAATAGGGTAAATTACATAATAATATTGATTAGTGGGTTAATGCTCTAAGTCATTTTATATAGAAAAATTAAAGTAATAAAAACATGTTACAAAGTTTGGAACCTAACAACGGTAACTACAAAATCTACGATAGAAATTTGGCTGCTTATGAACTTTAAAGCTAATTATCCCTTCAAGTGACTATTTTCTGATAATTAGAAGAAGTTTACAGGAAAGTGGGACTGCCATATTTTCTGTTGATGTGGGTCACCTTTCTAAAATTGCTCTAAGCACTATGGGACTTAACATCTGAGCTCCTCAGTTCCCTAGACTTAGACCTACTTAAACCTAACCAACCTAAGGACACCACACACATCCATGCCCGAGGCAGGATTCGAACCTGCGACCGTAGCAGCAGCGCGGTTCGGACTAAAGCGCTTAGAACCCCTCTGCCACAGCGGCCGGCTCACCTTTCTAAAATGTACTAATTAGCTCATAGTGTTTTGCATGTTGCGAGCTGTAGTATTAATATCAGTCAACAGTATTTTCTAACTAAGAGTGTTCCAAAGAACGTTAATTACATCAGGGTATACAGAACAACCAAAATGATAATCCGAACAATAAATTCAAATGAAATCGAATCTACACAAAATCTTGAGATTTTCGTGCGCACGTCATAAGCCCATAGACAAATATATTGAAAAGAAGATACAATTGGCAAAAAATAGTTTTTTTTAGAGTTGAAAAGACAGGACATATGGGAAGAATGCACCAGCTATGTCACAAATACTAGCAGCAAATATATTTGGAACATGGATGAAAAACAATACACATTGACTTCAATATAGTATTTCTCATACCACGCCTTAAATGAGTGATCGGTAAATGTGGTGTTATATTTACCAGGTTACCAAAACACAACGAATACCACTGGTAGGGTAATACCCTCTTTCTCAGAAAACGTTCGTCTTCCTTTATACGTGGAAGAATCACGTCAACAAATTACATTCACTTAAAATTGTTAACTGATCTAATTGCCTGTGCCTGTTCCTACAAGATGTCATGGACAAGGTTTGTGCATCTGTCTGTGTGTGTGAGAGAGAGAGAGCCAAGAAACTAGTTCTTAAATGTGTTGAAGTTTTTCTGTTGGGTGCGTCTGATTTGGTTTCAGTGTTTCATTTACCACATTTACCATTGCGCTGGTGCTGTTATACAATGACGTGACAAAAGTCCTGAGATACCTCCTAATATCGCCTCAGACCTCCTTCTGCCCGGTTTAGTGCTGCGACTTGACGTGGCGTGGACTCAGCATGTCGCCGGAAATTTCCAGCAGAAATATTGAGCCATGCTGCATCTATAGTCTTCCATAGCTGCGGAAGTGTTGCCAGTGTAGGTCTCTGTGCACGAACTGACCTCTAGATTATGTTTCATAAATGTTCAGTGGTATGCATGTTGGGCGATCTGGGCGGCAAAACCATTCGCTCCAATTGTCCAGAGTTTTCTTCAAACCAATCGCGAACAAGTGGCTCAGTGACATGGCACACTGTTATCCATAAAAATTTCGATGTTCATGGATGGCTGCAAACGGTCTCCAAGGAGCCGAACATCCAGATGACCCAGTCCATTCCATGTAAACACAGTCCACACCATTATGGAGCCACCATCAGTTTGAACATTGTCTTGTTGACAACTTAGGTCCATGGCTTCGTGGAATATGAATCACACTCGAGCCTACGTACTGCTTTCCGGTCAGGAAGGAGCGCCGGTCCCGGCACGAATCCGCCCGGCGTATATGTGTCGAGGTCCGGTGAGCTGGCCAGTCTGTGGATGGTTTTTAGGCGGTTTTCCATCTGCCTCAGTGAATGCGAGCTGGTTCCTCTTATTCCGCCTCAGCTACACTATGTCGGCGATTGCTGCGCAAACAAGTTCTCCACATATGCGTACACCACCGTTACCCTACCACGCAAACATAGGGGTTGCACTCGTCTGGTACGTTCCCTGGAGGGGGGGGGCGGGGGGGGGGGGGGGGGGGGGGGTTCCACCGGGGGCCAAACCGCACAATAACCCTGGTGTGGGGCGGCGGAGGGGTGAAGTGGACTGCGTGGACAACTGCGGCTGTGGTGGGGATGGAGCCTCTCTGTTGTTTCTAGGTCCCCAGTTAACATAACATAACATAACATAGTATCAGCTCTTACCAACTGAAGTCAGGACTCATCTGACCAGGCCAACGATATGTATACGAGCCCAGGAGAGGAGCTGCAGGCAATGTCGTGCTTTTAGCAAAGGACTTGCGTCGGTCGTCTGTTGCCATCGCCTATTAACGCCACATTTTCCTAAAGGATATGTTCGCTGTACGTCCCACATTGACTATTGTGGTTTTTCACGCAATATTGCTTGTCTGTCTGCGCAAATGCTGCAACTCTCGGTCGTTAAGTGAAGTCTGTTGTCCCCTACGTTATCCGGTATTCTCTGCAGACTATTGACACTGTGGATCACGGAATGCTGAAATCCCTAATGACTTCTGAAATGGAGTTTACTATGCATCTAGCTGCAACTACCATCCCATGTTCAAAATCTGTAATTCCCATCGTGTGGCCATAATCACGTCGGAAACATCACACATAAAGCACCTGAGTACAAATGACAGTTCCGACAATGTGTAAGATGGCAAGAACTATGACCCTTACACAAAGTCATTAAAGATCACCGAACTCACGTTGAGCAAGCAGTAGGGCTGAACAAAAATCACTGACAAGGCACAATGCATCTTGTAGAGGGTATAGTATGGATGTATTGGAAAAATTAATGTTGGGTGATGGTTTTAAAGTAATTCATGCGACATGAAAACTTTGCGGAAACGCGTTGATCTACTGGATGCTAGTGTATCTCAGGGAAGTATTCAGAGTTGACCGCGGCCAGGTGGCGGAGCACGGCTGGGGAGCGGCAAAGGGAAGTGACAATAGGCAGCTTAGGGTGGCCCAAACTCTGAGAAAGCGGTAACGGGGCATGGCCTCCGGCTGCCTTAAGATGAGTGACAGTGAGGGGGTGGTTGACCCCATGCCGGTATACCGGGAAGCAGACGGAAAACTTGTACACCTGTTGATAAATGTCTGTCGTCCCGTTTTCAGTGAAACATGCGAGAAAGCCGCGCGAAGCTACAATGGAGCGGTCAACAGAGGCCGAAATATGCGTGTTCGTGACTATAGCAACTTCACGCTGAATTCACGGTCCGCAGAGTCTGAAGTAAATCAGGTGAAGAGCGACAGAATGAAATATGTCGGCCTCTGATGGGAACGTAGGACCAAGGAATTCGAAGTACTCTCCTGGGAGTCAGAATTTCGGAAAAATTGGTGTTTTATGCCGATGCTAACCTTGATGGGTGGCCTGGGAGGAGCTAAATAGCAGAAGTTGAGAGGAAGGGAAATTTTGTGAGAATTTATTCACTTCCCAGAGCAGGCATTGGTTGGCGCTGGGAAGCGGCGCCTAATTAACGCGACTTGTGCTGCAATTGGCATAAGTGATTTTGCTGGAGGGGAAACCGAGGCGAAGAGCGAACTGGCAGAAGTCTCCATAGAGGTTTTCCGTTCGCAGCTTGCCTAGAGTGAAGACGTGCGTTCTTTACTCAGCTTGCCTGAGAGAGAGTAAGCATCTCTGCAGTTTAGGACTTAGCAAACAGAACGATTGAGCTTGAAGATAGAAAGTTTTCATTCAGCTATGTACTGAGCAATAGTGAATAGACGAGTGCAGCCTTGCACCATCATGAGGCTGGCCGACATCCACACAACGACGACGCCCACCATGCTGAATTTGGTGATATTGCGCCCAATTCAGCTTGAGTTAGGCCACTGATTAATTTGTTGGATCACACCGGCAAAGTTTCCAGGAGGGTTTCATGGGCCGTGTATTGTAGAATTATTCTTGCACTGGCATTACGCCTGGGTCATTCGATAGGAATTGATTTTGATTTATCGTGTTTTACTCCACATAAAAGCAATTTATTCCCACTGCATGTTAGGAGAGTCATGTAATGTGATGATTGAAGGTCGTGAGTTAAAATAAATTTGTGCTAATCGACTGCATCTGTTTTCAATCAAGTAGTTGAAATCCCAAGTCACTTTTTCAGTAATTTTATTTTCAACATTTGCATCTGGTGTTCAATAGTTGAATATAACATCAATGTGCACCCCTTTTTAATTAAAAGGGATCAATTCTGAATCAATTAATGTCAACACTGCCACCGCAGTTCAATCAGGAGTCACAGGGCCTTATAACTTTCTTTGTGTTATCTGATATTGCGGTAATTTTGCACTCTCTGTTTATCTGTTAGTCAATTAGCTGGGGTGAACACACGCGAAAACCAGATAAATGACAGGTGGGGTGTTACAAATGAACTGCCCTTTTACACTACCGCCATCTGTGTAAGTCCATATCGCTATCCCATGACGTAAGTCACATCTGTGTATGAGGACCGACCACAAAGTTTCCATTTGTGGGCTGAGATCCACCTTGCCCTCCTGCCAACTTTAGCTCTTCCCCACCTATCTCACTCCACATGAGGTCTCGTCTCCCATTTTCCTCTTCATCCCCCCCCCCCCTTTTCTCTTGCAACCACTACTCCTCACCCCTTGTCTTTCCATCCGACTTTATTAATCACTACCCATCTCAGTTCCAACCTCTCATCTCCACAGTTCTTTATATCTAACAGACCCCTATCTCTACCTGAACCCCTCAATCCCAGAAAACATACTCTTTTCTCCCCTCTCATCCTAGTGCAGGCCCTTCAGTGTTTAAGTTTTTCAGTTTTTGTCAGAATTCCATCTTCCTGCAAAGTGTCTCCATTTTTTAACTGCTTGTCTTTGATTTTTAATTTAAAATAGAAAAAAACCCAAAATGTTTACATTTCCTTACTGATTTTTTTTTCATTTGCTAGACGGAAGAGCTGAGAATTGTACTACTAGCAGCCCCTCCCCCTCCATGTGGGGGATGGGGATGAAATAACAATAAAGGGAAGAAAATTTCCGTTTGATGGCGTTGCTGCAACATATACGCAACGTAGCGATACTCCGACTCAGGTACATAAGCAGCGACATGTAGACAAAGGCTGTACGTGGGTAAATGTAGAAATGTAAACTACAGCTACGTTCTTATCAAAAGCATTCAAACTGGACCAACGTTCTGTTATTATTCTCTTGGCTGCCAAAGGATACACAGCAGTGGACATCTGTAGGGGAATGAAGAATGTGTAAGCGGTAGTATGTCTGCCAAAAACCACTGTTGTGGAATGGTGCGCCAAGTTCCGTGCTGCTTCATGATAACGCACGCCCCCATATCGCAAATATCCTACCACGTAAGTTACGCCAACTCAAGGGGAAGATACTCGACCTCCCGCCGAGTACGTCAGGCAAATGGTTTGAGAGGGACGCATGATACCTTCGTGCAGTCAACCGGTGGATAGGAGTGCAGCCCATGCTCCTGCAGCACGTCAATGACCGTGCATTATGAGACACGCAGCTGCGTTGTTATACTACGTGTACTCCCCTTGGGTTCTTGACATATGACCCACAGAATAGCTTCCTCAGTAATTACAATACTGCGAGTCCATTGGCAAACTGTGTCACACGATGGTGGAAGGAGAGAACCTGTCTCCCGAATTTGTGTTTCCGTGGCGATAATACATACAAATCTACTAGTGAGGTAAAGATCTAACGAAACGTAATAGTCCTGAACGTGGCAGAAAAATAGTTGGCACTAATCGAAGGGACCATTGGGGGGCGGGGGGGTAAGGGTACACAGAAAGCAGGTTTGGAATCTAGTTAGTGGTGCGAAACAATACGTATCCACGACATGCAGAAAGCTTCTTTAAAAGATAACCAATGAAAACGGTTGTGCTCCAATCTCTTTGTTGTAGTACGTAATTGCAAATGTTTTGTGGAAGACCCATTATAATCGCTGTATGGCGATTAACACACCAGATACCGTATGACGCTGATTACACTTAGCAATCGAAAACAAACACGTCTCGGCCCCGAACGGAACCGTCGATCTCCTGCAGATTAACCCAAAACGCTATCCGCTACACCAACTGCACAGCACTGCTGTTGTATTCTGACAGAGATAGTTACCGTACATGTGATTACAGAGTTTACAGATTGCCAACGTCCATTTACTGTCCGAAATAGGTGAAGGACGAAATTTTGTGACAGACGGTTTTGTATTGCTAGTATGTGAGGAATCGCGCTGTGAAGTCCGAATGCGAGAATTTTTCTTCACCCTGTATAAATAATATGTTTTATTGCTTGTAGTAACACGCTCGCTGTTTTGGAGACACAAGTGTCTCTGTCTAACGTTCTGCCGATTGTTCTTTCCAGTTTATGTACAGTATTTCGATGACCGACCCAGCCGCCATTCAGGCGCTGCGAGATTTGATGTCATGTGTACTCGCTGGCTGGACTTTAATCAGACTGTAACCTATTTCGCGCTAATATTTATTTCGACATTTTGTTAGGAAGGTCAACCAGAAGAAGGTGGTTGGGCCGGCAGTTGAAATATTGGGCATAAAATGGATACAAGAATTCGGCAGAACTCGCAGAAGCACGTTATGAAGCAGTTAATCAATAGCGGTGAGAAAACCACGTCTCTGTTTAGCTTCCACACTTTAAAAAATGGTATGTCATGTGTGTTACTTTCGATTAGATCTGATTCCTTTAAGCGGTAATATTTAATGGTGGCCTACCGTTCACCTCTTGCAGAAAGATGCTGCATCGACATGAACGAACGATGTTAGCATTATTTCGGTGATTCTTGGTCAGACTGGACACGTATCTGTTTCATCCCCGGGTAAAATTTAGCCACAATATTGCGAAGACCAAGGCTTGAACGTTAATCAACGTTATAATTCTAAACCCACCACGAGAATAGGTAAGTGACCAAGTAAATACATCGTCTACACCGTATCGTCTAGGGTGACAATTAGTCAACTATATGAAATCGTCATAACTTATGAACGGTTTGCGTTAGGATGTTTAAACTGCACGGTTGGCCGCGGGACATGATGGGAATTAGTATGCGCATTATGGTTCGATTTAGGGACTAAGTCCACTTTCATTTGGATGAGTTCGTCAACAAGCAAAATTGATGCATTTAGGGGATTGAGAATCCACATTTCGCTATCGAGAAGTCTCTTCACCCTCACCACTGTGTGTTGTGCAATGTCCAGTCACGAAATAATGGGTGCGATATTCGTTGATGGTACGGTGACTACCGAACGGTACGTGAATATTTAGAAAGATAATAAACTTGCCATTATCCAGAGTGACCCTGATTTCGACAAGATGTGGTTCATGCAGGACGGAGCTCGACCCCACAGAAGCAGAAGAGTGTTTGATGTCCTGCAGGAGCACTCTGAAGGACGCATTCTGTCTCTGGGGTACCCAGAGGCCACTGGTATAGGCCTCGTATTGGCCGCTATATTCTCCGGATCTGAGCACACGCGACTCCTTTTTGTGGGCCTGTATTAAAGACAAGGTGTACAGTAATAACTCCAAAACCATCACTGAGCTGAAAACAGCCATTCAGACGTCATCGGCAGCATCGATGTTCCGACACTTCAGCGGGTCATGCAGAATTTCGCTATTTGTCTGCGCCCCATTGTCGCCAATGGTGGCAGGGATACCGAACATGCCATAACCTAAATGACGGTCATTTGTACTCAGGTGATCCATGTGAAAAGTTTTCCGACTTGATTATGGCCGCACTACGGAAATTAACAGACTTTGAACGCGTGATGGTGGTTGGAACTAGACGCATGGAAGATCCCATTTCGGAAATCGCTAGAAAATTCGATATTCCACTACCCACAGTGTCAATAGTGTGTAGAAAATAGCACATTTCAGACATTACCTCTCACCACTGACATGGCGGTGGCAGACAGCCTTCATGTAACGACCGAAAGCAGCGGCGTTTGCGTAGACTTGTCAGTGCTAACATTGCGTGAAATAATCGCTGAAATCGATTTAGGAAGAACGACGAACTGGGCCACAACTGTCCGCGATTGCTTTGAAAAAGAACAATTGTTTGACCATCCTAGCGAACATTTCTCTTTTTTTCTTTTTCCAGATAACGACGTCCTTCTGAGTAGTCCCCACCCGGAGATCCGAATGGGGGACTGTTTTACCTCCGGAATATTTCACCCAAGAGGACGCCATCGTCATGTAATCATACAGTAAAGCTGCATGCCCTCGGGAAAAATTACGGCTGTAGTTTCCCCTTGCTTTCAGCCGTTCGCAGTACCAGCATAGTAAGGCCGTTTTGGTTAGTGTTAAAAGGCCAGATCAGCCAATCATCCAGACTGTTGCCCCTGCAACTATGGAAAAGGCTGCAGCCCCTCTTTAGGAACCACACGTTTGTCTGGCCTCTCAACAGATACCCCTCCATTGTGGTTGCACCTACGGTACGGCTATCTCTATTGCTGGGGCACGCAAGCCTCCCCACCAGCGGCAAGGTCCATGCTTCATGAGGGGGATCGAACATTTATGGGACGTAATCGAGAGGTTAGTTCGTGCACAAAATCCTGCACCAGCAGCACTATCATAAGTATGGACGGTTATAAAGGCAGCACGGCTTAGTATTTCTGCAGGGGACTTCTAACGACTTGTTAAGTTGATGCCACGTGGAGTTGCTGCCCTACGCCGAACAAAAGGAGTTCCAACATGACATTAGGTGGTATCCCACGACTTGTGTCGCCTCAGTGTAGTTCTCATGTGAATGTTTTTAACGCTCTCAAGTCTAGCTCAACGAACTTGTAATATTTCCAGTAGATTGTCATATTTGTATCAGGAGGAGTATTTTCTCGCAGTAAGATTTCTAACCCTTCAATACAGGACGCAACGCCGTGCTGTGACATTTTATTGGATCAGTTAATGAATTGCCTCTTGGCGGTTCTCAATGGCGTGGTTACACCTGTTTCAGATGTTGGCATTTACTGTTGACGATCTTGAAAAGGTGAGTTGTGAATTTTTAAATAATACTATATAAAATAGGTAATATTGATATATAGGGCGGTCAGAAAACCTCTGAAAAGCATGTAAGGCTGTTGCAGGGTGGGTTGTGCTGAGAAATAATTGTTGACAAAGAAATTCGATACGTTGTGACGTTTTCGAGGTAATTAAATTGAATTTAACCAATCACGCCGTTGTGTGCCAATTCAAGTGGCCCACGGGAGACGGAGTCACCCGAACGTATTCTTCGTGCGATTTCATAAAAAAGAGCAAGACAGCAACACAAAAATTCGACACAGGGCAGTAGTAAGACTAGAACCCGAGCCAAACGATGAGCAGTCTCGCACGCTGTCATCTGCACTATGAGGACAACTGACATTAATATCATCTGGCTGGCCACTTGAATTTCCACTCGCAACGGCCTGTATCCGAGTCTCTCTAGCTCAGATGACATGATACTCCGCAACATATGTAGCTGTCTTGCCGCAAATGTTTATTGAAGGTCATGCCTATTCCTTGTTGAAGTTTAAGATTCATTTATTTTATTTAGCGTATGGCTTACAGAATTATAATTTAGAATTACATACAATTAAGTTGATATAAGTTAAGATAGAACGATATTAATCAGTACGAGCCGGTACATCTATATATACGGATGTAAAATGTATAGGTAGTAAAGAAAGCTGAAGAACCAGTAGTGGACGAAAGAAGTTGAAATCCATTTTTCATCACAGTTCGATAGCCAAAGACTCCAACCATTTAACTTCTGGAGGTGTAGCGTCTACAAAACCTTTACAGATACCCACGAATTTTCTTTTTGGCGCCGGCCGCGGTGGCCGTGCGGTTCTAGGCGCTCCAGTCCGGAGCCGCGCTGCTGCTGCTACGGTCGCAGGTTCGAATCCTGCCTCGAGCATGGGTGTGTGTGATGTCCTTAGGTTAGTTAGGTTTAAGTAGTTCTAAGTTCTAGGGGACTGATGACCACAGCAGTTGAGCCCCATAGTGCTCAGAGCCATTTGAACCATTTTTCTTTTTGGCCAGTCGTGCAAAAATGTGCTCAATAGTTTGCTCCGATGTTCCGCAGTCACATTGGTCGCCATCGGCAGTTCTCCATTTGTATAGCACTTCTCTGGTAACGGTGTGGCCAGTTCTGATACGTTTGAGGGAGCGCCCTATTTTTCTTGAGTGGTTCGCACCCGGGATTTAGATGGTCGGATCAATGTTGCCTAACATCTTATGACCATAGAAGGGCGTTTACAGATTTGTCCACTCAGCTCTTACGTAGATTACAGTTTTCTAGGATGAACTGGCCAGTGTTTATCTAGATTGGTTCTTTAGATTTCAATCGGGTGCGTCGTAATTTGTTCAGTGTTTCGTATGTAAATCTTCGGATCTTTTTAGTTTCATCAGAATTGTTCAAATGTGTGTGAAAACTTATGGGACTTAACTGCTAAGGTCATCAGTCCCTAAGCTTACACACTAGTTAGCCTAAATTATCGTAAGGACAAACACACACACCCATGCCCGAGGGAGGACTCGAACCTCCGCCGGGACCAGCCGCACAGCCCATGACTGCAGCGCCTTAAATCGCTCGGCTAATCCCGCGCGGCTGAGTTTCACCCATTCATGTGTTATTGCTTGTTTGTTGGTGTGGATTTAAGACTTCCTGGCGCGATTCTCATCGCATCAAAAATGGTTCAAATAGCTCTGAGCACTATGGAACTTAACATCTGAGGTCATCAGTCCCCTAGAATTTAGAACTACTTAAACCTAACTAACTTAAGGACATCACACACATCTATGCCCGAGGCAGGATTCGAACCTGCGACCGAAGCAGTCGCGCGGTTCCGGACTGAAGCGCCTAGAACCGCTCGGCCACAGCGGCTGGCTCATCGCATCATTTAGATGGATATTTATTTTGTTGACATGGCTCCTCTATTCTAAACAGGAAAACACTATTCGTCGACGGTGTACACAAGTGCTTCTGCTGCAGTTCTTAAGATGTTTGCATTACATACCCATCTAGCACCAATCAGTTTACTTAATATGTATTTCTGGATTTTTAGCTTCTATCCTCTTAGTTCTAGGCGTTTGCTAAAAGTCGAGGATATTTCGAGAGTCACACCCAAATATTTGGGGTGAAGACTCGGTACTTTTTTTTCTTGTTTTCTCTTTTATTGCGGAAGATTACAATTGTCTGACATTCTGTTGGTCAGTTTATGTGAGACACAAAGCCTGCCCAGTGAATAATCGTGGGTGGTCTCGATCGCTATTTGCATCTTCTCGTCGCGACTCGGCAGCTGGTGTGGAAAAAGGTGCGAGTTCGATGACGGGGAGCGTGCTGAGCGGCCGGGTGCCGGTTTCCCGGATGCGGGATGTGCCGGCGGTGGGCGACCCAGTTGCGGGCGGATCCCCGCCCCCGCCTGACCTGGTCCACTGCGCAGGCGCGGCCGGTGGTGCACCACGTGCTGCCCTCGCATCCGGCTGTGCCTGCCTGCTACCTGCACCTCACCTCATCTCGCCACAATGCGGCCCGGCCCGGCCCGGACCAGCTCGGCCCACGCGCCGCTCGTCGCTGCCGGGAGCCGTTGCTGGCCCGAGCAATACACGCACGCTTCCATAGCGCTCTTTGTTCGCTTTACCTCTAAAGGGGTTCTCGCTCAGGCACTAGGTGCATATGAGGCTTTGACACAAATGCACGGTCAAACCTAAAGCACCATTCTACTAGAACTACAGTTCGGTAGTTTTGCTGCACTACATAAATGACGCAGAAAATGGTGGCAGTACCGGTAGTAATGGTGGCCCTGGTAGAGAAAGAAACATAAATGACGTGTATGTTCGAAACTAGGAGCCGTCGGCTTCTCTTTGGTGTTTTATTTGTTTGGTTCTTTGTTTTACACGTAATTAGATCCGCACATCACTCAGTGTTAGTCCATTGCGTATTTTATATCTCTACAGCATATAAATTTCATTTTATAAGCAACAAAAATTAGTTGATCACGTAACTTCTGCGTTTTTATGTAATCAAGGAAATCACTTTTTGTGGAAGTACAATTTACATTCACACACACACACACACACACACACACACACACACACACACATATATATATATATATATATATATATATACGATTAAGAGAAACGTGTTTTCTATAATTTCGACGAACTGTTGAAACGATGTTTGATATATTTTTGTTTTGCTGTTAGTTCTGCAGTTTACCTTTTTGATAACGAAATTGTATTTTCTAGCGCTATATGATAAATCTGTATTGTTTTCTTTATAGTTACTGCAATTTACCTCTGTTTCACGTTACAAACAGAGAATTTTCGAATAAACCTGAATGAACCATTGACAGTTATAATTAAGTTATAAACACTATTCACTTTTAAGTAACACACAGCAGCATAACTACGTAGAACAAAAATGTTCCGTAGGTTACTAGCCCTTTATATATACTAATTCAGTTTCTAGATGGATCGATGCAGCTGGTTTTTAGGGGAATCTAGTAGATTCTGATCACATTGCTAAAGAAAGCGATCGGTTTGCGGTAACGCCCGAAAGGTATGCAACACACCTACTTTAATGACAGCGCGGGTACGACCT
This sequence comes from Schistocerca piceifrons, assembly GCF_021461385.2. NCBI lineage: Eukaryota > Metazoa > Arthropoda > Insecta > Orthoptera > Acrididae > Schistocerca > Schistocerca piceifrons. The sequence continues at coordinate 822,519,327 of NC_060138.1, forward strand.
TAACTGACCAAAGCTACCTCTAAAACTACCATAGTCTACACATACTAACGATAGTCTAGGTAGCCTACAGTAGTTTTACAACTCTAGTCAAACCACATGTACAGTAGGGGCAAGTACAAATTTTCTCAGCCAGGGAATGAAAGATTGTATTACTCATGGTATAAATGCAGTTAGTCTTTGACGAAGTCATCTTTCAGTGAGTGTATTACCGTCTGGCGTTTTTCCGATAGCTAGATTCAGCCCAGTGTGTGAGATTTTGTAGGATCCATCCATTTTTCCGTGTATAGCTATATAGTACATTCAAAACGTTTTCCACTTGCGGCCTTTCAAATAAAATGAAACGATGTGGTGGCCCTCAACTACGTACCCTCAGACTCAGTGTTGAAATATTAAAAGGTTTGGCTGGTTTCGCTGTCTAGGGGCTGGGATACGTAGTTGCCACATTACAGGCCAAATACTGCTGAGTCTACAGTATACAATATGAATATACACATGAATCGAATGGTCGAAGGTCCGTATCACTCGGCAATTGCGAATTTTGAACGTAATATAGACGTTTATAAATGAAAGATTGCAATTAAATAAAATCTGTAGGTACTATTTTAACGACTTTAAACGATGAGTATGAGAGCAGATGTACTTTTGAGAATGCTATATTTTTCTTCCGAACACTTATTGGTGTCGATGGCCGAGCAATTAAACAAAATATAAGTTGAATAACAGGGAAACAGTAGATTCCTACTTCACGTAATTAGTTATGAACAACAACATAACTCGCGACATATTCACTTCTAAATGGATACTACATCTTCACTGCAGAGGCCATAGAAATCTCGTAAGTGCACAAGTTGGCACTACGAAATATTTCTATCTCCCGCTAACACGTGCAAAACTACTCCAATCTCAAAGTCTTTCCCACGACGGTGCCTCCGTCGCGCCGTACTGTCCAGGACCCTCTCTGTCCAGCACATCCCGTGTCCTGTGCTGTACTGTCCAGGACTCTCCCATGCCCTCTCCCGTACTGTCCCTCGCGCCCCACTGTTCAAAACTCTCCCGTGTCCTCCCCCGTACTCCCATACAGTCTCTCCATTAACGAGTGCTGTGATTGGCTAGAGCACACTCACAAACATAATGAAACACATTCGAAACACTGGATTTACATTTAAGTAACCTGAAATTAAATAAATATTCCTACACGCTCTAACACACATTATTAAATACATAAACAAATCAAATTAACATATATCAAAGGAATAGAAACAAAAGATAGGCCAGTAGCCTAATGTCTCTGTGCTTTCTAAAACACAGTAAATATTTAACCAGTTTCTTCATGAATAGTTGATATCGGATATAAACAAGAAAATAGAGGAATAAATATATTTATAAGCATTTTGCTGCCGCTTTTTCGTGTAACTGTGGAGTACTTATGGCCTGACGCCTTTAATAGTAATCGGCCACTTTGGCCTCCAATAACTCATGTACTATTCACATTACATGCCTGTAATTTATACCAATTTAAGTTTACACTAATAGCTTTCTAAAGACACGTCGATCGACAAAATCAGATCAGCCGTTTAGATTTTAAAAATTCGTTGATGGGTGTTACTTGTATAATTTATCGTCAGTTACTAAACTTTAAACTAATAAAGATATTGAAAATCGGATTACACCATCAGAATTGCCGTGCAAATAATGGTAATGTACATGTTTCTTTTTGAGGTACCATGATTCATCTGGCTACTATTAATTTATATACGAACTGTGAAATGTCTGCCATGAGGGTTTCACAAAGTCCGCCATCTTTGGCACTCTCCGCATACAAGTCTCTTTCATCGACATAGCGTCACCAAGGAATTCCCAGCCACGTGGTGGGCCTGGACCCTGGCTTAAGTTCGGCACCACGCAGCCGCCGACGAGCCTCGGCTCGCCGAGAGGCCCCAGCGTGGCCACGCCAACTCCGAACTTACAATATTTTCAGGGCGCCACAACTCGCCCGTTACCTCACACACTCCCTACTTTAATGAAATGGAGAAGTAGATGAAAGACAGAGGGAGCGATATATGACGAGGAGGTCCTAAACCTTTACTTCTGAAAGAACATTCAATTGCTAAGATCATATAAATAAGTCATTATTGTTGAGAACCCGTTTCGACAGTTGTAACTGACATCTTCTGACCATCAAAAAGTTTTCCTATATAACGTGCTTAATTGTGAGTTACACTCCTGGAAATTGAAATAAGAACACCGTGAAATCATTGTCCCAGGAAGGGGAAACTTTATTGACACATTCCTGGGGTCAGATACATCACATGATCACACTGACAGAACCACAGGCACATAGACACAGGCAACAGAGCATGCACAATGTCGGCACTAGTACAGTGTATATCCACCTTTCGCAGCAATGCAGGCTGCTATTCTCCCATGGAGACGATCGTAGAGATGCTGGATGTAGTCCTGTGGAACGGCTTGCCATGCCATTTCCACCTGGCGCCTCAGTTGGACCAGCGTTCGTGCTGGACGTGCAGACCGCGTGAGACGACGCTTCATCCAGTCCCAAACATGCTCAATGGGCGACAGATCCGGAGATCTTGCTGGCCAGGGTAGTTGACTTACACCTTCTAGAGCACATTGGGTGGCACGGGATACATGCGGACGCGCATTGTCCTGTTGGAACAGCAAGTTCCCTTACCGGTCTAGGAATGGTAGAACGATGGGTTCGATGACGGTTTGGATGTACCGTGCACTATTCAGTGTCCCCTCGACGATCACCAGTGGTGTACGGCCAGTGTAGGAGATCGCTCCCCACACCATGATGCCGGCTGTTGGCCCTGTGTGCCTCGGTCGTATGCAGTCCTGATTGTGGCGCTCACCTGCACGGCGCCAAACACGCATACGACCATCATTGGCACCAAGGCAGAAGCGACTCCCATCGCTGAAGACGACATGTCTCCATTCGTCCCTCCATTCACGCCTGTCGCGACACCACTGGAGGCGGGCTGCACGATGTTGGGGCGTGAGCGGAAGACGGCCTAACGGTGTGCGGGACCGTAGCCCAGCTTCATGGAGACGGTTGCGAATGGTCCTCGCCGATACCCCAGGAGCAACAGTGTCCCTAATTTGCTGGGAAGTGACGGTGCGGTCCCCTACGGCACTGCGTAGGATCCTACGGTCTTGGCGTGCATCCGTGCGTCGCTGCGGTCCGGTCCCAGGTCGACGGGCACGTGCACCTTCCGCCGACCACTGGCGACAACATCGATGTACTGTGGAGACCTCACGCCCCACGTGTTGAGCAATTCGGCGGTACGTCCATCCGGCCTCCCGCATGCCCACTATACGCCCTTGCTCAAAGTCCGTCAACTGCACATACGGTTCACGTCCACGCTGTCGCGGCATGCTACCAGTGTTAAAGACTGCGATGGAGCTCCGTATGCCACGGCAAACTGGCTGACACTGACGGCGGCGGTGCACAAATGCTGCGCAGCTAGCGCCATTCGACGGCCAACACCGCGGTTCCTGGTGTGTCCGCTGTGCCGTGCCTGTGATCATTGCTTGTACAGCCCTCTCGCAGTGTCCGGAGCAAGTATGGTGGGTCTGACACACCGGTGTCAATGTGTTCTTTTTTCCATTTCCAGGAGTGTAGTACGTATGCTATGGTGTCATTATGGTGGATAAAGTACAGTATATACACAGGTTTCTCGACAGCAAAACTATTTACAGTTAAAAAGTACCTTGTGCATGTGGGCATGTTTGCATATGTAGCATTCATGCATGATACACAGTAAAATGCACATTTGCACATGTTTGCGTGACTTGTTACATACATTGTGGGTATACTGTAGACGAAATATACGCCGTGCGAACAGCCCTCGAAAGGCCCAATGGTACTGACCGACCGCCGTGTCATTGTCTGCCGACAGGCGTCACTGGATGCGGAGATGGAGGGACGTGTGGTCAGCACACCGCTCTCCCGTCCGTTGTCAGTCTTCGTGAATGGAGCCTCTACTCCTACATCAGTCCTCACAAGGACTGAGTGCATCCCGCTTGCCAACTGCACTCGGAAGATCGGACGGTCCCCATCCAAATGCTAGCCGAGCCCTACAGTGTTAACTTCGGTGATCTGATAGGTACTGGTGTTACCACTGCGACAACGCCGTTGGCCACGAAGACGAAGTATACGTTGCTTTTTTACTGTAAATGGTTGTACTGTCGACAAACCTGTGTCTAATGTTTTGTATGTTATACACCATAATGACAACATGTGATGTATTAACTCACAATGGAACGCATTTCACAACAACAAAATTTTTGAAGTCCTGAAGATGAAAGTTGCAAGTGTCGAAAGCAGTTCTCAACAATAAAGCCTAACTTATGCGAGTTTGGTTATTGAAAGTTTCTTTCCAAGTAAAACACAGATCGCTCCAAGTTCTCAGTATGCGAAACATTCACCTAAATGTTTGAATCGATATGCCTCGTTTTTCCCACGGCGAAAGACACCCTTTTTTCATACACTTTCGATTTCGCCCGGGAAAGCGAAGGTACCTTTCCTCGCACGATACTGACTGTTGTTTCGTTTATACCGTAAAATAGTTAACCTAACCCACATCTAAACCAGCGTACAAAATTTATTTTCGCGTTTTTTTTTCGGTAAATGTTCAACAGGTCTAGCACTCATCTTCCCAAAAGCTTTCTCAGAGTAAATTCTAAATGTAAAATGTTTCTTTCGAGACTTGTCATCTCTGTTCGCAGCTCTGTAGATCATTTTCAACGGAAGCACGGCAACGACTGTCTTCAATTTGACGTTTCTTAACTGTTCAATGTGAAACAATGCAGCAGTTATGAATGTTCACCAACTTTGAAAGCATTCCTGTTGACATTAAACCGTCCCGAAATTATTATCATAACACCATGATCCAGTTTATCCATAAAAAGTCAATAAAAATCGACCATTACTTATTTACGAAATCATGTAACCAAAGTTTTATCATACCGCGTCGGACCAAAGAAATATCTTGTTGCCCTAAATTTTATGTCTAATGTCTATAGATTCTTTGCAAATACTCCCATGTAGTTTGATTTATCTCTAGAATTTTTTAGACTGTGTCCAAAATCTTTGAAGTACCATTCATTTTACCTTTCCGTTTCTTATAGGTGTACATTAATGTGAGTTCCCTCGATTCCATTTACTTGATGTTATTCCTTGTCGTTGGAAAACACTTTAAGTATCGCTTGTGACTGGAACTGTTGCCGTTGCAGGCACTGTATTAATTCTAAGGGAAATTTCGCTTTTTATTCACTTAACGTGTTTGTGCACGAGTAGTGTTTCACGGGACTCTATCAAATGACTCTTGGCTCAACTGAATATTTGTGCTTTGCTCTCGTCTAAAACATCCCCTTTTTTTTACTTGTAACATTTTTCTGGTGGTGTGTTTTATCACTATAAATATAGCCGTTCTTAAAGGATATAAAGAAAAGTAGTTACAATGGAATCACTATTTGGAGCAAAGTTGGACAATCCTGTTAATGCCAAACGCAAACGTTGTGGGGCTATATTATAATAGTGAAAGACAATTAATTTCTTCGACTAGTGAGGCCACCTTCCTGAGTACCTTACGGATTTTATCTATGTAACTGGCACATATCACGCCATAAGAATTCGACAAAGCTGTCTCGGTAACTGTTATTGCTCATACTCAATTTCCATTCTTCTGTGGAACACGCTCGAAAATTAACTGCTATGACTTTTACTAGTACTAATGCTATTCTAATAATCTACTTTTCACCGACCACGTAATGGCGATGAAGAAGGCACTGTACAACGTCATTATAAACTAAGCATAAAATCGTCTGAATCCAGGAGGACGGTTATTTCTTATATGGTTCAAATGGCTCTGGGCACTATGGAACTTAACATCTGAGGTCATCAGTCCCCTAGAACTTAGAACTACTTAAACCTAACTAACCTAAGGACATCACACACATCCATGCCCGAGGCAGGATTCGAACCTGCGACCGTAGCGGTCGCGTGGTTCCAGACTGAAGCGCCTAGAACAGCTCGGCCACACCGACCGTCTCTTAACTCAATCATTTACGAAAAGTACGTCTTGCACTATGTCCATCTGAATTCGAAAATATGTTACTGGCGGCTAAAACTTAAAAAGCATACTTAAAGGAAATTATAAGATTCAGTAAAAATTCTATGTGCCTTTAAATCACTGGGAGAGTGTTTATGCGACTGGATTCCACATGAAATACTAATAACTGTTAGTTTATTAACAATACGCCTGATTCGAGTTGCCTGAGAAACTTGTTACAATTCTGTAACTAACCTTTGCCAAGTGAAGCTATGGTACGTATGGGTTACGAGTTGGACTGCTGACGTTGGATGTAATATTTTATCTCTAATGAGAATGCAGCTTATTCTTGGCAAAGGGCATATTTGCAGGAGCTGATCCGAAGACACTTTTACTCGGTATTAGCAGTTTTACGTACTATAGGTTAAAACTCACAGCTGAGCAAAGCCTTTGTGTACCCGATGTGTAAACATGCTTAAAGACGGCAGACACGTTGCTGGCAGTGGAGGGCTCGCGGCAGCCGCCAACAGCGCCCTCTGTCGCATCGGCGGAGCCTCACAGCAGACCGCTCGGTAAAATTCTGCGCGCTCCACACACGACGCGACTTGAACGCAGGATTTATAAAGCGGACGTGCACTGAAAAGTCTCCAACAAAATTATGGAAATGAAACATGGCCTCAAAATGAATAAATTTCCTCACATCTTACGAACTGCTTCCTCTCCCTCGTGTTCCTGCCAGCGATTGAAATTTATTGCTCTTCCGATGAAGAAATAGAAACCACGTGCTATGCTCATGTCCGATAGTTCCCGTATCTGTGAGAGACGGGATTATTCTTATGCAGCGCCACATTTATAAATTGTATTTATAATATTCAGAATTTTCTTTTTCCTTTTGGAAACACATGATAACAAAAATACATAGTAAAAGACTCCCTTCAAAATTACACCACTCAACAATGAAACAAGTAAACATTATTTTAAAGCGTGTTGCATTTTCTTTCGCTAGAATGCAGTTCTGTCTGTGTCGGCAAGTCAAACAAGAATTGGGCTATGAGACACCTAACATTTCTTTAACTGCAGCATTGTCCATAATGACTATGGAAAACTCTAGATTTCAGATTTTAGAAGATAAAAGTATTGTAGAAGACGCAGCTAAAACTGCGTCAATCGTGATGGAAAATAATCATTTTAAATAAAACGGAAACTTCTTTGCATACCTTTAAGATAAATTATTAAACAACGCCTTCAGTCACACAACTTTTTCGCGTTTTATTAACCACACGATGCATTTCGACCCTTTTGGTTCATCGTCAGGTGTAATTTGTCTTATACATGTTTTATTTCTTCTCTTGAATGAGGCGAAATGCATATTCCTGGTCACGAAAAGGTTTAATCTTAGGTTATGAATTTCTTAAGTCGAACGCGGAAAATATATGCAAAATAGTGGAAAATGAACAGTGTAAACTTACCATCCAAGGAAAGCATTTTTAATGTTTTAAAATGGTTCAAATGGCTCCAAGCACTAAGGGACTTCACGTCTGAGATCATCAGTCGCCTAGACTTAGAACTACTTAAACCTAACTTACCTAAGGACATCACACACATCCATGGCCGAGGCAGGATTCAAACCTGCGACCGTAACAACAGCGCGGCTCCGGACTGAAGCGCCTAGAACCGCTCGGCCACAACGACCGGCTAACGTTTTAGTACCGGCAAACATTCTTTTCTCCGTCATTTTGCTATGTATCACTTCATCTAAGAGACACATTTGCACTCACATGTTTATAAACATTTCACACATGTTTTTGTACATGGTGTTGCCAAAGATGAATTTATTGGTAGTGATAAAGACGTAACTATTAAACAATTGACATATGCAAGAAATAACTTTAGAATAGGTCTTTAAAATTACTGAAATAACTATGGCTTGCAAAATCAGTTTGTTCATTTAACATAGATTCCGGTTATTTAATTTTGTGGCGGTACATCTCCAGTTGTTCTAACAGACTTAGGGACTTACCATTGGCTTCATTATGTAGTATTACCAAATTGTTTTCTAGGACTTTTCGATGAAGTGACATTTGCTAAAACGACGGAGAAAAAAATGTTTGCCGATGCTAAGACGTTAAAAATGCTTTCCTTGGATTACGTGGTAAGTTTACACTGTTCATTTTCCACTATTTTGTACATATTTTCCGCGTTCGACTTACGAAATTCATAACCTAACATTAACCCTTTTCGTGGCAGGAATATGTATTTCACCTCATTCAAGAGAAGAAATAAAACATGTATTAAGACAAATTACACCTGACGATGGACCCACAGGGTCGAAATGCATCGTGTGGTTAATAAAACACGAAAATGTTGTGACTGAAGGCATTGTTTAATTCATACCTCCAATTTTTGAATACAGTCACGTTTTAAGCTGCAAAATATGTATAAAATGTTATAATTACAATATTAATCTCGAAGCCATGTGCGTTAATGAATCTTTTCTTAAGCCGGGCTTTTCCTGCGATTGTATTTCTAAACAAAAAAATTTATAAAAACCTTTGTTTAGAAATACAATCGCAGGAAAAGCCCGGCTTAAGAAAAGATTCATTAACGCACATGGCTTCGAGATTAATATTGTATTTTATTTCAGTGATATCAACAACAAAATGAGGTGCGACGCCATTGTTACTTGTCAAATGGTGGGAATTGTAGGCTGTAGTGGTGCAACATCCTACTCACTTGTGAAGCTGTGATTACGTTTTGCCGGCCGGCCGGTGTGGCCGTGCGGTCTAGGCGCTTCAGTCAGGAACCGCGTGACCGTTCCGGTCGCAGGTTCGAATCCTGCCTCGGGTATGGATGTGTGTGATGTCCTTAGGTTAGTTAGGTTTAAGTAGTTCTAAGTTCTAGGGGACTGATGACCACAGATGTTAAGTCCCATAGTGCTCGGAACCATTTGAATCATTTTATTACGTTTTGCCGGCCGCGGTGGTCTAGCGGTTCAGGCGTTCAGTCCGGAACCGCGCGACTACTACGGTCGCAGGTTCGAATCCTGCCTCGGGTGTGGATGTGTGTGATGTCCATAGGTTAGTTAGGTTTAAGTAGTTCTAAGTTCTAGGGGACTGATGACCACAGATGTTAAGTCCCATAGTTCTCAGAGCCATTTGAACCATTTTTGATTAAGTTTTGCGACAAGCCACGTCTGCGTTTAGTACGTTGGGTAAAAATAATGTGCTGTTACCAAACCGGAGATCTCGTGTTGTCTTAAGTTCAAGGCACAAACATGTTAGCGACGTTAAGATTGCTGATGAACCTAAAATAAATCAAAAACTGAGGAACCAGTTTTCTGTAATTTTCGCAAATAATCTTCTATTTGGGCCACTGTAGGGAAAACGATGTATTTCAATCAGGCAAAGTCACAAGATAGCACATCACAGAAAGGAGCATTGAGTATAATTGTCTACGATTTTTCAATACGACCATTGCCCTTAGTCCAAGAGAAACGACGCACTGATTCTACCTAGGACGCAATACAGAAAAATGTAGCCGATATCACAGCTTCCATTAGACTTAATAAGGATAACGATAAATCAAGAATTGAAAGTGCAGTCACGCAACATGATTCGATAGTACGAAAACTACTCTCAGTAGTGCTAAAGTTCTGAGATCACTAATCTGGGTAAATTGAGAACGAATGATCATAATGGATCGTATCTCAACCATCTCTGGTTTGCGGGTGACATTGCAGATGAAATACATGAATGAATGGAAGAAGTTAACAGACCAAGCATAGCAACACATCGAAAACACAACAGCACAAATTAACAAAAAAAAGTCATAGAATCAGTTGACGAGTCTTTTAGGGTAACTGAATACAGTGACAGGATGGTTCAAAAAAGAAATCAAAACACGAGGGAATAATTGCCACGAGTGAATTTGAAAGAGCAAACTATCTATTACCAGTTCCACCCATTTCCGCCACAGTCAGGTTAAAAATATTCGTTTTCTTATTTAATCAGACTGGTCCTACTACACGATATTATTCAAACACCTCACTAATGATATGACTCTGATTCACACCATAAGCTCGATGACCGTTACAGTTTCGAGAGCAGAACCGTTTGTTTGCATTGCGTCAGTTGCGTCTTTTAACTGTGGAAATGTTGCCATTTCTTCTCCTAATATTTAGTCTCTCTACCTCTCCCCCCCCCCCCCCCCCCCTCTCTCTCTCTGTGGTGTGTGTGTGTGTGTGTGTGTGTGTTTGATTTCTTGCATCTTTCTTCAATCATGGGAACGTTTACCTGTCCTACTGTCACCTTACGAATTCTTCTTATGTATTTTGTTTTAGGTGAGTTTCAGTATCTGCCCCGTGTCCTTCTTTGTTTTTTGTGATGTACGTATTGGTGGGGTGTGGTGCGTGTGTTGTGGAATCGTTATTTTTTGCGTATTCTGTTGTGTACTGGTACATGATAACTTTGTTGGTGCTAAGGTATCAGAAATATAGTTTATTTTAGTCAGCTGGTCACCGGTAGGACCATTCATCATTCTAAACTGCATTTCCATTGTGTAATGAATCATTAAGTGTGTGTTTCTGTTCGTTATGACTTTTTGTATGAGGAAATTTTTTTCATGAGTGATCGGTTTTTGTTTATTTTCTATTCTGAGGAAGCCAGATACAGTTTTTCAGTTTCTAGATGGAAAAGGTTGCTAGAGAAAAGGGTATGGTTCCTATATACTCACAGTTTCTGTTTCAAATTTCGTTTGGTTTCTTAGGAAATTTGTTACTTTGCGTCATTTGCTGTGTTAGAACGGGTACTCATCTTCTCTCTGTTTTTCCCCTTTAAACGTGTAACTACAAAGCAGACAATCTGTAAGTAGCCTGCATGTTTTGATTCATTTTAAGTGAGCGCCCAACTTTCGACCACATGAGTGCGTGGAAAACTGTGTACTAGCAGGCAATGCATCTGCTCATTATTGACAACAGTCAGTCACAAAGTTGCTTTATTCGAGCTGTGTTGCATGACTGTTTTCCCAGCGGAGTTCATAAACATGCCCTCGCCAATTGTTCGTTCAAATATCAAGCTAATAATTATTACTTCCGTTCGCTTTACGAGAGAGAAAGGACTTCACATTTCACTTAACATTGCCTTTTTTTTAAATTGTAGAAGGGTAGAAAACTAAAGATATGGGACCCGGATAATTGAAAGAGGTCAGACTTTCTGAGCGAGCATTGAGTGAAATAGGAGATAGGAAAACATTAGAAGACGAATGGATAGCTTTGAGAAATGAAGCAGTAAAGGCAGCACAGGACCAAATAGAAAAAAGACAAGGTTAAGTTCCAAGATCCTACTCCAGGTGGATGTAAAAATGAATGTGCGCAACGGAAAATAATAAACGCTAAAATGATGATTTTGCCGTGTCAGACTACCCCTTGAAGCAGATCTTAGGATCTCTTAATGCTCTTTTTAACATATAAATTACAATCTAAACGTAAATGAATGATGGAGGCAACTAATACAACTAAATGATAAATGTTGTTGTTCAATATAGATTTATTATAGATTAAAACCAACCCTTTAAGTACAATTGCCTATATTTTTTCTAACTAAAATTATTAATCAATTACCCAACTCTTCCCCTTATTATGACTGCATGGTCTAATATCACTAACGCGAAATGACTGACATCATCTACGTACCAAACACTAGAAGACACTACTTTCAAAGATGATCTACGGTGGTGCAGAATCTCAGTGGAAATAAACTAACGTGATCACAGCTGTTTAGCTTCATAGCCCTACTAAGCCGAAGCACTTTGCGATATCACCGTATGTACTGCGTCCGGTGCGTCGAAGTTATAGTTCTCGTACTCGTCTGCGACGACGGAAGAACTCCAGCCACAAATAAACTCTTTCAGATACTAGGACGGCAGAAGGCGTTCCACTGACTAATATACTCTAATATTGTCTTCTCCTCTGTGTGGTCTACAGACGAGAAACGCGAACTCCCAGCCACAAGGACGGAGTTCAGATAACGTCTCAACATAAGTATAGGCAGAAGAAGTGCTCTCAATTACTGAATGCTGCGTACTCAACGACGACTTACAACCCAGAGATGAAGTCCAGAATCGTATAGGTTCGCAACAGTACAGTGCCTAACTGTTCTAACTATAAACTCTCCTGAGACCAAAGACAGCAAGTCCGTCTGTACCAACAGAGCTGATACCGAGCGAACGACACATACGGGCGCTCACAACGGAAGACCTTGTCTCTCCACTGCTGGCTTCCCAGCAAGGCTCTGCTCCCCACCCTCGTAATTCCGAAAACGAATTACGCCGTTTTGATAATAAAGACAATCCGTCACCTTTCATGCAATAAGCATTAACAATTATTTACAAGGTGTACGTAATAATGTCAGTCTCCTTTAAATATTCATATATACGATGTACAACCTACCAAATGATATCTAATTGTAGTTGTAGTTCACGGCAAAGTATGTGGATGAGTGCTTGTTGTTGTTGTTGTGGTCTTCAGTCCGGAGACTGGTTTGATGCAGCTCTCCATTCTACTCTATCCTGTGCAAGCTGCTTCATCTCCCAGTAGGTACTGCAGCCTACATCCTTCTGAATCTGCTTAGTGTATTCATCTCTAGGTCTCCCTCTACGATTTTTACCCTTCACGCTGCCCTCCAATACTAAATTGGTGATCCCTTGATGCCTCAGAACATGTCCTACCAACGGATCCCTTCTTCTAGTCAAGTTGTGCTACAAACTCCTCTTCTCCCCAATCCTATTCAATACCGCTTCATTAGTTATGTGAGCTGCCCATCTAATCTTCAGCATTCTTCTGTAGTACCACATTTCGAAAGCTTCTATTCTCTTCTTGTCCAAACTATTTTTCGTCCATGTTTCACTTCCATACATGGCTACACTCCATACAAATACTTTCAGAAAAGTCTTCCTGACACTTAAATCTATACTAGATGTTAACAAATTTCTCTTCTTCAGAAACGCTTTCGTTGCCATTGCCAGTCTACATTTTATATTCTCTCTACTTCGACCATCATCAGTTATTTTGCTCCCCAAATAGCAAAACTCCTTTACTACTTTAAGTGTATCATTTCCTAATCTAATTCCCTCAGCATCATCCGACTTAAAAGTCGACTACATTCCATTATCCTCGTTTTGCTTTTGTTGATGTTCATCTTATATCCTCCTTTCAAGACACTATTCATTCCGTTAAACTGCTCTTCCAAGTCCTTTGCAGTCTCGGACAGAATTACAATGTCATCGGTGAACCTCAAAGTTTTTATTTATTCTCCATGGATTTTAACACCTACTCCGAATTTTCCTTTTGTTTCCTTCACTGCTTGCTCAATATACAGATTGAATAACATCGGGGAGAGGCTAAATATCCTGTCTCACTCTCTTCCAAACCACTGCTTCCCTTTCATGTCCCTCGACTCTTATAACTGCCATCTGGTTTCTGTACAATGCAAATTTCAGTCACAAGGTAGCCAGGATAAAATGTAGGGAGCAAAAGGTTAACAATTATTTATACAGATACCGGAATGCACTTATAAGAATCGAAGTACATAAAAAAGTGGCAGAAGTAGATAAGAGAGTGATTGGGTGGTTGGCTATCACCAATGTCATTCAATCTGTACACTGGGCAACCAGCAAAGGTACCCAGGGAGAAATTTAGAAAAGGAATTGCACTTCAGGGAAAGGAAACAAAAACCTTTATGGTTTGCAGATAGTAAAATTCTGTACCAATTGAACAGAATGGATAGTGTCTTGAAAAGAGTTTATACGACCAACATCAACAAAAATAAAACAAATCTGAAAATCACTCACTAAAAGTAGAAGCGTTTGAAATGTGCTACAGAAGAATTCTAATGATCAGATAAGTAGATCGTATAACTAATGAAGACGTACTTAATCTAATCGATAGTACAGTTTGACTAAAAAAAAAAGATCGATTGACAGGACAAATCCTGAAGAAATTTTTCATTTGGTACTGCAGGGATTGACGGGGGCAAAATCATAGATGGAGACCACAGTCTGGAGCACTTAGCAATCGTATACAATCGCTCGCTCGTCGAAAGATCCTTACCTAAAGACTGAAAAGCTGCACAAGTCGTACGAATACCTAAGAAAGCAAACAGGAGTGATCCGTTGAATTACAGACCCATATTAGTGAAGTCGACTTGCAATAGGATTTTGGAACATGTAAAGTGTTCAGACAATATGAATTACCTCGTAGAACACATTTTGTTGACGAACAGCATGGACTCAGAAAATATCGTTCTTGTGAAACACTATTAACTCTCTATTCTGACGAAATAATGACTACTATCGGATGGGGATGTCAAATTTTTAGATTTCCAGAAGGCTTTTGACACCGATCCTCACAAGCGATTACTAATCAGACCGTATGCCTATGAAGTATCGTGTCAATTGTGCGACTGGATTCGTGGGCTCCTGTCACAAAGGTCACAGTTCGCAGTAAATGACGGAAAGTCATCGAGTAAAAAAGAAATAATATTTGGCGTTCCCCAAGGATGTGTTACAGGCCCTCTGCTGTTCCTGATCTACATAAACGACATAGGAGAAAATCTGAGCAGCCTTCTTAGATTTCTGTCAGATGATGCTGTCTTTTACCGTCTTGTAAAGTCATCAGATGGTCAAACCCAATTGCAAAATGATTTAGGCAAGATATTTGCATGGTGCGAAAAGTGGCAATTGACTCTAAATAATGAAAAGTATGAAGTCATCCACATGAGTAGTAAAATAAATCCGCTACATTTCATTTACACGATAAATCACACAAGTCTGAAGGTTGTGTATTCCTCTAAATATTTAGGGATTACCATTACGAATAGCGTTTTTGGGAACTACCACATAGATAATGTTGTGGGGGAAAGCAGACCGAGACTACGATTTGTTGACAGAACACTTAGAAAGAGCGACAGGTCCTAAAGACTGCTTGCATTGTTTGTCCGCCCTCTTCTGGAGTATTATTATGTGGTGTGGGATCCGCATCGCATGAGACTGACGGAGGGCATCGATAAAGTTCAAAAAAGGGCAGCTTTCTTATTACCATCCTGAAATAGGGGAAAATTGCCTCGACTATAATATGTGAATAGCGGTGGCAATCATTAAAATAAAGGCATTTTCGTTGCGACAGGATCTTCTAGTGGAATTTCAATCACCAACTTTCTCCTCAGATTACGAAAATATTCTGTTGGCGCCCACTTACATCGAGAGTAATGATCATCTTAATAAAATAAGAGAAATCAGAGGTCGCAACGCACAGTAAGATTTAAGTGCTCGTTTCTCCCGCGCACCGTTTGACATAAGAACGGTAGAAAAATTGCTTGAAGGTTGTTCGATGAACCCTCTGCCGGGCGCTTAATTGTGAATTGCAGAGTGATCATGTAGATGTAGATGTACAGGAGCACAGTTACGACTTTCAAATGGATGCAGGGTGCAGTAGTTCTACAGAGATGAAGAGACCTGCCCAGGGTAAGCTATGGTGGACTGCGGCGGATTGCTCACCGAGGGGGCCGGGTTCGATACCCGGCCATGACGGAAAATGAGTGTCGTGTTGTCCTCACGTTCGCATCGTCATAACTGACATTCCACAACTGAGTTGGCTGTAAGCACACGATCCGAAAGCCAACAAATAAAAAATAATAACAAAATAAAAAGGAACTACTGTAGAGAGTTGCTTCAAACAAGTCTTCGGACTGAAGACCACTAGAATAGCGTCTTTGGCTTCTCAGTGTTTACATCAGTCCAATGAACTGGTAGTCGGTTGGTTGGCGGTGGCGGTCACTGCCCTCTGTGACTTATCGGGTGGATGGAACGCCGAGCGCAGCGGCCGAGGCGCGCATCAGTATTCCGCCCACGGCGGCGGCAGGCATCTCCGCCAGGCTGGAAAGTGGAAGCGCTGGCGCTGATGCGCCGCGGCGGGGCTGCGACGCGAGTAAAAGTCGGGGGAAGGGAAGGGAAGGGAAGCCGTTTGCTGGCGGTGGCGGTGGCGGCGGTGAGGCCGTCGGCCCCGTGTTCCCACGCGAGCACTTTCCAGGCGGGCGGAGCCGGGCGCCTCCAGGAAGAAGGCAGGCGCACGGCCGAGCCGGCCCAAGTGGGCCAGTGGGACGGCCAAGGTCGTCGTCGTCGCCGCCGCCGCCGCCAATTCTACTTTCCACCGGCGGCAGCACGCGTGCCGCGGCGCGGCCTCAAACCTGCCCCGGAGCATCGGCCTTTTCACCGCCGGCTGCAGGCCCTGGGTTCGAACATCTGCTCAGAAGTAAAACTTTCCTACCCTACACTGCATGCAGCTTCCTTCCGTCGAGAATTTATGTCTATTTCCAATAAGGAACCTAAACTAATTTTGCACTACTTCTTCTTCCTTTCTGCCAACGCCCTTGCCGCAGTGGTAACACCGGTTCCCGTCAGATCACCGAAGTTAAGCGCTGTCGGGTTGGGCTAGCACATGGATGGGTGACCATCCGGTCTGCCGAGCGCTGTTGGCAAGCCGGGTGCACTCAGCCTTTGTGAGGCAAACTGAGGAGCTACTTGATTGAGAAGTAGCGGCTTCGGTCTCGGTAACTGACATTCGGCCGGGAGAGCTGTGTGCTGACCACAAGTCCCTCCATATCCGCACCCAGTGACGCCTGAGGATGACACGGCGGCCGGTCGGTATCGCGTGGCCTTCATGGCCTGTTCGGGAGGAGTTTAGTTAAGTTCTTCCTTTCTTCTCTGGATTCGTATTCGAGAACAGTGAACTTCATGTTCTAGTGCGAATACCACTGTGTACAGCAAAATCTACATCTACAGTGTGTCCGAGAAGTCCCCATACCACTAGGTCATGGTAGTAAACAGCATAATTCAGCTGCCCCTACCGACAGGTTTTAAGCGACCCACAATGCCTCCAAAAACCACATGCGAGGTTTCATGTTCGCTTGCTTGTTACATGTATACTATTACTCTCATAGAAAGAATTAACAGGGCCTTTTTATCGGAAATTTAATTTAGTTACATTTTGTACTGGGATATGTTTTCACTGGAGGCTATGGTTTTGGAGTTATTCAAGAAAAAAGCGTTTGTAGGTCACTTTTCTAAGGTCACTTATTGAAGAAAAATGTAAAAAACAATGGTCTCGAGTTGAAACTCATCCCAGTACAAAATTTAACTACATTAAAATTCCTTCTCATTTTTTACTGTAGGACTAACAATTTGCACATAGTGAGTGAGGGAATTAGAAACTCTTGGGTGCGATATTTGAAGGCATTGCAAGTTGCATAAAACCCATGGGTAGGGGCAGCTGAACGACCCTATATTTAATATTGGAGTAGTCTCCATCCAAATAGGCTTCGTAAGCCCCAATCGTACCGTCCGACCGCCATGTCATCCTCTGTACACTGGATGCAGATGTGGAGAGGCCTGTGTCCAGCACATCACTCTCCCTGCTGTTGTCAGTTTTCGTGACTACAGCCACGACTTCTCAATCAAGTAGATCCTCAATTGGCCTCACAAGGGTTGAGTGCACCCCATTTGCCAACAGCACTCAGCAGACCTGGATGGTGACCCATCCAAGTGCTAGACATGCGCAACAGCCCTTAACTTTAGCGATCTGATCTGCATTTGTTTTACACTGCGGCAATACCGTTGGCTTAACTGTGGACAATATATAAAAACTGTTTATCCAGTGGACTTGTATGTGCATCATCGTGTCTTACAGAAAAATGCATCCCCATGTTCTTCTTATCATCTTGCAGAGATCCCACGAGATACGCTTTGAAAGGCTTGCTCGACATTTTACTGCAGTTTACTACTCTCGTACCACATCGAATTGGATTATTTCCCACAGTGAGTTGTTTGGCATGGTAAGGTCCATGCTTTGTGGTAGCCATTTCCATGGAAGCAGAGATGTAAATTTTCATCAAGGATCTCTCACACCTACGTAACGAAGTGTGCTATAACTCCAGTCTGCTGTGGCTACACATGATCCACAATTCTCTTGCTTCCGCGCTGAGCTACAGACTTCGTCTGCAACATTTCCAAATAAGGATAATATGATCCGAACAGGTATTGTGAAGACAACCCGGTCCATATCATGAGATGACTTGCTTTCCACTTCTTGCACATAATGAAGAGATACCTTAGAACAAAAAAACCACATTACTCTTGTGTGAACTGTGATAGGTCTTTCTTTATTCGTGTCAGAGGTACACTAAAATGAACACATATACAATACATACAAAGAAAACTAGACAGTATTCACCTAGAATTGGCCAGCTTCGATAGCAATGGGTGCTGCAGACGTTAAGTCTTTCAGCTGGTTTGTTTACATTTGAAGAGACGCCGGGTTATCTGCAATTCACCGCATTCGCACAGTGTTGTGTTGGCATTTGGCAGTTGGAAGTTCCATTTAAGGAGATTGTCCCTCGATCTGCGACTTCGGTCTGTAGTCTGTTCAAGGACTTCCAGATGACCCACTCCTCCATGTGTTCAGGCGGCAGGCATTCTTGTGGTGTCATCCGGTTTGACCGGTGTTGGCATCTTTCTTTCCACTTGGTGAGTCGGGTCGCCGCCGCCGATCCTTCTAAGGGCTGTGAAGTTGTTAGGAAACTCTTCCTGGACTTCAGTCTTGGCTTGGCAGGTTGATGTCCAAAGAGTGGAGGTGAGGTCACTATATTTGATTTATGCCTCTCGATGTTAGCGGCGATCTCTCTTCTGATGTCACATGGAGCAATCCCATCGAGAATTGAACCTTGTCCATGGGGGGTTGGCCATTGATCAGAAAATTACATAACTGAGCGAGGCACGGCATTTGGAAACTGTACCAGGAAGTCAGGCTGCAACTCACTGCTCCATATCATTGACAGAAGATTCATTCAAAAACATCGGTCTTACCCCAATCATTTGCAGATACGTTTAATGTAGCCAGGCATTTTTGACGGCGGAGTTATTTTGCGAATATACACTCTAAGGGGGGAAAAAGAGACACCACGAAGGAACTGTCCGAATGGGACGGAAATCGGTAGATGTGATGCTCATGTACAAATAAACAAACCACTACCATTTCAGAAAAAGTCGATGATTTATTCAAGAGAAAGAACACAAATTTAGTAAGTAACTCGTTGTTCTACCTCTGCCCTTATGCAAGCAGTTATTCAGCTTGGCATTGATAGTATTGTTGGCTGTCCTCTTCAGGGACATCGTGCCAGATTTAGTCCAAGTGCTACGTTTGAACCCCAGAATCCAGAGCTGGTTGGAGGGCCCTGCCCATAATGCTCCAAACGTTCTGAAATCGAACGAGATCTAGTGACCTTGCTGGCCAAAGTTGGGTCTGGCAAGTACGAAGACAAGCATTAGGAAACTTTGCCGTATATGGGCGGGATTCCCTTGCTGTAGTGTAAACCCAGGATGCTTCCCATGAACGCCAACAAAACGGGGCATATCGCTGACGTACTGCTGTGCTGTAAGGTTGTCGCGGACGACAACCAAAGGGGTTCATCTATGAAACGAAATGTGTGCACCCCAGTCCTCCCGTCCTGGTTGTCATGCCATATGGTGTGTGACAGTCAAGTTGGTATCCCTGCACCTTCCGGGGCGTCTCCAGACACGTCTTCGCTGCTCATTGGGGATCAGTTCCAAGTGGAACTCTTCCCTGAAGACAATTCTACTCAAATCAATGAGATTCGATGCCAAAGACGTGTCTGACGACGCCCCGGACAGCAGTGGGATACCAACCTGACTGTCGCTCACCGTGCTACCCGGCAATCAGGAGTGACGGTCTGGAGTGCCATTTCTTTTCATAGCAGGATCTTTTTGGTTGTCATCCGTGGCACCCTTACACCACAGCGGTACGTCGACGATATTCTACTCCCCATTTTCTTGCCATTTCTTTGTAGGCATTGTTGAGAAGTTTCGCTATAAGGGACCAGCGATATCCGGAGGCTAATTACAGAGTAACAATGTATTTATAATCTTGTTACATTTTTACCCCAATTATACTTGTTGCTGTGAAAATAGCTCCACAATAGTGACAAATCCTGTAATACGCAGTCAACAAAACATACAACATAGAACACGGACTAATGGTATAACCCTCGTCCTTAAGAGTATTGTGGTGTGGTTACTGTCGCTGAGGGAACAGCTCAGCTCTGCGAAGTTGTAACACTCTTTCACTGCGTTCAGTAAATCAGTGCAAGAGCTAACTAACGTCCAAACCTTTCGTCAGTAAACCTACCCATACTGCTGTCTATCTTTGTTAAAGTACACTGAATACTGCAAAAACAAACCTGCGACCGACCCGAGCAGTACTGAATTCAAGCTTCAGGGCGAACATAAAATTAAAAGAAATTCGTATGGCATGATTGCCTGAAGTCCCTCAAGAGGAATGTTCAGCCGCCTGATGGCAAGTTCTTCAAACAGAACGCCACTTCGGCACCTTACCCGTCCTCAACTTGCCGTGGAAACGGGACCCGGAATTTAACGTGGAATCCCAATCACATGCCGTTCCTAGCATATTTCACATCATTAAGCTGTGAAGGCGGACTGAAAAATCCCGGGGTCACATCGGGATTAGATCCGGCGACCTTACGGTTTCCAAATTCGTAACTTAGCATCTAGACTACCAAGTCCGACTAGTGCGAAGATAAAGAGGACGTAACTACTACCAAAGCAAGGATCGAGAGTGAATGGAATAAGTTGTTTCCGAAAAAGACACACAAGGAACACCACTGACATTTGCATTGTTGTTCAGATATTTTCAGTCAAATACAGATGCAAAGATAAATGGCGGTAAGAGATCAACCGACATGGAATTACTGTGTAACGAGCCACATGAGACCACTGGTCACTTGTACTAAAATTTACAGAAACTCCACCGAAATTTTGTCAATGGAGTTCGGATTCACCCTGTATACTGCAAAATGAATGTCAGAAGGTACTTCCCGTTGTAGGCGTACTAGCTATACAGTTGCTTCCAGTTCTATTCGCGAATGGTACGTGATAATTTAACTGTCTAAATTCTTCTGTTCCACTTTAATTGGTCTAACATCTCTTTGCGATCCCTACGGTAACGATACTTACAGGGCTGTAGTGCATTCCTAGATTTCTTGCTTACTGATGTTTCTTAAAACACTGTTAGTAGGTTGCTGACGAGGCTTCGGACTGTATGGTTGTGATCTAAGAAACTTTTCCCGGTTCCTGAACTTTTTTACAGAACTACGCTGGACATCTTTGAAGGTGCTCCTAGTGACTATAAGTCATGCCGACTCCGAAAATGTCCAGCGCAGCTGTGGACGAAACGGCAGGAACCGAAAAAGTTTCTTCGACTACGGCCATACAGTCCAGAAGACTCATCAGCAACTATGACATCCGGTCGTGAAGGCCTTCACTGTATGAACTGCAAGCAGACTTCTGCGAGGTGTCTGACGCCTATCTTCAAGCGTCTGCCCCAGTCTCTAGTGACAGCGCTGTCGACGGGACGCTAAATTCAAATTATCCATGATTCTTCTTTCCAGCATCTGCCAGATCATGTCTTTCCACAGCCCCCTGACTATCTCCCCTGGGTGAAACGAATCTGTCACAACCCATGTTACACTTCTTTGTATACGTCAGTCACCGCAATTGGGCCTCCCTGGTACGGGTCCCACGCACTCGAGCAGTATTCTAGGGTACATCGCACGAGGGTTTTGTATGCTATCTCTTTTCTAGACCTATCGCATTTACGAGGGACGTTCAGTAAGTAAGGCAACACTTTTTTTTCTCGGCCAGTTTCGGATGAAAACACTGAATTTATTGTGCCACATCGAGGAATATGCTCACTTCAGCCCCTGCAGTTTCATGAAGTTCCGATGATGTATGGATTCTGGGGCGCTCAACTGCGCGGTCATCAGCGCCCATACAAAATCCCAATTTTTTTTTACATTGTCCAATCTAGCCACTGCCACGAATGACGATGATGATAAAATGATGAGGACAATACAAACATCCAGTCCCCGGGCAGTGAAAATGCCTGACCCGACCGGGAATCGAACCCGGGACCCCGTGATCCAGAGGCAGCAACGCTCGCCACCAGACCACGATCTGCGGACATCATGAAGTTCCGATAGGTGGCAGTAATATGTGTAGCCTTCAAAATGGCGTCTGTAACGGATATGCGTTCCAAGCAAAGAGCTGTCTTTGAGTTTCTTTTGGCGGAAAACCAGAACATTGCAATGTGTTCATAAGCGCTCGCAGAATGTCTACGGAGACGTGGCCGTGAAAAAAAGTACGGTGAGTCGTTGGGCGAGGCGTCTGTCATCATCGCAACAAGGTTACACAAACCTGTCCGATCTCCCGCGACAGCCGGCCACACACAGCTGGAAAGTTGGAACGTGCGGATACTCTCATTCGACCTGATCGACGGATCACAGTCAAGCACCTCGCTGCTCAACCGGACGTCTCTGTTGGTAATGCTGACACGCTCGCCCACTAGTTGGGGTACTCAAAGATGTGTGCTCTCTGGATTCCTCACCGCTTAACAGAAGACCATATGTGCAGAACTGCTTGCGCATTACGAGGTTGGTTGCGACAATTTTTGCTTGAATATCGTCACAGGAGATGAAACATACGTTCATCACTTCAAACCTGCAGTCCACGGAGTGAATCCACACCCCATCTCTTTTGAAGAATAAGTTCAAAGCCGCATCCTCAACCTGTAAAGTCAAGGCGACGGTCTTCTGGGACACTAGAGGCGTTATTCTGTTTGATGTTCTCCCACATGGCCCAACGATCAACTCGGAAGTGTGTTGTGCTACCCTAAGGAAACTGAATATACGACTTCAGCGTATTAGTCGCCACATTGTTACCAACGAATTTCTTGTTCTCCATGATAAAGCAATGCTCACGCAACTCTGCACACCCGAGAGGAGCTCACAAAACTTCACTGGACTGTTCTTTCTCATCCACTGTACAGCCTGGATCTCACACCTTCTGACTTCCAATGAAAGATGCACTCCGTGGGATGCAGTACGTGGATGATGAGGATGTTACTGATGCATTGGCTTCGATGTCGACCAGTAGAGTGGCACAACGCGGGGATACAGGTCCTACCAGTAAGGTGTCGTACGGCAGTCACATTGAACGGAGGTTATGTTGAAAAATATGGTTTTGTAGCGAAAAGAATTAGGAATAATATGATGTACTGGAATATTAAATAAAACCAACCTGTTTTCGGAAATGAATGTGTTCCATTATTGAATGCCATTCGTCAAAAGCCACCGCTATCTACGGCCTCTCTGTGGAACCACTCTCCGATCAGCATCCCCTTTCAGCCTGTTGTTCGGAAACTGTAGCAGGTGGCAGATTGGGTTTAACTGAGAACTACACTGTAATAGTTAGGGGCGGGCTTGGAAAGAAGTCCGAAAAAATTGTGGCGCCATTAGCGCTTCAGACTGGTGTATCATCTGCTCAAAGCACTGTGCATGAACTCCAGCTGACACTAAAACTTTTCGACGTGACGGTAGTACATCGACTAACCAGTTCACATACTATTGATCGATGTCAGTGCTGGAATTTGTTGGACAGTCTGCCCATAACGAACAGGCTGGTCCCGAAATACTCTTTTTACATGTGTATGACTGTTGAAGTAGAAGTAAAAAAAAATTACTTCTTATTAAACGAGTAATGAATTTCACGTGTGCTACTTCACTGAATCAAGGTGAACTCTACGTAGTTTTTTGTTCTCTTGATGGAATATAACGTTACTCCATACTAAAACAAACGAAGATTTGAATTAAACGCTGACGGCAAACCTCCAATTATTATTTTGTCGTGACTATAAAACTCTTCCGCAAGCGATATTGTTGTCAACCCAGTATTAAGTAACAAACCATGCAATGTATTCACAGTTGTGAATATGGACTATCATCAGTTGTATAGGAAACTGACGACAATGAACCCGGATTGTGCGCTTTACGCGAGCGTCACCTTAATCGCTTTGGCTATTCGTGCACCACTCACGGCCACTCCCAAACCCCCATACGTCATCGTTCCTCTGTCACAACCTGTACACGTACACACATCATGTAAATCCACTAAAGGGGACGATGTTTTAATTGAAAGTCGCCGTCTAGTATCAGTGGAGGCTTGGGACTGGCAGTGAGTCGTGAAGGGATAACCAAAGCGGTTAATATGACAGCTCGCGAAAAGTGAAAAATCCTGATTCGAGTCATTGTCGTCATTCTCTTATACAACTGATGGTTATGCGTATTTGCAACTGCGAATACATTTCATGTATTTCATAACGGCTGTATTCGCCGCAGTGCCAGTGCATGCATGTCCAAAGGAAGATCGTATCGTTCCTCTTAATAACATAGGCTCTGCAATATCGTATTTATCCGCCGATAGCAGGCAGCGACTTTCAATCAAAATGTCTTGTCCTGCACGGCAATGACATATTTGTGTGTACGAGTACAGGTTGTGACGAGGAAACGATGACATATGGAGGTGTGGGTCTGGCCGTGAGTCATGCACGCATTGCCAAAGAGGTGAAGGCGGCCGCTCGCATAAAGTGGGAAATCCGGGGTCGAGTCCCGGTATGGCACAAATGTTTATTGTCTTCATTTCTTTACACAGCCGATGGTTGCACGCATTCGCAACTGCGATTACATTTCATGTCGGAAAAAACATTGCACCGTCCTTCTTAAGAACACAGGCACTGCAATATCGGAAGTAATAATCCCCAACGTCTGATAAAACGATGATACAGATACAACGCCTTCCGTAAATAAAATTATGAAAATAGTTGCTTGGGGTATCACTGAAGAACTACTTACACTACTGGCCATTAAAATTGCTACACCACGAAGATAACGTGCTACAGACGCGAAATTTAACCGACAGGAAGAAGACGCTGTGACATGCAAATGATTAGCTTTTCAGAGCATTCACACAAGGCTGGCGCCGGTGGCAACACCTACAATGTGCTCACATGAGGAAAGTTTCCAACCGATTTCTCATACACAAACAGCAGTTGACCGGCGTTACCTGGTGAAACGTTGTTGTGATACCTTGTGTAAGGAGGGGAAATACGTACCATCACGTTTCCGACTTCGATAAAGGTCGGATTGTAGCCTATCGCGATTGCGGCTTATCGTATAACACATTGCTGCTCGCGTTGGTCGAGATCCAATGACTGTTAGCAGAATATGGAATCGGTGGGTTCAGGAGGGTAATACGGAACGCCGTGCTGGATCCCAACGGCCTCGTATCATTAGCAGTCGAGATGACAGGCATCTTATCCGCATGGCTGTTACAGCCACGTCTCGATCCCTGTGTCAACAGATGGGGACGTTTGCAAGACAACAACCATCTGCACAAATAGTACGACGACGTCTGCAGCAGCATGAACTATCAGCTCGGAGACCATGGCTGCGGTTACCCTTGACGCTGCATCACAGACAGGAGCGCCTGCGATGGTGTACTCAACGACGAACCTGGGTGCACGAATGGCAAAACGTCATTTTTTCAGGACGAATCTAGGCTAAGTTTACAGCATAATGATGGTCGCATCCGTGTTTGGCGACATCGCGGTAAACGCACATTGGAAGCGTGTATTCGTCATCGCCGTACTGGCGTATCAGCCGGCGTGATGGTATGGAGTGCCATTCGTTACACGACTCGGTCACCTCTTGTTCGCATTGACGGGACTTTGAACAGTGGACGTTACATTTCAGACGTGCTACGACCCGTGACTCTACCCTTCATTCGATGCTTGCGAAACCCTACATTTCAGCAGGATAACGCACGACCACATGTTGCAAGTCCTGTACGGGCCTTTCTGGATACAGAAAATGTTCGACTGTTGCTCTGGCCAGCACATTCTCCAGATCTCTCACCAATTGAAAACGTCTGGTCAATGGTGGCCGAGCAACTGGCTCGTCACAATACGCCAGTCACTACTCTTGATGAACTGTAGTATCGTGCTGAAGCTGCATGGGCAGCTGTACCTTTACACGACATCGAAGCTCTGTTTGACTCAATGCCCAGGCGTATAAAGGCCGTTATTACGGCCAGAGGTGGTTGTTCTGGGTGCTGATTTCTCGGGATCTATGCACCCAAATTGTGTGAAAATGTAAGCACATGTCAGATCTAGTATAATATGTCTGTCCAATGAATACCCGTTTATCATCTTCATTTCTTCTTCGTGTAGCAATTTTAATGGTCAGTAGAGTAAGATCCTGCTGATACGCTGGCGGAAGGTCAATAGCGAAGGGTCCTTGACCTGCAATCACGAGTGAAAGAGCGCCTCGGAGCTTGTGCCAATGCTCCAGGGACGTGCGAGGCCGATGAAAAGATCCACGATACTTGAGCCGGGTGAGTGACCCGAGAAGGAGATCAGAGTAGAGAGTAGAGGACGAACGGAAAGAAATTCCTCGCTGTTGTGCACCCCTCCCCAGTTTCTTCTCCCGGCGCACGTGGCGATAGGGTACCGGGGGCGGTCGAGGTGCCGGGGAACTGTGCCGCCCCGCGCCGGCCTCAGTGAAATCCGTGGAGAGTGGAGGCTCCAGCGGGGCCGCCGGGGGCGCCGCGCGGATGACGCCGTCCGCTGACCCAGATGTCGGGCGGGCCCGCGCAACGCGCCCTATATTGGCCGCCGCTCGGCCGCGCTCTTACGTAACCCCGCCGCCGAGGATGAACTTAATGGCTCCACTTCCACACGCACGCGCGTCCCACTGTCGCCGCAGTGCGCCTCTCCGCCGCTTCTTCCTCTCTTGTGTTCACTGACCCAGCTGTGCTCCTTTGCGGAAAGTTGTCTTGCAGACATTCACTTCCTCCGTAGTCATCGACAGCGCTTCCGTTGCCTCGTGAGGCAGGGAACCGTAGCCTCCGGGCGCTGAATGTTTCGCTAAACTGCTCGTAACGTTTTGTACCATCTCCACGACTTGCATGGATTGGAATTAATCGATCGGAAGGACTATTTCTCAATATACCTATATCCACCGGAAGTCACTATTTACAATCACCCGAGTTCGAGTCTCGGTCCGGCACACAGTTTTAATCTGCCAGGAAGTTTCATATCAGTGCACTCTCCGCAGCACAGTGAAAATCTCATTCTGGAAACAACCCCCAGGCTGTGACTAAGCCATGTCTCCGCAATATCCTTTCTTTCAGGAGTGCTGCTAGTTCTGCAAGGTTCACAGGAGAGCTTCTGTAAAGTTTGGAACCGGCCGGAATGGCCAAGCGGTTCTAGGCGCTACAGTCTGGAACCGCGCGACCACTACGGCCGCGGGTTCGCATCCTGCCTCGGGCGTGGATGTGTGTGATGTCCTTAGGTTAGTTAGGTTTAAGTAGTTCTAAGTTCTAGGGGACTGATGACCACAGCAATTAAGTCTCATAGTGCTCAGAGCCATTTTTTGTAAAGTTTGGAAGGTAGGAGACGGGGTACTGGCAGAAGTAAAACTATGAGGACGGCGCGTCAGTGGTGCTTGGGTAACTCAGTTGGTAGAGCACTTGCCGACGAAAGGTAAGAGTCCCGAGTTCTAGACTCGGTCCGGCAAACAGTTTTAATCTTCCTGGAAGTTTCACCTCAGTTAAGTAGAGCGAACTGTGTGGGCTTTGTGCTCAGGACAATGTGGCTCATGTACATTATTCAGTCTGTTAACAGGGTCTTTTCAAACTTAGACCTTGCGCAAATTTTCACTTTACGGCGAGGAAGTGCTGGACACAACGGCGATGTCATTCGAACATTCAGCCCCTGAGAACAGAACAATAAGTCAGTAACTCTACATGAAGAATGCTACCTAAAAATTAACCCCAGCAGATACCCTCAGGAGAATCCATCAGAACAGCTCGCTGCTTTTTAGGGCTGCAACAAGCAGGGACGATCTGGATCAGAGGTCGTTAAACTTTTTTGCTTAAGAGTCAATATCGACAGTGAGGCCGACGCGTCGGGCCGCATCGGGGGGAGGTGGGGGGGAGAGAGGGAAGGGGAGAGGGTGGAGGGATAGTTACCACTGAAAGAGAAATTCAGTTTTCACCAAACCATAATTATTGACAGAAGTTTACCAAAAAAAAGTGGCTCTGAGCACTATGGGACTTAACATCTGAGGTCATCACTCCCTTAGAACTTAGAACTACCTAAACCTAAGTAACCTAAGGACATCACACACATCCATGCAGGATTCGAACCTGCGACCGCGCGGTTCCAGAGTGAAGCGCCTAGAACCGCTCGGTGACAGGAGTTTACCACTTAAACGTTTTACTTCTCAATATTATAAGGTGTCACACCAAATATTTTAAGTGGAAAAGTAAATAACATATTGAAACTACATGCATCTTTCTGAAGGCTTCCATAATGACCAGTGTTCCATAAGTATGCAGGTATTCTGACTAGTGTAGTGTTCATTGTTCTGATTTCCGGAAATATTTTCTAGGCATCTTCACACCCTACTGTCTGAAAGAACACCAAGCGACTGCAGTACTCAGTTTTAAATCGAACTTTAGCATTAGGCCAAATATAACAGAATAGAGACGGTTTTAAATAACAGAGCTTTATTAATTCATAACTATCACAAAGGATTGCATGGTGGATGATAGCTCTGCATATACCAAAGAATGTAAAAGCCAGTCTGATCTGTAATATTTTGCGTGATTTATAGAAGTAACTAACTCTTACTGGTGTGAATACCTTGGCCACTTTTCACGACCAGTAGTGTGGCCACTTTACCACATCGGACGCCACGTCGGCGTTAGTGATCCGTAAAAGAAACCATCAAACTGAAATAAACAATTAGGAACTACATTTTTAGGCCAAAAGACGTTTTGGAAATAGTTTGTAGAGCACAAAGATACAAAGGATGCTGTGTTCTGGAAGTACGGTCAGGCAAATATTGATTAAAGAAATGTGAAGAGTTTCAGGTAATGTTGTTGCTGTGCTGGTTCCTTGTGCATAATTTATGGCGTGTTTGGAACGTAATGAGTCGCCTGACGAACTGGATGACTTCACGAAGGTCGTTGTAAAAAATTGTGACAGGCAAAGTCCCGACCACCTTGTGGGCACATTTCAAAGCGGACCCCAGGTGGAATCACACGTTTTTGAAAAGTAGATCTTTACTTCACTGTGAAGTAAAAATTGCATTGTATTACAACGGCCTTAATCTGATTTCATATTACTTGTTACAAACATGTATCACATTTGAAAATGATCGTCTCTATAACGCGCATTCACAGATCCATGTTACTTCCGTATGACATCTACACAAACCTTTTCTTTATTTACATGTTACAACAGATGCGTTAATATATACACTTTTCAAAAGACTTTCTTCAATATAAAATTGTGGAACAGTCACAAGTCGCATACAACATTTCTATATTTACGTGTTTCGCTCATCAGATACGTATTTTGTTCATTTTATCCCATAATAAATTTCTGTGTTTTGTTTTTAAATTTAATAAGGCTTTTTCTTTCATCCCTGCATCCCTTGAATTTAAACCTATAAGAATCTCATGGACGTGGAGGTCGTGCAAAACTTTGTTTGAGCAGTTTATGAACCATTATTGGCCATCGGTGGCTTGTTGCGGAGTAATTCGATCGGTCCCTATCAAAATTGTGAGAAATGTTCTAAATGTTCTCGAGCAAAATGCTTTGATCTTTGATAAGTACGACCCCTGAAATAGTACTCTGTAGAGTTCAGAAACGTACGTTTTTTAGCCTATTTTTAACGATCAGGTATGCAGTCAAGTGTTTAGACTTTAGTGAAAGATGGATGAAATTCATTTACGAGATGGGCTAACATAATTTTTTTCAAAAGTCTTACCCCAACTGAATATAAAGATGGAGCTGGATTCAAGCTTAAGTTACCCTCTCCTCCTCGATTTCCACGGTTAAGACGTGGGCTACTGAACCTGTGTGTGGTTTTGCAACTAATGAAGAACGGTCAAAACGACAAAGAAAAGCTGTAACGGTCGAAGAAATTACGGAAAAATTCACAATCCCCTTCTCCATCATGACCAATGGACGGTTCACAACTTCACAGCACTGCAGATACCGAAATAGAACGTGTCCACTGCATTGTAAACGATGTTCTGGGTATAACGAATCTTTTTCGCTGACTGGATATCTTCAATTGTCCATCAAAACCGTATCCGAATGAATATCGATGAAGAGTGTTAAGATTTGTTTAGACACGGTTCTGAGACGAATGTGTAGGCGAAATAGTTTCTGGCATGGTGAAACTGCACCAAAGAGAACAAAGACCGGTCTATGTCCAAGAAACAATGCAGCTACCGCTTTCACAGTTTCTCGTTGTGCGGCACTAGCGAGAACTGGACCTTCACTGGGGAGAATCAAGAGTTACTGCAGTACAAACTGAATGATCCCACTCTGGCTAAACGTTCAAATTTTGCGAAGAAGAAAGTTTTCGTTCACTACGCTACACACGTATCCTGAAATGTTTAAGCACAACAAAACGATTTTAGTTTCAAAGCGCTTCAACATTTGTTGAATTTCCTGCATTTACCTTCTGACGATTACCTTTGGTTAGAAAAAAAGAAACTATGTGAGTGGTCAAAAATGAAACGGACTAAAACTGAGACTAGCCCTAATTTTTCACTATTGATCTGTTTTAATTTTCATTAAACTAAAAAATGTTCGATAGTCGTCCGACCAATGTACCGATTTAGAACATGGTTCCCTTTGAAAAGAGAAAAAAATTTGTCTTTATTAATATTTCTTTTTCAGATTGATGACGGCTTGAAGG
The DNA here is from genome assembly GCF_021461385.2 of Schistocerca piceifrons. Taxonomy (NCBI): domain Eukaryota; kingdom Metazoa; phylum Arthropoda; class Insecta; order Orthoptera; family Acrididae; genus Schistocerca; species Schistocerca piceifrons. Next base: position 822,550,156 of record NC_060138.1, read on the forward strand.
AACCTCGTGGCTAAAATGCTCTGAGAATATCTGTACGCCAGTACAACTGCACATAATCTCACTGATGACATTCGCTGTCTACAATACAGTTAAAATACTCTTGCTTCAGGCTTCTTTTGTGCACTGCTAAGTCCTGTCTCGTGCTTTGTTTCTGGCAGTAAGAATGGTGCAGAAACATTTATAAACTGCGCATGGATCAAATTATGTCAGAATGGCCTATATGTGGCACGTGTTTAGTTCAATAGAAGCGCGAGTCAACGCCTCTGCTACTTCGTCACAGTAATTTGCACCTATCTATAGGCGTCTACGTGAAATCTGGACCTTACGTGATAGGTGAAGGAAACGAAGTATGTAATAATATACGTTAATTCTGTAATTAATAGTTTTCGTATTATTCCTTTTTTTACTTCGTAATGCTTCATTAAACAGCTGTAAAACTTGGGAATATTAGAGTTAATTTCGTGTCTTCTCATATCAATCGATACCATGTTTTACATCCTTTACATCAATAAGTCGTATGCAGGAGGGCTGAATTCTCGACTGATTACAACAACGACACAGTCTCGTGCACCATATGACAAATTATTTGCCGTTTTAAATACGAGCATGTTATTTATAGCTAACATGTCTGAAGCTGCTTTCAGTTTCAGTGTGGCGCTACGCTTACTTTACATTATATTAAGTAGTGACAGCATGCATAAAACAAAATCAGATCTCTAATTATTTTAGCTATAATTGTGCATTTAGATCTTAGTAAGGAAGCTACCGTCCGTCATTGTGACTTGCCAGCAGATCACGTTATACCTGTTACTGTAAATACATGACTCATAAGAGCCAGACTATTTACTCAGGGTCACGCGGTTATATCTTGTGCACTCTCAGTTCGCTTATAAGAAACCTTCTGTCTATTGTGTGTGTACATTTTCACTCGAAATGTGACTCGAATTGTATTATCGGCCAACGATTTTAATATAAATCGTTCTTTCTTAATGATGACGACCCACAAGAGAAATCTGCATGAGGACAGCAACTGGTAAAGGAAGTAGGTCGTCAGGTCACTGTCAGAATGCGAAGGGCAATTTCAGGCCAACTTCGTAGAAACTTCAAATACTTTTTTTTTCAAACGAAGTAAACGACGGCTTTTTGGTAGACTGGGGTTATTAATCTAGCACATTTCCTTAGAGTTTATTTCATGCACACCATTCTCAAAGTAAAGCTTTAGCGAAAACCAACGACAGTACAGGCAAGCAGTGTGTCCTAGTATGTATAAATTCTGGTGAATGAAGTCACGTTATCTTGTGAAGACAGTTACGAACACCAAATTTCTGTAGGTAGACAAAAAGCAATGCAGAATCGCGAGAGAACCGCTGGCGAACGCCATCTCCGGGCAATGACCCTGCAGCTTGCACTGGAAGCGAAAGCCAGTTGCTTAGCAACGTCGCTTGGCGCGCAGTGAAGTCGACGCGCGAACCAGTACTCCCGAGAGGCCGCAATGACGCAGCAAGATGAGGCGAACTCGTCCCTGCTCAGGGCGAGGTAGTTATGTGCATCTGCAGGTCGCAGTGCCGACGAAAAGCAAAATCTCACACTACAGAGCAAAGGTGTCAACAAACGTCACTCACCCAAGTCTCATTCTCAAGAAGTCTTTACGAAAAAATAAAAAAAATACCATGTAACAGGCGCAGATCTAAAGTTCGATTCTGGGAAGGGTCACAGATTTTTACTGCCCTCTTCCACACCCTTTCCACCCTTTCCACCCTCACCTCCCCCCTCCCCCGCCCCCCCCCCCCCCCACCCTCTGCCTCCAGATACAACTGTTGTCACCCTCACTTTTGGTGAGCCATAGATGAATAACATTTTGAAAATAATGATAACAGATTATTGTTTCAAAACAAATTGTTTACATCAGCGTTTACTATACCGTTTCAGCGTAACTTCAGTGAAAAACATCATCTAAAAATTTGAGAAGAGCTTTTACCATGCAGTCGTTTCAAGAACTATAATAGCAATAAGCTTTCACAACTTCGGTAACTTCATAATTTATATGGTACGAGATATAAGTGTGCACTCACCCTTATCACTTATCTCTAAAACTGTGAATACAGATCTACAGACTACGGTTACGACAGCATGTAAATGGAGAATGACTTATCTTACTGCCGTTTGTTATCAAAAGTACCCGGACACCTGGCTGAAAATGACTTACAAGTTCGTGGCGCCCTTCATCAGTAATGCTGGAATGCAATGCGGTGTTGGCCCACCTATAACCTTGATGACAGCTTCCACTCTCGCAGGCATACGTTTAATCAGGTGCTGGAATGTTTCTCGGGGAATGGCAGCCCATTCTTCACGGAGTGCTGCACTGAGGAGAGGTATCGATGTCGGTCGGTGAGGCCTGGCACGAAGTCGGCGTTCCAAACCATCCCAAAGTTGTTCTATAGGATTCAGGTCAGGACTCTGTGTAGGCCGGTCGGTTACAGGGGTGTTATTGTCGTGTGACCACTCCGCCACAGCCCGTGCATTATGAACAGGTGATCGATCGTGTTGAAAGATGCAATCGCCATTCCCAAATTGCTCTTCAACAGTGGGAAGCAAGAAGGTGCTTAAAACATAAATGTAGGTCTGCGCTGTGATAGTTCTATGCAAAATAACAAGAGGTGTAAGCCCCCTCCATGGAAAACACACCACACCATAACACCACCGCCTCCGAATTTTACAGTTGGCACTACACACGCTGGTAGACGACGTTCACCGCGTATTCGCCATACCCACACCATGCAATCGGATCGCCAATTGTGTAGCGTGATTCGTCACTCCATACGACGTTTTTCCACTGTTCAATCGTCCAATGTTTACGCTCCTTACACCAAGCGAGGTGTCGCTTGGCATTTACCGGCGCGTGATGTGTGGCTTATGAGCAGCCACTCGATCACGAAATTCAAGTATTCTCACCTCCCGCTTAACTGTCATAGTACTTGCAGTGGATCCTGAGGCAGTCTGGAATTCCTGTGTGATAGTCTGGATAGATGTCTGCCTAACACACATTACGACCCTCTTCAACTGTCGGTGGACTCTGTCAGTCAACAGACGAGGTCGGCATGTACGGCAGCACTATGCACCTAATATGAAAAACGTATGTTTTTGGGGGCGTCCGGATACTTTTGATGACATAGTGTACGTTCGCGGAATTCAGTCCTTCTGTCATTTTTTTCTCAGAGGAGCAACTGCTTTGCCTTCTATCAACTTCCTGTGGTTTACTGGTTACACGAGTGGACACACGAACCGTTTCATTTTTTTAGTCGGAAACAGACATGGTCAGCCTGTGGATGAGCACCTTTAGCTGGTTGGGACATTTTATGTAGTCAGTCAGTCGCCTGTTCAATACACGTGAGCTAATTTTCAGAAATGCAGCTAAAACAGCTGGCATTTTTTTTTAATTTTTGCCATTTTCTAGACTCAGTTTTAGGGATAGAGTATAGAGTTACGTGAAAAATTTGGAAATTGATATACATCGTCCGTCCAGAGAGGTCTGAGAAGATTTTATTCCTGACGTATAAGCCACGTAAGCGTCGCAATTACGGAGGCACCTTGAACTAACATTTACATCTACATCTACATGGATACTATGCAAAACACACTTAAGTGGCTGGCAGAGGGTTCATCGAACCATCTTCACAACAATTCTCTATTATTCCACTCTCGAACAGCGCGTGGAGCAAACGTATACCTATATCTTTCCGTGCGATCTCTGATTCGACTTATTTTACTATGACGAAAGCTTCTCACTATGTAAGTCGACGTCAACAAAATATTTTCGCATTCGGAGGAGAAAATTTAACATTTCATGAGAAGATGCCACCGCAATGAAAAACGCCTCTGTTTTCATGATATCCATCCCAAATTCTGTATCATGTCCCTGGCACCCTCTCCCCTATTTCTCCATAATACAAAATGTGCTGCTATTCTTTGAACTTTCTCGATGTGCTCCGTTCATCCTATCTGGTAAGGATCCCGCACCGCGCAGCAGTACTCCATAGGAGGGCGGACAAGAGTGGTATAGACAGTCTCTTGCATCTTCTAAGTGTTCTGTCAATAAAATGTAGTGTTTGGTTCACCTTCCCCACAACATTTTCTATATGTTCTTCCCGATTTAAGTTTTTCGCAATTGCAATTCCTAGGTATTTAGTTTAATTTGCGGCCTTTAGATTTGATTGATTTATCGTGTAATCGAAATTTAGAGGAATCCTTTCAGCAGTCATGTGGATGACGTCGCAGTTTTCATTATTTAGGGTCAACTGCCAATTTTCGCACCATACAGATATCTTTTCTAAATCGTTTTGAAATTTTTTCAATATTCTGACGACTTTACTAGACGATAAACGACAGCTTCAGCTGCAAACAACCTAAGACTGCTGCTCACAACAGCTGCAAAGAGCCCCAGAAAGCACTTTCCTATGGCAGCTCAAACATTTCGCGCTCATGGTTGTTTACAATATTTTTACAAAAATTTATCTAGACAGTACCATTAATATTCTCTTAACTACAGATAAAAAAGTCTCTTAAGTTATGTGGAATATTAACATATGTGCGTAGTATAAAATGCTAACATAATTCACTTAAAATAACGTTAAAACTCAAAACCTGCATACCCGAAAAATCAAGCCTAAGATCGCGTATGCACGATATGGGCTTCACGCGTTTTAGGAAAAATAAAATAATATAAAAGAACTTAAAATCTTTAATTCCACAAATAGATAAACATAAAATAATTACACAAACGTCGTAGGTCTGTATGAAAATCAACGTTTAATGTTCCCTAATACCGGCCCTCAGGACTTTTCTCGAGTTGTATGTTAAATCAGGTGAAACCTTCAATAGGTAATATGAAATAGGTTCTAATTAATCTCCTTTTGGTGTAATATTAAGTTAATTCACAGTTATTACAGAATTAGCTACTTATTATCACGAGCTCAATATTCAAGTGTGTGAGGTCTGCGACAGAGCTGCCAACACTAAATGATACCCATTGCCTTGGATGCGTGTCAGCTTCAGAAAAGATAATTTCATTAACATACCAGAGTTTGATAACTGCGAAAGGCAGTGATTTTCAAATATATGTCTCTTTGTGGAACACTGTTTCGTTATAATCGCTAAACTTAAAAGATCAATGAAAAATTGAGTACCGACTATAGCGTGGTGCCAGTCTGTTACTTCTAAGTAGTAATGTTTATTTCTTTCATCCTGTAAATCGTTTTTAGGTATTGTTGTTGTTGTTGTGGTCTTCAGTCCTGAGACTGGTTTGATGCAGCTCTCCATGCTACTCTATCCTGTGCAAGCTTTTTCATCTCCCAGTACCTACTGCAACCTACATCCTTCTGAATCTGCTTAGTGTATTCATCTCTTGGTCTCCCTCTACGATTTTTACCCTCCACGCTGCCCTCCAATACTAAATTGGTGATCCCTTGATGCCTCAGAACATGTCCTACCAACCGATCCCTTCTTCTGGTCAAGTTGTGCCACAAACTTCTCTTCTCCCCAATCTTATTCAATACTTCCTCATTAGTTATGTGATCGACCCATCTAATCTTCAGCATTCTTCTGTAGCACCACATTTCGAAAGCTTCTATTCTCTTCTCGTCCAAACTATTTATCGTCCATGTTTCACTTCCATACATGGCTACACTCCATACGAATACTTTCAGAAATGACTTCCTGACACGTAAATCTATACTGGATGTTAACAAATTTCTCTTCTTCAGAAACGCTTTCCTTGCCATTGCCAGCCTACATTTTATATCCTCTCTACTTCGACCATCATCAGTTATTTTGCTCCCCAAATAGCAAAACTCCTTTACTACTTTAAGTGCCTCATTTCCTAATCTAATTCCCTCAGCATCACCCGAATTAATTAGACTACATTCCATTATCCTTGTTTTGCTTTTGTTGATGTTCATCTTATATCCTCCTTTCAAGACACTGTCCATTCCATTCAACTGCTCTTCCAAGTCCTTTGCTGTCTCTGACAGAATTACAATGTCATCGGCGAACCTCAAAGTTTTTATTTCTTCTCCATGAATTTTAATACCTACTCCGAATTTTTCTTTTGTTTCCTTTACTGCTTGCTCAATATACAGATTGAACAACATCGGGGAGAGGCTACAACCCTGTCTTACTCCCTTCCCAACAACTGCTTCCCTTCAATGTCCCTCGACTCTTATAACTGCCATCTGGTTTCTGTACAAATTGTAAATAGCCTTTCGCTCCCTGTATTTTACCCCTGCCACCTCTAGAATTTGAAAGAGAGTATTCCAGTCAACATTTTCAAAAGCTTTCTCTAAGTCTACAAATGCTAGAAACGTAGGTTTGCCTTTCCTTAATCTTTCTTCTAAGATAAGTCGTAAGGTCAGTATTGCCTCACGTGTTCCAGTGTTTCTACGGAATCCAAACTGATCTTCCCCGAGGTTGGCTTCTACTAGTTTTTCCATTCGTCTGTAAAGAATTCGTGTTAGTATTTTGCAGCTGTGACTTATTAAGCTGATAGTTCGGTAATTTTCACATCTGTCAACACCTGCTTTCTTTGGGATTGGAATTATTATATTCTTCTTGAAGTCTGAGGGTATTTCGCCTGTTTCATACATCTTGCTCACCAGATGGTAGAGTTCATCTACATCTACATCTACGTCCATACTCCGCAAGCCACCTGACGGTGTGTGGCGGAGGGTACCTTCAGTACCTCTATCGGTTCTCCCTTCTATTCCAGTCTCGTATTGTTCGTGGAAAGAAGGACTGTCGGTATGCATCTGTGTGGGCTCTAATCTCTCTGGTTTTATCCTCATGGTCTCTTCGCGAGATATACGTAGGAGGGAGCAATATACTGCTTGACTCTTCGGTGAAGGTATGTTCTCGAAACTTCAATAAAAGCCCGTACCGAGCTACTGAGCGTCTCTCCTGCAGAGTCTTCCACTGGAGTTTATCTATCATCTCCGTAACGCTTTCGCGATTACTAAATGATCCTGTAACGAAGCGCGCTGCTCTCTGTTGGATCTTCTCTATCTCTTCTATCAACCCTATCTGGTACGGATCCCACACTGCTGAGCAGTATTCAAGCAGTGGGCGAACAAGCGTACTGTAACCTACTTTCTTTGTTTTCGGATTGCATTTCCTTAGGATTCTTCCAATGAATCTCAGTCTGGCATCTGCTTTACCGACGATCAACATTATATGATCATTCCATTTTAAATCACTCCTAATGCGTACTCCCAGATAATTTATGGTATTAACTGCTTCCAGTTGCTGACCTGCTATTTTGTAGCTAAATGATAAAGGATCTATCTTTCTGTATATTCGCAGCACATTACACTTGTCTACATTGAGATTCAATTGCCATTCCCTGCACCATGCGTCAGTTCGCTGCAGATCCTCCTGCATTTCAATACAATTTTCCATTGTTACAACCTCTCGGTACACCACAGCATCATCTGCAAAAAGCCTCAGTGAACTTCCGATGTCATCCACCAGGTCATTTATGTATATTGTGAATAGCAACGGTCCTATGACACTCCCCTGCTCACTCCAAATGTCACAAACCACGCGAAACTAGGCTCTGCGCAGCGGGAAACCGAGAGTCTCTTTACCTGGTGTCTCTGTCATCTTGTCAGGGCGACACTTACTATGTCGAGTGAAACAAGCGTGACCAACTGCTAGTATTCAGGGGTGATCGTGTATTGGAGCCGACACAGCTAGAAGGAATAGTCCTCCACGGCTGTACGCCACGGCTGTATTGCTGTCTTCACTGCCGTCCCTAGCTGTTGAAGGTATTGACAGAGAAATGAGGGTGTGAACGTGACCACAGAGTTTGTCTCACAGTACGATACGGTTAACTTTCGAGGAATCTGATATTCAGCTAACCACTCTGAAATCCCTATAGTGCCTTACAGCCATTTGAGGATGCTTCCAACCTGTGTTATCAGGCGCATTACCTCGTATAAATATCCCAGTTGCCCCCTCAGGCAATACTATAATTAAAGACAGGAGACTGCAATCTCCGTGAATGGATTAAGTAAACAATTCAGTCTAGAGTGCATTACACCTTAATTAATAACCTTGGAGAGTGAGAAGACAATATTCCTCAGGCTTAAACGTTGCCCTCAGTATTATATGTTCTTCAAGCAATTGTTACAGAGTTCTTCGACGTTAAGACATGCTCGTTCAGCATAATACTCCGCGCGCTAGCTTGCAAGACAGTTTTTACGTGGTTTCCCACACACACGCGATTCGTAGATAGAGGACGCACACGACTTCCCTCCCTTAGGTACGCTTGACGACTGTGGTGCCTGGCAGGGCATATGTCCACGAAGTTAAATAATAAAATAACATTTGCCAAATCCTTAAAGGGAAGACTCCGTCTAGAGACAAATGTATCGTCAGGATAGCCCCACAGAAGTGTGACGGGACCTCTGTTACTTTTTACATACATAAATGATCTATCGGGTAGGGTGAGCAGCAATTTGCGGCTGTTTGTTGATGATGCTGTGGTGTACGGGAAAGTGTCGACGTCGAGTGATTGTAGGATGATACAAGATGACTTAGACAAAATTTCTAGTTGGTGCGATGAGTGGCAGCTAGCTATAAATGTAGAAAACTATAAGTTAATGCAGATGAGTAGGAAAGATAAACCTGTAATGTTCGAATACAGCATTAGTAGTATGCTGCTTGACACAGCCACCTCTACTTAATACGTATCTAGGCGTAACATCGCAAAGCGATATGAAGTGGAACGAGCATATACGGATTGTCGTAGGGAAGGTGAATGGTTTGTTGGTAGAATTTTGGAAAAGTGTAGTTCATCTGTAAACGAGCCCGCCGGATTTTTCGGCATCTAATCGTTACGCGAAGCGTGAATCGCACATACATCTCTCGGAATGACCACAACGAGAAAATCCGAGGAAACAGATCTAATGCGGAGATTTACCGCCAAGCATTATTTCCATGGAAAGTGGGTAGCAGAAGTACCCTTCGCTACACGCAGTAAGGTGACCAACAGCGTACAGATGTCTAAAAGACTATACGTTATCATCTGTAGTCCAGTTTCCACACTGACAATGAAATCCTAATCTTCCCCATCGCTGCACTGTCCTTAGCACTACTGTATGCGTCGCTTTTCTGCTTTGGACCTCCATATGGAACAGTTTCCGTTGACATGTTGTGCAGAAACGATAACTTAGTTATTGAAGAACACAGACAACTGATAAGTGGTACAATGCTTTTAATGGTCGTTTCTTGAAATAATTAATAGGATTCGTTTAACGAATGTAGTAGATCAGACAGCTGAGTACGTCCAAACAGTATCATATGTATGAATGAAAATACAAATTAGACTGGTCAAAAATGCATTGTGTTTAATCACGTGTACGCTGTATCATTATCACGGTACACTTTCAGTCGCGATTATTATTTTAGGAAAAATACTAAGTTTTAATCAGTTTCCCGGAAATAGAGCCTGACAGCAAATATTGTTTCACACTGAAAGCTTTTGACAATGTTGACTGGAATACTCTCTTTCACATTCTGAAGGTGGCAAGGATAAACTACAGGGAACGAAAGGTTATTTTCAATTTGTACAGCAACCAGATGGCAGTTATAAGAGTCGAGGAGCATGAAACGGAAGCAGTGGTTGGGAAGGGAGTGAGACAGGGTTGTAGCCTCTCCCCGATGTTATTCAATCTCTATTTTGAGCAAGCAGTAAAGGAAACAAAAGAAAAATTTGGAGTAGGAATTAAAATCCATGGAGAAGAAACAAAAACTTTCACGTTCGCCGATGACATTGTAATTCTGTCAGAGACATCAAAAGACCTGGAAGAGCAGTTGAACGGAATCGCAATGGTCTTGAAAGGAGGATATAAGATGAACATCAACAAAAGCAAAACGAGAATAATGGAATGTAGTCGAATTAAATCGGGTGATGCTGCGGGAATTAGATTAGGAAATGAGACGCTTATAATAGTAAATGAGTATTGCTATTTGGGAAGCAAAATAACTGATGATGGTCGAAGTAGAGAGGATATAAAATATAGACTGGCAATGGCGAGGAAAGCATTTCTGAAGAAGAGAAATTTGTTAACATTGAGTATAGATTTAAGTGTCAGGAAGTCGTTTCCGAAAGTACTGGGTTATTAAAAATGATTGAAGCGATTTCACAGCTCTACAATAACTTTATTATTTGAGATATTTTCACAATGCTTTGCACACACATACAAAAACTCAAAAAGATTTTTTAGGCATTCACAAATGTTCGATATGTGCCCCTTTAGTGATTCGGCAGACATCAAGCCGATAATCAAGTTCCTCCCACACTCGGCGCAGCATGTCCCCATCAATGAGTTCGAAAGCATCATTGATGCGAGCTCGCAGTTCTGGCACGTTTCTTGGTAGAGGAGGTTTAAACACTGAATCTTTCACATAACCCCACAGAAAGAAATCGCATGGGGTTAAGTCGGGAGAGCTTGGAGGCCATGATATGAATTGTTGATCATGATCTCCACCACGACCGATCCATCGGTTTTCCAATCTCCTGTTTAAGAAATGCCGAACATCATGATGGAAGTGCGGTGGAGCACCATCCTGTTGAAAGATGAAGTCGGCGCTGTCGGTCTCCAGTTGTGGCATGAGCCAATTTTCCAGCATGTCCAGATACACGTGTCCTGTAACGTTTTCTTCGCAGAAGAAAAAGGGGCCGTAAACTTTAAACCGTGAGATTGCACAAAACACGTTAATTTTTGGTGAGTTGCGAATTTGCTGCACGAATGCGTGAGGATTCTCTACCGCCCAGATTCGCACATTGTGTCTGTTCACTTCACCATTAAGAAAAAATGTTGCTTCATCACTGAAAACAAGTTTCGCACTGAACGCATCCTCTTCCATGAGCTGTTGCAACCGCGCCGAAAATTCAAAGCGTTTGACTTTGTCATCGGGTGTCAGGGCTTGTAGCAATTGTAAACGGTAAGGCTTCTGCTTTAGCCTTTTCCGTAAGATTTTCCAAACCGTCGGCTGTGGTACGTTTAGCTCCCTGCTTGCTTTATTCGTCGACTTCCGCGGGCTATGCGTGAAACTTGCCCGCACGCGTTCAACCGTTTCTTCGCCGCTGCAGGCCGACCCGTTGATTTCCCCTTACAGAGGCATCCAGAAGCTTTAAACTGCGCATACCATCGCCGAATGGAGTTAGCAGTTGGTGGATCTTTGTTGAACTTCGTCCTGAAGTGTCGTTGCACTGTTATGACTGACTGATGTGAGTGCATTTCAAGCACGACATACGCTTTCTCGGCTCCTGTCGCCATTTTGTCTCACTGCGCCTCGAGCGCTCTGGCGGCAGAAACCCAAAGTGCGGCTTCAGCCGAACAAAACTTTATGAGTTTTTCTACGTATCTGTAGTGTGTCGTGACCATATGTCAATGAATGGAGCTACAGTGAATTTATGAAATCGCTTCAATCATTTGTAATAGCCCTGTATTTGTATGGAGTGTAGCGATGTATGGAAGTGAAACATGGACGATAAATAGTTTAGACAAGAAGAGAATAGAAGCTTTCGAAATGTGGTGCTACAGAAGAATACTGAAGATTAGATGGGTAGATCACATAACTAATGACGAGGTATTGAATAGAATTGGGGAGAAGAGAAATTTGTGGCACAACTTGACTAGAAGAAGGGATCAGTAGGTAGGACAAAAATGTTCTGAGGCATCAAGGGATCACCAATTTAGTATTGGAGGGCAGCGTGGAGGGTAAAAATCGCAGAGGGAGACCAAGAGATGAATACACTAAAGAGATTCAGAAGGATGTAGGTTGCAGTAGGTACTGGGAGATGAAGAACCTTGCACAGGATAGAGTAGCATGGTGCGCTACATCAAACCAGTCTCCGGACTGAAGACCACAATAACAACAACCGAAATAAATCCTCTATGCATTAATGAACTCTTTCACATCTGCATCTGTAAGTCGTTGTTATATAATAAGTTGCCCAGGTACCTGAAGTTCTCTACCCTCTCAGCTCCCCAACAAGTCATCCCTGAGCAGTAAACACGCTCACTCTGACCGGATTCTGCTGCGACAATCTCTACAACACTCTACAGAAATACATATAAGAACACTTTCCAAACAACTAATTAGACGCTAGTTTCTTTTCATAACAGCAAATTTTGATAACAAGATGAGGTGAGACAAATTTTGGCGCATTGGAAGAGGCCACTTTTAGGGTTCTGTACTTCAGTCTGTTAAGACACCATTTTCTCAGAAAGGGGTAGAGATATGAAATTTATGCCAAACACTAACGTCTAAGGTAGCTTAGGATGAAAAAATTTTAAGCTCCTACGTCAATGCATTCAAAAGATACGGCAATTTATGTCACATATTTTGTTACTCGTAAACCCACTCACCAAAACCTAAACAGAACTACCTATATACATTATTAAGTCTGTACGGAACTAGTCATACTAGCACTTGTCCGGTTTTCACATAAACGAATTCGTTATAAGCCACCAATTCATTCCTAGAACTAACAATATCCTACTAATTTGCACATTTGCGTTATGTCTCCTTAAAGAGAGAAGGCCAGCTGCAGTCTCCCGCACTTGATTTGGAAATGAAATGCCTCATCGTCTGCATATGCTAATATACTTGTTATCAAATCTAGGCTAGTTTATATCCAATTTTTGTACATTTCTGTGATAATATTTCATTAGGTAGTATGTTAAGTAGTGCCGGTGGAATTCTGTCACTTTGTCTATAACATTTTCATATATCGAACTTCCAGGCTGTCCCTCCACATTATTTCATCTTTGCTCTTCTCCTTAGCGTACATCGCTCCCTCATTGTTCCATGACACATCATGTAGAGCGGCGAAGTTATCTTTATCGTAGATCTGAAACTGTCACTCCGGAAGCTCCCAGTCTTCACAAACCTTGCAGCAACAAATTAATCGAATTTGTGGGTTTTAGCTTAAGATCTTGTAAGCGATTTGTATGTAATGTATTTTTGTGTGGAGGCTTAACACAGACAGGGCATAACAGTTGTGTTGCTATCCACGGTGTAGCTGAAAAGCAAATTATTCCTGAGATGAAACATTAACTAAAGCAAATCAGGAATAACGCTGACTCCGATTTAAATACAGTCCAAAATTAGATCATAGACGTTTACCAAAATTTGGTTATTCACTCTATCGTTGAAATCAGTATTAAGAGCCTTTAGATTACGTGAATCGTAGCTGCTTTCAATCTCTTCGCAAAGCAAAGGCCCCGACTGACTAACCCTCTCACTCACTGACTCATCATCGCCCAGCTCAAAGCGCTAGGGATAGAAACTTGAAGTTTTGGGAGGGTGTTAATTTTATAATATAGGCATGGCTTAAGAAGGGATTTTTAGAAATTACACTCTAAAGGGGTGAAAAAGGGGATGAAAGGTGTTTTAGAGAATTAGTCGCTATTAAGGCAATTTTTATCTAGAATTACGAAAACTGGTATTTGGTTTCTCGATTAGACGTAAGGAAATATGCGTTTGAGAATTTTTGTAAATTTAACCTCTATGGTGGTGAAATAGTGGGCGAATGTTTTCTTAAATATAAATAATTATTACTGAACTACAAAAGTATTTTTAAAGCTACATCTACGAAAACTGTTATTTGGCTTCTCTGTTAGTAACAAAAATACATATTTCATTGTTTTTGGAAGTTCAGCCCCTAAGAGATTGAAACAGTGGGTCGAATGTTCTATGAAAATACCGGATGATCAAAAAGTCAGTATAAATTTGAAAACTGAATAAATCACGGAATAATGTAGATAGAGAGGTACAAATTGACACACATGCTTGGAATGACATGGGGTTTTATTAGAACCAAAAAATACAAACGTTCAAGAAATGTCCGACAGATGGCGCTTCATCTGATCAGAATAGCAATAATTAGCATAACAAAGTAAGACAAAGGACAGATGATGTTCTTTATAGAAAATGCTTAATATGTCCACCACCATTCCTCACCAATAGCTATTGTCGAGGAATAATGTTGTGAACAGCACTGTAAAGCATGTCCGGAGTTACAGTGAGGTATTGACGTCAGATGTTGTCTTTCAGCATCCCTAGAGATGTCGGTCGATCACGATACCCTTGCGACTTCAGGTAACCCCAAAGCCAAGAATCGCACGGGTTTTTTTTTTTTTTTTTTTTGTTCTAATAAAACCCCATGTCATTCCAAGTATGTGTGTCAATTTCTAGCTCTCTATCTACATTATTCCGCGGTTTATTAAGTTTTCAAATTTATACTGACTTTTTGATCACCCGGTATTTCATAGTGAAACTATTTTAAAGCAAAATCTTTGAAAACTGCCATTTGGCTTCTCGGTTGAAAATGAAAAAAATACGTGTTTCACTGTTTTTGTAAATTCAACCCTTTAAGGGAGTGAAATAGGGCCAGAATAATTCATTGACTGATTATCGCCCAGTCCAAACCGCTTGAAATTTAGAAAGGGTATGGATCTTGTATTGCAGGCATAGTTTAAGAAGGTATTGTTCGAAATCCCATTCCTGAGGATGAAATAGGGAATGAAAGGGTTTTGAAAATATGCCGCTATTAAGGCAGTTTTGAAGCTAGAACTACGAAAATTGTTATTTGGTTTTTTAGTCAAAAATAAAAAAATACATGTTCCAGAATTTTTGTAAATATAGTCACTAAGAGGATAAGATAGTGGGTGAAATTTGTTTATAAAATAAATCATTACTGGAGAACTGGTAAAGCATTTTGAAAGCTAGATTTTAAAATTGGAATTTAACTTCCTGGTTAGAGATAAAAGATACTTTTTCAGTATTTTTGGAAATTCATCCCCCAAAGGGAGTGAAGTAGGAGATGAAAATTTTTACGAAAACATTTCGTTATATTAAAAAAAATTAAAGTAATGAAAATTGGTGTTTCACTTCTCGCTTACATACAATGAAATGCGTATCAGAGGACGAATGTTTGCATGGAAATATCACCATTAGAGCGTAAAAGGCACAATTAACGAAAACCTTACACTCCGGTTACCAGAATCGCTTTTTTTGGTCAAAATTACATTCAGAAAAATCTATGCTTCTCTGGCCTTAATTAACGTGAAAAGTTTAGAAGGTTCTACAATTTGTTATTTGTGAACAACATCAAAAGTTCGATTTCAGGAAAGCAAAACAAAAAAATCTGTTCCGAACATACCGTCTACGCGAGGAAGCAGCGTGTGCTAAGCTAGTGTACTATCAAAAATACGCCAGTCTGACAGTGTGTGACGATATTAAACTGGACAATCACATAGATTGCCACTTCGGCACTGATTATAAAGATAAGACCAACTATTTCGAAATTGAAGAAATGTCTGAATATCATTATCTTCATTGTTATAATGAATTAAAAAGGCCGTCTGAATCATAAATGAAGTACTTGTTTCGATCTGACTAGCAGATCATCTTCAGATCTGGTGCTGCAAGGTAGAGTTTGTCAGTAGTGGTACCTTTGGAAGGTGGTTAATGATCCGACTTCTAATACAATATCTATCTCTTCCACATACGTGCCTGCAGCTCACTCTACAGAACCACTCCCCCCCTCCCCCCTGCGCTGCTCCATCTTATTTTTTTATTTTTCTCAAGAGTTACAGCCATTTCAGTCTTCTCCTATGTTATATTCTTTCTGTATATTAAATACGACTCCAAGAGTGCTAAAGTCTTTAATACTATGGTAGTTATTTTTCTTATTACTATTTACTGTCTTTATTGGTACTGATGATTATATCTATCCTCATGACAACACTTCAGACGTACCATAACTGAATAACAAGTATTCATAGAAACTGAGAGTGTTTTGTAGTAATTTTTCAAATGTGTAGTTACTGATCCGATTTAAGAGAAAGCCTGCTTGTGTAATTCGTTCAGATTAAATAAAACAATAAAAAATAATAAATATAAAAGACAAGCTATAACGTAGTTACTTGATGAACTCATCGGCAACGGACGTGTTCTTGCGCTTCACTGGAAAGCAAGAATAGTACCGCTGAAAACGGAGGCAAATATGTCTTAAGTACTGGAAGGAAAGAAACTATACGTGTGTAGACCCAATTGAATCCTATTTAGAAATATATTTCGTAGGTACATAACTTCGCAGTACCAGTCGCAGAACAGTGCTCTGTGTAGTATATTTTTGTAGACAGCACTTCGGCACGAATATTCTCTCTGCGTTCGGTCACGAAGCTTTGCCAACGAGACACGATAGACGGACAGCAGCTTGCTCCATCATTTTAGTCCGAGTCGTTCAACTTAGAGTCCTTGTCGTTGTCTCTGAAGCGGCAACGGCCAACGCTAATCTCGAGGTGCGGTGAGGGCCGCTCTCGACACCTCGAAGTCGTTACCCGGTCGGCCGTGGGCAAGGTGCCATTGGGTAGGAGGTCGCGTCGCTTGTCGCCTGGACCGGATGCCGGGAGAGGCAGCCCGCCAGAATAAAGCCCGGAAGGAAGCAAGCTGCGGGGCCCGGCGTCCAGTATGCTAAGCAACCGAATTACCCGCTCCTTTGTTCACGGAGTCGAGGAACTGCCTCCCGCAGGAAGGATGCACAAACTTGACGTACATTCCAACGGCTGCCCAATTTTAGATCTATGAGCCCACCACAACTTCAGCATCCGGCCGTTGGCTCTCGCGCATTGTGTCACGCATAACGTATTGCATTCTGTCACTACTAAGTGTGACATATTGCCGCGTTCGTCGAATATAAGCTCCTATTTACAGAAACCATTCAAAAACATCTCAAAAGCCTGCATATTCACTTCGACAGTCATAATCATACACCAAGCAATAAATGCAGGCGGAAAAGGGTATCGCATCACTATATATTACAGGACTCGCATTCCACAGGCTAAAAGAGAAATTTCAAACTGATTAGACCATTCCCATTTACATATTGGTAATGTTTCTCATAAATAATTGTAGTTGACCCAATTTACGAGTGGCAAAATGAGCTTTCCAAGTCCAATAAATTCTGCTGACTGGAAGCACAGCGCTTGAGACTCGAGACTCGTATTCGAGTGGCGCCTCAGCCATATCCCCGTCTGACAACCCTGTTCACCTCAGCCAAATACCAGAATTCAATGAGGTCGCAGCTGTTTTATGCTAATTCGTAGAACAACTGGGACTGTGTTCCGTACCTGACGCACTCGATATCGATGAGATGTTGAACTAGCTTGCTTCCGCCTTTCAAGAGGTGCTTCGTCCTCAATTGCTGCGCGCTTCCTTGAAGGCTTTGAACTCTACCACAACGTTTCTTTGTGTGTATGTAGTCATCTTGAACAATTACTGTTTATAATATTAAGGTTATCCACAACTAATCTTTCCCTCTGCAGTGGAATGTACGCTGTCATGAAACTTCCTGGAAGATTTAGCGGACAAAGCTCTTACCGACTGAGCTATCCAGGCATAGCTCACGCCTTGGCTCTCTGAATGTACGTGACGAGCTATAATTTTATTATCACAAGATGCGTTTCGCTGTTTATGTTAAAGCGCCGTCAAAGCGACTGTAGCTCTGTTGTCGTCCTTTTACTCAGCGTTTATTTTCGTATGCCCAGGAACCGATGTAGGTCTCACTACTTATATATATTTGTCATTTCTATGATTCTCCCTACTGGATAATTTACAAATTAGAATATGGAAGTAAGATTGCAGTTTTATTTGCTTGCGCGAAAACATTGTTCCCCTTCCTCTGAATACATGAGCTGAACGTACTAGGACAGATAAAACAGAAATGCGACTGTTCCTATTACTTTGTTCTGCGAACAGTTTCTGCACACCCGATCGAGCCCAAGAGAGTGGTCGAGCAGTTTACTACACACATGTTCTTGCGCTCCACTGGAAGACAAAAACTGCAAAGGTTCTAAGCATTATCACCGAAAACGAATGTATATATGTTTTAAACAGTGGAAGAAATGGATCTATACGTGTGTAGAATAAAATGGGTTCTCTTTTGAAGGCGATCGCCGGCCAGTGTGTCCGAGCGGTTCTAGGCGCTTCAGTCTGGAACCGCGCGACCGCTACGGGCGCAGGTTCGAATCCTGCCTCGGGCATGGATGCGTGTTATGTCCTTAGGTTAGTTAGGTTTAAGTAGTTCTAAGTTCTAGGGAACTGATGACCTCAGATGTTAAGTCCCATAGTGCTTAGAGCCATTTGAAGGCGATCGCCGTTAACTGAACGCATTACATAAAATTTATTTCTACATTTACACACATATTCCGCAAGGCACCGTACTCTTCTCCGCGGAGTGTACCCTCAGTCACTGCTACACATATCCTTTCCTGTCCCACCCGCAAATACAGCGAGGGACAAACGACTATCTATAAGTCTCCATATGAGCCCCAATTTCTCTCATCTTATCTTCGTCGCCCTTTAGCTAAAAGTACGTTGGTGGCAGTAGAATCTATCTACAGTGGACCTCGAATGCCGGATCTCTAAATTTCCGCAACAGCACCCGGCGAAAAGAGCGTCCTCTCCCTTCCAGAGACCCCTACTTGAGTTCACGAGGCAGTTCCGTAATACTTGCGTGCTGATCCAACCTAACGATAACAAATCTAGCAGCACGCTTCTGAATTGCTTCGATGTCTTCCTTTAATCCGTCCTGTTGGGATCCGAAAAACTCGAGTATCATTCAAGAATAGGTCGCACCAGCGTTCCATACGTCGTCTCCTTTGCAGATGAGCTAAACTTTCGCAAAATTCTACCCACAAAAGAAGTCGAGCATTCTTCTTCCGGACTATCAACCTGGAGTGCTCGTTCCATTTCATATGGCTTGGCAACGTTACGCCTAAATATTTCATCGATGTGACTGTGTCAAATGGTTCAAATGGCTCTAAGTTGTATGAGATTCGCGATAAGTGCAAGCTGAGTAAGGGGCCAGTCTCGCAGAGTACTCTCTGTTAAACCGAACTGGGATTCCATCTGGATCTGGCGACTGATTTGTTTTCAACTCTTTCAGTTGCTTCTCTACGCTAGGGATGCTTCTTTCTATGTCCTCCATGCGGGAGTCTATGCGACAGTCACGACTGTATATTTGTACGATCCACCTGCGTCAATGATTTCTATTATCACAACACACTGGCCGACAAGTGATTGTATAGGAGCCTTCGACTCGCTTAATGATTTTACGTGTGATTATATTTTTTTCGGATTCTCGACAAGATCGTTCGTTAAGGTACGATAGTGGAAGTTATATGCTTCGCGTTTTGATCTTCTTATGGACGCACCAGTTTCTACTAACTTTTGCCAGTCGATGTTTGCGCGCTCTTTTTTGAACCATGAGTGCAAAAATCTGTTTTCTCAGCATTTCCCAAATTTGATTATTAAACCACAGAGGCTCTTATCCACCCATAATCCACTTACTTGGCACATCCGTCCCCCAAGTACGATGAGCAATCAATTTAAACTTTGACCGTAATTCCTATACGTCCGTCGTACTGGAACAAAATGATCTCCAGTCATGTGCTGATAACGATCTCCATTCATGTGCTGATAACGACTGCGTATCTGCCTTTTCTATCATAAATACTCTCCTAGCCTTCTTGATGGATTTATTAACTTAATCATCGTCGCTATGACGACGTCATGATCACCAATCCCCGACTCTACACTGACATTTTCGATAAGTTCAGGTCAGCTGCAGCGGATTCACAGACGCCTCAGTCCACACTCGGTAGATTAAAGTCGCCTTCGACTAGTTTTCCGTGATACGGGTATCTCCGAAGTTCTTTACGTATACGTATTGTCTTTGAATGTAACTTCAAGTGCTACTGAGGAAATAGCTGGCCGGTAAAAACATCTGATAATTGATATGAGTTCATCCAGGCCTGCTACTTGTGTCCAGATAAAATCACAGTCAGACTAAATTTCGACCTCGATAAACATATTTGTTCCCAGAGTGAGATTTTCACTCTGCAGCGGAGTGTGCGCTGATATGAAACTTCCTCGCAGATTAGAACTGTGTGCCGGACCGACACTCGAACTCGGGACCTTTGCCTTTCGCGGGCAAGTGCTCTACCATCTGAGTTACCCAAGCACGACGCACGACGCGTTCTCACAGCTTTACTTCTGCCATTACCTCGTCTCCTACTTTCCAAACTTTACAGAAGCTCCCTGCGAACCTTGCAGAACTAGCACTCCTGAAAGAAAGGATATTGAGGAGACATGGCTTAGCTACAGCCTGGGGGATGTTTCTAGAATGAGATTTTCACTCTGCAGCAGAATGTGCGCTGATATGAAACATTTCATAACACAATTCCGACATTTTTGTTGACAGTAATGAACACTGCCCCTCCTATGACGTCTAACCTGTTTTTCGATATACGTTCCATGACTCACTAGATTTTTCGGAGCTTTCTACTTCTGGTTTCAGTCAGCTCTCGAGTCTCAGAATACTTTGAGACACCAACTTTCCTGTAGAACAGTAATTTCAGGAACTCTATTACGAATACTTCGACAATTTACTCTTAAAATTTTGACATCAGAAAAATCTCTGTTTTATGCGCGATCTGATTTCGTTCTCCGTGATTCGACTGACTAGTGTTCGTAAGAGGCTCTCAAACTAGCGCCTAGCCTAAAGGACCACCATGTGCATTCCGAAAGTACTCTGGTACCTGTGTAGCTGCTTACTCTGTATAGTGCATCCCTGACCTATGTAGGAGAGTGCTACTATTCTTCACCCCATAACGCAGGTACAGAAATCTGCAGCCAAGACCGTCAGAGAATCGACGAAGTCTTTGGCTGCGAACCTCCACTCGGCTGCAAACCAAAGGACCCTGATCAAATCTAGGAACGTATAAAATACGTGTCTGACGATCAGGCTGCTTTTTTTATTTAAAACCCAAATATCGATCGATTTCAGTCACAGACCATCTCCACGGATTAGGGATAAAACTGTTTAAGCCACATCACATCTGTCATTATTTAATGGCGACGTCTCATGTGTAGAGCATATCATGAATCTCCGTATACACCACAGGAATTTTAAAAGTCCTGTGGTGAATACTGGAATTCTTGACATGCTCTACACATGAGACGAGGCCATTATTTAAGAATGACAGATGTGATGTTATGGCTTAAACTGTTCTAATCCTAATCCGTGAAGATGGTCTGTGGCTGAAACCAGTCAATACTTAGGTTATAAATAAAAAAGCAGCTGACGGTCAAACATGCATTTTCTACAGTACTTGAAGGCTGTCAATAGTCACCTTCCAAAAATGTTTAAAATTCTAGGAACGATGCTGCAGATTGTAAGCTCTGCTTGTACCCCGCGCGCGAGGTCACACTCTTCACCACTTCTGCTAGCCGCCCGTACGAACTAAAGATGTACTCAGAGCACATGTGACAGACTTCTTTGGTGCTGACGTGAGGCACAACTTGCAGACGATTGCACCCTGCACGCTCGTTAGCCACAGGCAGCGCCTCCTCCACATCTCGTATGAGCCCCCCCCCCCCCCCCTCCCCACACTTCGGCAGACATACCGAGTGCACGTTGGCTTTCTTTTCAACCCTGAACGTTATTTCCCTAACGGTCTCCATAAGGCGCCTCGCGCTGGAGCTCCCGATAACCAGTAAACCACCGTGTGCCTCCTCGCACCCTTCTGAAGTAGCGGCCACTGTCCACTCACAGGGTGAATATGCGAGGTCAGACGGCCAGTCTAAACATTGACTTTCCGCGCCGAGCGATGCGATAGAATAACAACCCGCAACCCAGCCAGTGGTGAACGTGGATTCCCCGCGACAAGTACTCTGTAAGGTGCCCCTGGGTGAAACAAGCGATACTTGAAGTGTCACATGTGACACGCGAGATGCTACGACACCACTACTTCCAGAGGCAGCAGCCTGAAGACGACTGACCGTGGTCATAACCGTCTTCAGCTGCTCGCGAACTGCAGCCAGCTGTCCCAGTATCCGCACACAGCACGCACACACCTTATCCACCCTGCAAACTTAAGTATTAAATAATGAAACAAACAGAAAAAGCTACGTGTGTGATTTGCCAGGCTCCTGGAGTTTCACCAACGGGGGCTGGGAGCTGACAGAGCTGTGGGTAACGGTTACTGGCCGACCAAGACAAACAAACAAATGAGTATTGCGCTGCAGACAGCACGAATGTACACATTACCGTTACTAAAACGTGGTACTACACATCACAATTAAACTATGCAAGCACATAAAAACACGCAGGGAATTTGAATTTAAGAACTAAACTACACTACTGGCCATTAAAATTGCTACACCAAGAAGAAATGCAGGTGATAAACGGGTATTCATTGGACAAATATATTATACTAGAACTGACATGTGATTACATTTTCACGCAATTGCGGTGCATAGATCCTGAGAAATCAGTACCCAGAACAACCACCTCTGACCGTAATAACGGCCTTGATACGCCTGGGCATTGAATCAAACACAGCTTGGATGGCGTGAACAGGTACAGCTGTCCATGCAGCTTCAACACGATACCACAGTTCATCAAGAGTAGTAACTGGCGTATTGTGACGAGTCACTTGCTCGGCCACCATTGACCAGACGTTTTCAATTGGTCAGAGATCTTGAGAATGGGCTGGCCAAGGCAGCATTCGAACATTTTCTGTATCCAGAAAGGCCCGTACAGGACCTGCAGCATGCGGTCGTGCATTATCCTGCTGAAATGTAGGGTTTCGCAGGGATCGAATGAAGTGTAGAGCCACGGGTCGTAACACATCTGAAATGTAACGTCCACTGTTCAAAGTCCCGTCAATGCGAACAAGAGGTGACCGAGACGTGTAACCAATGGCTCCCCATACCATCACGCCGGGTGATACGCCAGTATGGCGATGACGAAAACACGCTTCCAATGTGCGTTCATCGCGATGTCGCCAAACACGGATGCGACCATCATGATGCTGTAAACTGAACCTGGATTCATCAAAAAAATTACGTTTTGCCATTCGTGCACCCAGTTTCGTCGTTGAGTATCGCAAGCGCTCCTGTGTGTGATGCAGCGTCAAGGGTAACCGCAGCCATGGTATCCGAGCTGATAGTCTATGCTGCTGCAAACGTCGTGGAACTGTTCGTGCTGATGGTTGTTGTCTTGCAAACGTCCCCATCTGTTGACTCAGGGATCGAGACGTGGCTGCACGATCCGTTACAGCCATGCGGATAAGATGCCTGTCAGCTCGACTGCTTGTGATACGAGGCCGTTGGGATCCAGCACGGCGTTCCGTATTACCCTCCTGAACCCACCGATAACCATATTCTGCTAACAGTCATTGAATCTCGAGCAACGCGAGCAGCAATGTCGCGATACGATAAACCGCAATAGCGATAGGCTACAATCTGACCTTTATCAAAGTCGGAAACATGATGGTACGCATTTCTCCTCCTTACACGAGGCATCACAACAACGTTTCACTAGTCAACGCCGGTGAACTGCTGTTTGTTTATCAGAAATCGGTCGGAAACTTTCCTCATGTCAGCACGTTGTAGGTGTCGCCACCGGTGCCAACCTTGGGTGAATGCTCTGAAATGCTAATCATTTGTATATCACAATATCTTCTTCCTGTCGGTTAAATTTCGTGTCTGTAGCACGTCATCCTCCTGGTGTAGCAATTTTAATGGCCAGTAGTGTAAATACGTGACTTGCTAGTCACCTGAGGCTTCAACAACGAAGACTGTCGATTGACTGGCTGTTGGACTGTGCTGAGGAAACTCAGACTGTTTATGATACAAAAATAATTTAAAACAATTATCTGTATCAGTAACTTTTATTTTCTTTCAGAACGCGTTTTAACTGATCCATCTGAAGATGAGAGTGTTAGCTATCGAAAGGTATCATCAAAGAAAATAAGAGACTGGCACAGATAATTGCTTCAATTTATCTTTTATTATTCGTAGACACAGTGTCTGGAGTATTTCCATTTGAGCCACAACTCGTACGCGCCATTTTCTAGCGAAGAACTCGAATGTACTTGCTGATCATCGACTTCCACTCAGTTAATTTACATTACATTTACATCTACATCGGTACTCCGTAAACCACCTTATAATACGCGGCAGTGGGTATTGTTTGTCCCACTGTCAATTCCCTCTTTCCGTGTTCCAGTCTGCAGGAAAGAACGATTATTGGTGACCCTCTGTGTGAGCTCGAATCTCTTGATTATCTTTCCGCGAGATACACATAGGACTAAGCAATATATCAGTTGAAATTCTAGGCATGCAGGCTCTCGAAATTTTAACCGCAAACCACATCGTCTGTACAAGAACTCTCTAAAGCGTCTGCCATTGAAGTTGGGTCTGCATTTCCGTGACGCTTTTGGGCTGATTAAATAACCGCGTCACGAAACGCGCTGCTCTTCTTCAAAACTCCTACATTTCCTCTATCAGTCCCACCTGATTGGATTTCAGAGTGACGAGCAGTATTCAAGTATTGGCGAAACGGATGTTTTGTAAGCTACCTCCCTTCAGATGGACAACATTTCCTGAGGATTCTCCTAATAAATCTCAGTTTTGTATCTTCTTTACCTGCAATTATTTTTATATAGTTGCTCCACTTCAGATTGCTCCTTATGTATACTCCCAGATACTTAATGGGTGTGACTGCTTCTAGTGACTGTCCTGCAATAGTGTAACCATACAATAATGGATGTTTGCAGCCGTTTATGCGCAATGGCTTACATTCGTTTATGTTGAGGACCAACTGCCAATCCTTGCACCATACGTCGATCTTCCACAGACCTTCCTGCATTTTGCTACAACTTTGCTAGCGTTGCGACTTCACTGAATATAACAGCATTCTCCGCCAAAAGCCTTACGCAATTCCGTCGCCATCCAACGGATCGTTTATATACATGACGAGTAATGGTCCTATAACACTCACTTTGGGTACGCCTGATGTTACTCTTATGTTTGAAGATTTCTGTCCGTTAAAGAGTATTATTCTGTGTTTTGTTTGCTAGTGGACCTTCATCCAAACAAAAGGCTACTCTAGAATTAAAGTTTCACTCTGCAGCTGAGTGTGCGCTGATATGAAACTTCCTAGCAGATTAAAACTGTGTGTCGGTCCGAGGCTCGAACTGGGGACCTATCCTTTTCGCGGGCAACTTATTCTGGAAGTGCTGCCTCCTCGGTTCCTTAGAAGAACAGAGCGAGCTGAGTTTCACACGCTCTCTGTTTATGGAATCCACATTGATTCCTAAACCGGAGATTCCCGGTGTCCAGAAATGTCAAAAACATTCTTAATAGACCAAATTTAGCGATACAAGGCTAGGTTTAGTGCGGCTGTTCGAGACCTGTCTACAAACTGACCTGCGCTTTTTTACAATGACTGAGAACACTTCGCTTCTCCAGTGATTTAATTTCGATGTCTGTCATTTTTACCTTCTTACAGCGATTTAAAAAAGGAACCGGAATATGATCTTTCTCAGTTAAACAATTTTGGAAAAAGAAATTTATTATTTCGGCCTTATCCCTGTCATCCCTCTTTTCGACACCAGTGGTCATAGAGTATGTGGACGGAAGTCTTTGATCCGTTTACTGACATAACAAAATTTGTTAGAATTTTCTGTTAGGTCGATAGATGGAATTTTACTTTCGAATTCGTTCAACGCTTCATACATACCTCTCCTTACGCTAATTTTGGCTTCGCTCTGTTTTTCTTTGTCCGCGTGGTTTGGCTACGTTTAAATTTGCACTCTTTGCCTTCGGAGCAATTTTCTAACATGTCAGTCGAACCACGGGGAGCCTTTACACTTGTCTGAGATGTGTTGTACAATACTCTTGAACTTTCTAAATTTATAATCAATATATTCAATCTTAAACATGAATTTTCCATGTTGACCTAAAATCTGTTTCTTGTCGCACTTACTAAGCAAGAATATCTTCTTACATTTTTTTTTTTTTTTACATTCATATTTACAGCCGTATTCAGTGATGCTACAATGGTTTCGTATTGTACGTCGAATGAGTCGAAATGTTCGTGCCATTGGTAACCATGAGAGCGAACTGAAACTTGTCACAGCGCAAGGACACGATACAAAACTTCCCGACGATACACCGCACTAACTCCGAGCTACGAAAATTGTCAAGCAATAAAGCCGCAAACAAGGATCGCTACATCCAAATTTTAATGTTACCGGTTGCCTGCTAAATACTGAAAATTGACTTATAATAATTACACTTTCTTTAAATTTATTTATTTAGCTTTTGCAAGAAATGAAGGTAACGTGAATTGACCAGATCATGAGTCATTCTCCAGAAATCACTTTTCACACTAGCACCATCTGTCCTCACACAATGGAAATTCTTGTACATCTTTCAGACAATTTATTGATGCGCTAATGTAGAGTATAGGGTATTCGCGAGAGACAAGGTACTGAACTACACTAAGCCACTAAATAGCAACAGTCAGTGTTCTTATAGGACTTCGTAGAACTAATTTACCCATCTTTCCGAAAAATGTAACTGTGGCGACATAGTCATCTGTCCGTATCTATCAGAGTTTTGGTGTAATATTCGACGACAGTTCTAACTTTAATTAAAGACGCATAAAGTCTTCCTCGCTAGCTTTTGATTCTTGAGCAACCCAATACCACATAGTTGACATCTGAAAGTTCATCTCGGTGAGCTCATAGAATGGAGCTGCTAAAATTTTCACCCTGAACAGATGTGACAGGTACCATTCGCGTCCTATCCTGGATAACCTCGTTTGAGGAAAGATATTTTTTTTAAGTGATAGGGGCTGCATTTTTAATAGTTTTGCACATTTGTGAAATGAAATAGCTGGCAAATCTCTATCGATTACTATATGATCTGCTACTCAAGGTAGAGTTAAAACTAGCTTGAGGTAAGCTAACATAACAGCGGAGATATTCTGCCACATTCTACTTTGTCAATTGTCTGTCACTCTCATTTTGAGTGCTGATCAATTCTCATTCGACCTAACGCAATTGTGCACTGTAATGGTACAAAATGGTTCAAATGGCTCTGAAGACTATGGGACTTAACATCTGAGGTCATCAGTCTCCTAGAACTTAGAACTACTTAAACCTAACTAACCTAAGGACATTACACACATCCATGCCCGAGGCAGGATTCGAACCTGCGACCGTAGCGGTCGCGCTGTTCCAGACTGAAGCACCTAGAACCGCTCGGCCACACCGGCCGGCCTGTAATGGTACAGACGATGCTGTTCCAGTATCGACTTTACCCTTGTGCGCCACTGATTCGCGGAACCCCCATCACTCTAGAAGCTGCGAGGGTTTAGGCGCCGACCTTATGCAGGGCGCGGAAAGGCACTCCGGTGGTAGCGAGCGAAGGATTAGAAGGAACGGTTGAGTGAGTGCCTAATTATGCTGATTATAGCGACAATGGCTATCTCTGCGAAAAAAATAGAAATCCTGCGTGGAAATGTTTGTTAGATCGAAAGAGCTAGGGAATATATGGAACGCCGGCCGGTGTGGCCGATCGGTTCTGGGTGCTTCAGTCTGGAACCGCGCGACCGCTACAGTCGCATGTTCGAATCCTGCCTCGGGCATGGATGTGCGTGATGTCCTTAGGTTAGTTAGGTTTAAGGAGTTCTAAGTTCTAGGGGACTGATGACCTCAGATGTTAAGTCCCATAGTGCTCAGAGCCATTTGAACCATTTTTGAAGATATGGAACGTAAGTCTGGTATTATTTGCATGAATAATAAAATGATGGTGTTCCAATATTCAGTCTTTATCTTAGGTATCTGTTCGCATGATAACTATTTGGAAGGAACTAAACATTTATGTTGAGGAGGTGGAAAGAAGTGAAAGAATATGTGCCACTAGGTACACGGTTACGGCTACTTAGTTAAGCACATGTTCTTTGTACGTAAGATTCCCATTTAGCTGTCGTATTGAAATTTACTCCGTTTGCCTAACAATAAACAGGCAGCTTTCCCTTGGAAGAAATAAAGGAAATTATTAAAATAGTGGAAGATAACGGTGTGTGTGGGATTACTTACAGCATATTTGTATCAACTCTGAGGAGACATTTTTATCCAGTGCATGGTGGTCAAATTATCGATTTCTGAAGTTGTATTAATTCTATGACAAAAGCTGCGACATCGTCGCAAAAAAACACAGTGACCTGTATATGTAATAAGTTTCTTTAATTTACGCCTATGGTCACAATCTTTTTTGTTTAACAGAATACCGGTTTAGGTCTTTAATGACCATCATCAGATCTGTTTCATAAAAACAAAGTCCTAATGGCTGCAGTACATTAGGACTTCGTTTTTATGAAACAAATCTGATGATGGTCATTAAAGACCGAAACCGGTAATCTGTTAAGCAAAAAAGAT
The DNA here is from genome assembly GCF_021461385.2 of Schistocerca piceifrons. Lineage (NCBI taxonomy): Eukaryota > Metazoa > Arthropoda > Insecta > Orthoptera > Acrididae > Schistocerca > Schistocerca piceifrons. The sequence continues at coordinate 822,578,523 of NC_060138.1, forward strand.
GGTGAAATTAAAGAAACTTAATTCTATGACACTTAGAGTTTAGTGATAATAAGAATATCGTCGGCTCGACTAGCTGCACACCGATGTGTTGCCCTTACTGGATAAAAACGCTGATTTCCACTACGTATGTGACCGTTTTCCCTGATTGAGTGCCTTCAAAATAAAGAGGAAAGTTCGTACATCCTGTCGATTTGGAACTATTTCTAAAACTTTTGAGAAATATCAACCAGGTAGGTGCGAAGCATAATGGCAGGGCGTGATGTTTGTCGCCACCTGTACGCTGGTCGGTAAAGATTTGCTACCTATGATTAAATTGTTTATGTATATGTAGATCGCCACGTTACTTTGTTTGTTGGATGCATAGTCTTCTCCAAAATTCACCTCTTAACGAATGTGCAGAAACTCCTCTCATTGTAAGACAGAGCCATATGTTCCCTTCGAAACACGTCCGACTCACTTCTTCCGTGATAATGAGAACAAAATAATATATACCTTTTCCAAGCTAGTCTCTTGACTGATTAGCTTCCGTTTGACGTCTTTCTCGCTTGATCTGATGAACATGAGCACCAAATTATGAGTGTCTCTCATAAGAGACCTTTGAAGTGTGCACCATGTCGAGCGCGGCAGTGTTTGCGCCTTAGCCATCACTACGAGAGGGCAACTACGAGCGGGAGCTACCATGATTTGTTTATATTTATCAATTAATTGGCTCATGGAATCAGTGATCACATTAATTTTCACTAGAAAGTTTATTTCAATTGGTTTTTGACTGCCTAGTCACTATCATTATTTACGGGTTATGACAGCGACTAGTCTGTCGAAACCGGCATAACTACTCAAAAAATTGTGTGTGTCTTGTCCAGCGACAGCCACTAGCATATTAATGCTATCACATACAAGAAAAACTTCACAGTGAAGTAAAATTCGTGTTCCCGCCGGTGAAGATACATTTCTGAGGTGTAATGTGAAGTCATATACACTATGTGATCAAAAGTATCCGGACACCTGGCTGAAAATGACTTACAAGTTCGTGGCGCCCTCCATCGGTAATGCTGGAATTCAGTACTGTGTTGGCCCACCCTTAGCCTTCATGACAGCTTCCACTCTCGCAGGCATATGTTCAATCAGATGCTGGAAGCTTTCTTGGCAAATGGTAGCCCATTCTTCACGGAGTGCTGCACTGGTGAGAGGTATCGATGTCGGTCGGTGAGGCCTGGCACAAAGTCGGCGTTCCAAAACATCCCAAAAGTGTTCTATAGGACTCTGTGCAGGCCAGTCCATTACTATTCAACATTGGGAAGCAAGAAGGTGCTTAAAACATCAATGTAGGCCTGTGCTGTGATAGTGCCAAGCAAAAAAAACAAGGGGTGCAAGCCCCCTCCATGAAGAACACGACCACACCATAACACCACCGCCTCCGAATTTTACCGTTGGCACTACACACGCTGGTGGATGACGTTCACTGCGCATTCGTCATACCCATATCCTGCCATCGTATCGCCACATTATGTACCGCGATTCGTCACTCCACACAACGTTTTCAACTATTCAGTCGTCCAATGTTTACGCTCCTTACACAAAGCGAGGCGTCGTTTGGCATTTACCGGCGTGATGTGTGGCTGACGAGCAGCCGCTCGACCATGAAATCCAAGTTTTCTCACCTCCCGAATAACTATCATAGTGCTTGCAGTTTAGAATTCCTGTGTGTCTGCCTCTACAACTGTCGACGGTCTCTGTCAGTCAACAGACGAGGTCGGCCTGTACGCTTTTGTGCTGTGTGTGTCCCTTCGCGTTTCCACTTCACTGTCACATCGGAAACAGTGGACTTAGGGATGTTTAGCAGTGTGGAAATCTCGCGTATAGACGTATGATACAAGTGACACCCAATCACCTGACCACGTTCGAAGTCCGTGAGTTCCGCAGAGCTCCCCATTCTGCCTCCGACGATGTCTAATGACTACTGAGGTCGCTGATATGTAGTACCTGGCCGTAGGTGGCAGCACAATGCACCTAATATGAAAAATGTATGTTTTGGGGGTGTTCGGATACTATTGATAACATAGTGTACAAAATTCTTCGTCACAAATTATACGTAAGTTTGGAGAGTTTTGTAAAATGACTAAAACAGCTAGAATCATGCAATTTTCGAGCAAGCGATAGCATATTCTGTTAAAGATGCAAAATAATAGTAATTTCTAACTGTAGCACTTCACATTCTACATCTACATCTACTGAGGTACTCCACAAGCCACCATACTGTGCGTGGCGAAGGGTACCCTGTGAAAAATACATTTCCTTTCCTGTTCCACACGCAAACACAGCATTCAGGCGCACCCTCACACCTCACAGTGTAACAACTATTTCACAGCATTTCATTCCACAGCCGGACACCTCAACACCTGGACAATCAACAGCAGCCTCTAACTGTCATTGCAACAAGCCATGCAGTCTCCAGAAGCCAACGAGATCAGCCCTCTCATGATCCAGGTACCTGCACCCGTGGGCATTAACAGCAGCCCTCCGGGTTCGTTGGTTTTGTAGGTCACTGCTAGAGAGACAGTCTTTCCTGGGACATCGAGATGTGACACACTCTATCTTCCTTTGTGGTGTGGCGGGGTGGCGCCGGGAGGCGTGGGGGAGGATGTTGTGCCAGGGCCACTCACACTTTCACATAGAAGCTAGTCATACTTCACCGCCAAGTGCGTAGCCTACACAGCAGATCCGTAGGGGCCACTCCAATCGACGACAGCGAGAAATTTTTACACGCCAGAAGACGGCAGTGTGGTCGCCATAAGACGTCACTGGTGCCACTCTGCAGAGTCACATGGCCGCAAATAGACCAGGCTGTGTCATGGCACCTTCACGGTATTTGGGCCAGGATCCGGGCAGTGCTAGGCCAGTTCGTCGCTAACAAGCTCTTTGGGTCAGATGGCGATCGCTGTAGTATTTCATCAGTCAGAGTCTCGCTACGGAGCAACAATGATCTTAGACGCCATATTCCTGCCAGGAACATCATCTGCGTAGAGCACCAAGTGCCATCACCAGGCCCCAAGACGTAGTCTCTGCACCAAGGATATGTGCTGATTTTGGTAGGGCTTCGTGTTATTAACTTTTGCATTGCGAAGTGAACACAGAAATAAACTTTGATGTTTCTTGGGGTCGTCAGCCTACAGCCCACCAAACAGTTACTGCGTAATTCAAGTGCAACTCTTACTTAACCACATACAGTCAAAGTGAAAAGTTACTCCAAAGAGGAGATTTGAGTTCATGCATTGTTTATCTGGGGTGTTTTTCTATTGCACTTCCAGTGGCGAGGTACATATCACTTTCTATATGTGATCAGGTTCCATCACAATTCTCACTCTGTGATTACGTGGCTCGATAACCTTCAACGCAGTTAGTTATTTACGTCGTCATGGCTGTCATCAATGGCATTCAAGTATCCTTGACGCAATTACTACGACTTCAGTCTCTGGAACTGAGCAAAGAGAATTGTATGATATCAGACGAAAATATCTTGTTGCATAACCGAGAGAGATGGGACACTGCACGCGCATTCGGGAGGATGATGGTTTCAAGCAGCGCCTGGTCAGCCAGATTTAGGTTTTCCGTGATTTCCTTAAATCGCCCCAGGAAAATGGCGCGACTGTTCCGTTGACAGGGCATGGCCAATTTTCTTTCCCATCCTTCAAACATTCCGAGCGCCTGCTCCGTCTCTAGTGACCTCGATGTAGGCGGGACATTAAACCCACATCTTCGTTTCTTCCTTTTCTCTTGTTGCATAAGAAAGCACCAGAGGAAAAGAACATATTTATTAAGGCAAGGTATAAGTGTCATTAGTTATATTTTATTTTTGTTATGTTGCTTCATGTTACACAAAAATTTCATCCAGCGTGATACGGAGAATACTTTTGTTTATATGTCTTTTTCAAAGTATAGGTTTAGTCTGTATTTCGTTCTGACGCATAAAATGGAATACTATGCCATCACAACTCTTTTGAAATAAATAGTACCAACTGACACTCATCCAAAGTTGGTTAAGGTTCTAAGGAGTCTGCTCCCTTAATGTCAATGGTTAAGAAATGGAGAGTTTAAGTCTAAAGTGGCCATACTTCTCTTAAAGGTAAAGCATGTGAAGCAGCCGCTAAACTGCTACCACGAGTGGAAACTTCAAAATAGTAAACAAGATGGTATTAGATGTTCAGTGACTAAAAAGGTATCACAGCGAAGAGTACCAAAAACATGTGAAATAACTATGAGAAGGCTTTCTGCAAGATGACTGGTACTTTAGGCGTGATAACCAAAAACGTGACATGATCAGAGATGTTTCGTAGAGTGCATTCATCCAAGACACACTGGCTCCCCCACCCCCAGCGCTCGGTACAGGCAAGATGTTGTTAGACTCTTTCTTTTGTCATTCTTGCAACAAGAAGGTGAGGTGTTGTTATAATAGGATAATGCTCTCCTACAAATTACCCATGAAACTCAACGCGCTCTTCAAAATATTCAGCAAATTCCCTGGCCAGTACGACCTCCGGACATGTCTCCAATCAAGCATGTGTGGGATATGATGGGACGATGAATAACTCGTCCAACTAGTCAAATAAAAACTCTTACAGAAATATGTGAACAGGTCGATCGGCGTGGCATAACGTATCCCAGGACAGTATTCGCCATCTGTTCGACTCACTGGATGTCAGAGTCAGCGTCTGCATTACACGACGTACTAACTTCGATGTTTCAGAATGGGTCATTACTTGGTAACTCAGAACTACTTGTGCTATTGGCCTGTAAATGTAATCATTTCACGTACTCCATATGCTCTGTTGCTACAATGAGTCTTGAATGAATTTTAAACCTCTGAAAGATTATGGTAATTTTTTTTCCAGCAGTGTACAGGTCAAATAGTACTCTCTTGGTTAATAACTGGAGCCAACTCGAGTACGGATTGCTACACCACAAAGAAACGAAGTTTAAAACAAAATTCTGACATGGTTTCAGTAGAAAGTAACCTCGCTTTTAGTGTGAGATATCTGAGAAGACACAATGACATTAGTATCTATATACAGGGTGGTCCATTGATCGTGACCAGGCCAATTATCTCACGAAATATGCGTCAAACGAAAATACTACGAGTACAAAGAACGAAACTTATCTAGCTCGAAGGGGGGAACCAGATGGCGCTATGGTTGGCCCGCTAGATGGCGCTGTCATAGGTCAAACGGATATCAACTGCGTTTTTTTTAAATAGGAACCCCAATTTTTTATTACATATTCGTGTAGTACGTAAGGAAATGTGAATGTTTTAGTTGCACCACTTTTTGCGCTTTATGATTGATGGCGTTGTAATAGTCACAAACATATGGCTCATAGACGAACAGTTGGTAACAGGTAGGTTGTTTAAATTAAAATACAGAACGTAGGTACGTTTGAACATTTTATTTCGGTTGTTCCAATGTGATACATGTACCTTTGTGAACTTATCATTTCTGAGAATGCATGCTGTTACAGCGTGATTACCTGTAAATACCACATTAATGCAATAAATGCTCAAAATGATGTCCGTCAACCTCAATGCATTTGGCAATACGTGTAACGACATTCCTCTCAACAGCGAGTAGTTCGCCTTCTGTAATGTTCGCACATGCTTTGACAATGCGCTCACGCATGTCTTCAGGCGTTGTCGGTGGATCACGATAGCAAATATCCTTCAACTTTCACCACAGAAAAAAATCCGGGGACGGCAGATCCGGTGAACGTGCGGGCCATGGTATGGTGCTTCGACGACCAATCCACCTGTCATGAAATGTGCTATTCAATACCGCTTCAACCGCACGCGAACTATGTGCCAGACATCCATCATGTTGGAAGTACATCGCCATTCTGTCATGCAGTGAAAAATCTTGTAGTAACATCGGTACAACATTACGTAGGAAATCCGCATACAATGCACCATTTAGATTGCCATCGACAAAATGGGGGCCAATTATCCTTTCTCCCATAATGCCGCACCATACGTTAACCCGCCAAGTTCGCTGATGTTCCACTTGTCGCAGCCTTCGTGGATTTTCCGTTGCCCAATAGTGCATATTATGCCGGTTTACGTTACCGCTGTTGGTGAATGACGCTTCTTTGCTAAATAGAACGCGTGCAAAAAATCTGTCATCGTCCCGTAATTTCTCTTGTGTCCAGTGGCAGAACTGTGCACGAAGTTGAAAGTCGTCGCCATGCAATTCCTGGTGCATAGAAATATGGTACGAGTGCAATCGATGTTGACGTAGCATTCTCAACACCGACGTTTTTGAGATTCCCGATTCTCGCGCAATTTGCCTGCTACGGGTTAGCCGCGACAGCAGCTAAAACACCTACTTGGGCATCATCATTTCTTGCAGGTCGTGGTTGACGTTCACATATGGCTGAACACTTCCTGTTTCCTTAAACAACGTAACTATCCAGCCAACGGTCCGGACACTTGGATGATGTCGTCCAGGATACCGAGCAGCATACATAGCACACGCCCGTTGGGCATTTTGATCACAATAGCCATACATCAGCAAGATATCGACCTTATGCGCAATTGGTAAAAGGTCCATTTTAACACGGGTATGTATCATGAAGCAAATACCGTCTGTCCGCAGCTCGTGGTCGTGCGGTAGCGTTCTCGCTCCCCACGCCCGGGTTCCCGGGTTCAATTCCCGGCGGGGTCAGGGATTTTCTCTGCCTCGTGATGACTGGGTGTTGTGTGCTGTCCTTAGGTTAGTTAGGTTTAAGTAGTTCTAAGTTCTAGGGGACTGATGACCATAGATGTTAAGTCCCATAGTGCTCAGAGCCATTTGAACCATTTTGAAATACCGTCCGCACTGGCGGAATGTTACGTGATACCACGTACTTATACGTTTGTGACTATTACAGCGCCATCTATCACAAAGCGAAAAAAGTGGTCCAACTAAAACATTCATATTTCTTTACGTACTACACGTATGTGTAATAAAAAATGGGGGTTTCTATTTAAAAGAAAAAAAAACAGTTGATATCCGTTTGACCTATGGCAGCGCCATCTAGCGGGCCAACCATAGCGCCATCTGATTTTCCCCTTCAAGCTAGACAAGTTTCGTTCTTTGTAGTTTTTTCGTTTGATGCTTATTTCGTGAGATATTTGGCCTGGTCACTATCAATGGACGACCCTGTATATGAGTAGACGAATTCGTACGAGAAGTTGAAAATTTAATTCAGTAAGTGAATAACGACGTTGCACGCCTTTAAGTTCATATTTATTAATTCTTTGTTGTGCCTGCGTAAAATCCGGTAGTTACACAAGAAAACACGCGAACTGCATACAACAGCAAAAGCAGGGATCTGAAAATCCATGTTACTGTCCGGAACGTGAAAAAGACATGTTAACATAGACAATAACAAGCATTACATCAAGCATGAAGTGAAATAACCCGTTGCAGCCTGAAGCAGACCCGGTATGGCTGTAGCAAGAAACCAGGAAACGGAGTACCGGACAAAATCTTTCCGAGAACAGTGTCGCAGGAGGGCGGGAAAATGCTTCGTCAAGCAGGAGCGACCGAGTGGCTGCGGAAGCACAGGAGTAAAAAAGTGGGGAGAGACAACAGTCGTCTTCAAAATGTAACACGTGGCCTCGCATGTAAAGCACAAAATCAAAATGACCATTAGAATTATTTCACTTTTACGTTGGGAAAATAATATTATCACTTGTGCCCTAAGGTTTCTAGCAACGTTCATCGGCGAAGAAGACTGGAATTCTGTTCTGTGCTTCAAAAGGAAAGGATAATGAAGAATAGCATTAAAAATATTAACTACATGCTGATATTTCTGGTTTTTGTTGATAATTAGTTTCTGTTACAATACGCATCTTATCACGTTGTACAATTAAAGCAAGTTTAGATTAACGACGTAACTACTAAACAAAAATTACATTTTTGTTTCTTTCCGCAAGGAGCAAATACGCAGAGCAATGCCGCCAAGCATTATCTGCTTAGTTTATCATAAACGTTATCCTGAATAATTCGTTATTCCGAATATTCCTTCGAATTAGAAGGGCTGCGTATTGAACAAAACGTCCTTCGATAGCAATAACAGAATGGCTTATATTTAGATGGACGAATCGACCAAACGCACTCTGTATATAGGAACCTAAAGTAGAAATTACATGTCCTGTTCATGTCTGAAAGGGAAAAAATGTGTTGCGTTAAAAATGTATACCAAACGATCACTCCGCAATTGTGATTTACATCATCTCTGAAATATCTAACCGAGATGAGCTACGTCAAATGAGAAGATTTATTTTGGCACACTTGAGATTAGATATCCAGGTAGTACTTCTGGAAAATTCTTGTAGTGTAAATGACATCATGCAGCTAATGTAATACTTTCGTGGATGGCAACGACTGATTTGTGCTTCTAAATGTGTCTATGTATATCGTACTGAGGAGACTATGCTTCTAAATGTGTCTATGTATATCGTATTGCGGGGACTAGTTCTGTTGAAATAGAAACGATGAAGAGATTCACCACACCGGCTTTTTTTCTTTTGTTTGACGTCTAAATTGTTCAGCCCGCCTTGTTAATTGAGCCGAGCCTCCACATCACTTTCATTAGTTTCAGTATTTACTAATTACTTTCTAACTTTCACTTCCGTATCGAAAATAGATTCTTATATATACAAGGTGAATCACTAACTATTTCCACCTAGAATAACTCCGAAAGTATCATAGCAGCTGAAAAGTTTGTGGGACAAATGTTGCATGGGAGAACGGGGACCACAATATGACGTTGGTTTTTGTTGCTTGGTGGGAGGGGGGGTGGGGGCTCGCGTCAAAGATGTGAACGTCAACTTTGTTTTTTTTTTTTTTAAATGGGATGCTATAGTTTGGTACTTATTTTCTGATAGCGGTTATCGAGACGGATCCAGTGATGTGTAATACACTCCTGGAAATTGAAATAAGAACACCGTGAATTCATTGTCCCAGGAAGGGGAAACTTTATTGACACATTCCTGGGGTCAGATACATCACATGATCACACTGACAGAACCACAGGCACATAGACACAGGCAACAGAGCATGCACAATGTCGGCACTAGTACAGTGTATATCCACCTTTCGCAGCAATGCAGGCTGCTATTCTCCAATGGAGACGATCGTAGAGATGCTGGATGTAGTCCTGTGGAACGGCTTGCCATGCCATTTCCACCTGGCCCCTCAGTTGGACCAGCGTTCGTGCTGGACGTGCAGACCGCGTGAGACGACGCTTCATCCAGTCCCAAACATGCTCAATGGGGGACAGATCCGGAGATCTTGCTGGCCAGGGTAGTTGACTTACACCTTCTAGAGCACGTTGGGTGGCACGGGATACATGCGGACGTGCATTGTCCTGTTGGAACAGCAAGTTCCCTTGCCGGTCTAGGAATGGTAGAACGATGGGTTCGATGACGGTTTGGATGTACCGTGCACTATTCAGTGTCCCCTCGGCGATCACCAGTGGTGTACGGCCAGTGTAGGAGATCGCTCCCCACACCATGATGCCGGGTGTTGGTCCTGTGTGCCTCGGTCGTATGCAGTCCTGATTGTGGCGCACACCTGCACGGCGCCAAACACGCATACGACCATCATTGGCACCAAGGCAGAAGCGACTCTCATCGCTGAAGACGACACGTCTCCATTCGTCCCTCCATTCACGCCTGTCGCGACACCACTGGAGGCGGGCTGCACGATGTTGGGGCGTGAGCGGAAGACGGCCTAACGGTGTGCGGGACCGTAGCCCAGCTTCATGGAGACGGTTGCGAATGGTCCTCGCCGATACCCCAGGAGCAACAGTGTCCCTAATTTGCTGGGAAGTGGCGGTGCGGTCCCCTACGGCACTGCGTAGGATCCTACGGTCTTGGCGTGCATCCGTGCGTCGCTGCGGTCCGGTCCCAGGTCGACGGGCACGTGCACCTTCCGCCGACACTGGCGACAACATCGATGTACTGTGGAGACCTCACGCCCCACGTGTTGAGCAATTCGGCGGTACGTCCACCCGGCCTCCCGCATGCCCACTATACGCCCTCGCTCAAAGTCCGTCAACTGCACATACGGTTCACGTCCACGCTGTCGCGGCATGCTACCAGTGTTAAAGACTGCGATGGAGCTCCGTATGCCACGGCAAACTGGCTGACACTGACGGCGGCGGTGCACAAATGCTGCGCAGCTAGCGCCATTCGACGGCCAACACCGCGGTTCCTGGTGTGTCCGCTGTGCCGTGCGTGTGATCATTGCTTGTACAGCCCTCTCGCAGTGTCCGGAGCAAGTATGGTGGGTCTGACACACCGGTGTCAATGTGTTCTTTTTTCCATTTCCAGGAGTGTAGTAAGGTTTTGAAGGTCAACGAAGGTCAAAAAGGTGACATGAACGTCCATTTACAGGTGGTGTTCGAAGTGATGATCACTAGTATCAGTTCAGTGCTGCAATCTTCTTATCATGGATTGAGTGGTATTCCTTATCTCCTCGGCCCTTATCGAAGAACATGTTCTGACAATTCTCTCTCGTATATAGTGCAAATAGTAAATATTCGCGGAATACGGCGTATCCATCTGACGTGCCATTGACATGTAAACACCTTTCGACGGTTTCGCAATACAGCACTAAAAGGAACGGTAAGATTAGTATCGTCTAATCAAGCGAATGTGAGTGATGCATTCCTTCGAAGAACAAGTCGATATGCTTCTCATTTATGGAGAATGCCAACGAAACTCAGTGAAAGCTAGAGACTTATACGCTGAAAGATGTCCTGAACGTACTCACCCTACACGTCGTACATTTAAATATGTGTATGATAAATCGAGTACAACTGGATCTTTACGCATCGGCCAGCCGGGGTGACCGAGCGGTTCTAGGCGCTACAGTCTGGAACCTCGCGACCGCTACGGTCGCAGGTTCGAATCCTGCCTCGGGCATGGATGTGTGTGATGTCCTTGGGTTAGTTAGGTTTAAGTAGATCTAAGTTCTAGGGGACTGATGACCTTGCTCAGAGCCATTTGACCATTTTTTTTTTTTTTACGCATCGGAAACATATCCGGCAAAGGAAAGTTACTAAACAGGAAACGCAAATTGATACTGTTGCCACTGTGGTTCTAGATCCTTGAGTTAGTTCGCGTCAAATCTTAAGGGAATCTGGCATGAGCCAGAGTAGTGTTGTTCGTGTTCTGCATCGCCTTAAATATCATCCTCACCATATCAGTCTCCACGAAGAATTAACTGGTACGGATTTTATGCGTCGCGCCGAGGCAAGCTGCACACCAAAAACCGTGGTCGGTGAATGTGTGTGTGGGTTTCTGGAGGACAGAATTATAGGCCCCTGTTTCATCGAAGGAAATCTTAATGGTAGGAAGTACACATTCCTGCAAGAAACATTAGGTCTGTTATTGGAAGAAATACCTTTAGGAACAAGGAACAGAATGTGGAACCAACACGATGGGTGTCCGGCACATTTTTCGCTGTTGGCTAGAAACGAGTTGTAGAGACAATTTCCAAATCGTTAGATTGGACGCGAAGGAGATGTATCATCGCCGGCTCGTTCGGCAGACTTGACGCCTCTGGATTTTTTCTTGTGGGTATTCGTAAAGACATTGTTTGTAAAGACGTTCCAACTACACCTAAAGATATGCGAGAGAGAATCGTCAAAGCATGTGCTTCGATAAATGCCAATATGATAAGGAATACCACTCAGTCCATGATAAGAAGATTGCAGCACTGCATTGATACCAGTGGTCATCACTTCGAACACCTTCTGTAAATGGATGTTCATGCCACCTTTGTGACCTTCGTTGACCTTCAAAGACCTTACTGTTACACATTATTGGATTCATCTCGGTAGCCGCTATCAGAAAATAAATACCAAACTGTAACATCCCATCCCATCTCTGACGCGACCCCACCTAGCAACAAAAAAACCAACGTCATATTATGGCCGCCGTTGTCCCATGCAACTTTTGTCCCACAAACGTTTCAGCTCCTATCATACTTTCGGAGTTATTCTTGATGGCAACAGTTAGTGGCCCACCCTGTACATACATATATAATGCTCAACCCTGAGCTAGTAGCTCACCCTGTACATACATATATAGTGCTCAACCTTGATGTTGGTTTGAAGCATAAGTCATTCCCCACTTCTGTCTGCCTTTCCCTCCATTTCCACGTAAGTAGTGCAACCCACATCATACAAAATCTGCTTCACATATGACATCCTTGGTCTTCCCTGGCGATTTTGTTCCTCAAAAGCTCACTGTGCTATTGTTCCAATGATGTTGTTGTGTCTTAAAATGTGTTTGTCTCTTCTTGTCTGGACGTGCCCACACAGAGACATGGTTTCATGTACTCTTCTCAGCATCTCTTCATTGGTGACTCTGTCCCCCAGCTATCTTCCTTCTATAGCACAAATCTCCACGCCTTCTAGCCGACTTTTCTCTTGTCTTCTTATTGTCCAAGTTTCACTGGCGCATAGGGCCAAACCCTCAACAAATCCTTTCATGATCCCTTTCTTTACTTTCAGACTGATGTTCTTGGTAGTGAGTAAGCTCTTTCTCAAATTAAATGCGACGCAAAGATTCACATACGTATGTGAAATTTATGCCACCAAACGAGCGGCTACGTTAAACGTCTAGCATAACCGACAGGCGCCTCAAATGCCAACCCAGACACACGGAGCAAACCTCCACTGGCTCGATTAAAGCTGTTTTTTTTCTACTTACTCAGAAACGAAGGACATTTCGGAGTGGAGACAGTAGTATGATCCACGTATCTGCACATGCAGGAGTATAAAGTCTTCATGGCTACAAATAATTGTTACTATATACTAAAAATTAAACAAAAAACAATCCTAAGAATATAGTGGGGGTTTATTAGAGTTAGTATATTTCTGTGTTCGTAAACAATCAAAATAGTAATGTAAAATTATTTAACGAATAAATTTTTGTATATTACTTGAAGGTTTGTTTGATTAAAGATGTAGCCTGTATTCTGCCTGAATATTACTCTCATCGCTGATAAGAATCAAAGAATTCTACAGCAGGAAGACTTAACTGGCGGAAGTATAGAAGACGCACTCCTGGGCTTCACCACCAGTGCTAACCTAATACACTTGCGTCTCATACTCCTTCTATAAACAGGACCCGATTTTCACTAATGTACGAGTATAACAACATAAAGAATTAAGTGCCTTACTGCAGTTTCTAGTTCACATCGGTTGACACACTCACACCCGCGAGCGCACAAACACCCTATTGCCATAATAAAATAATAATTACGATAAATATAATATGATATTTAAAAATGCTATACAATATTCGCCACTGCTGGCAGTATTATTATTATAATCAGTTTCACTTCTTAGCTTCTAATGGTAATAAGATATCGAAAAGTATGTTACTCAAAAAAATGTGTGTGAAAACTTATGGGACTTAACTGCTAAGGTCATCAGTCCCTAAGCTTACACAATACTTAACCTAAATTATCCTAATTACAAACACACACACCCATGCCCCAGGGGGGCCTCGAACCTCCACCGGGACCAGCCGAAAGTATGTTACTGTTCAAGTATGTTATCATAGTAGCCAAGTAACTTCCAGACATGCATTAAAGCTGTTTTTTGTCTTCTGTTGCCAGATATTACCACAGGCTGCCCACAAAAGACACACATACAAATCTCACATATCTTATTAATTGACATAAATCCACCAAGTGATTGAAGTATAATCCTCCGAAATACAACGAGGAAAAATATTATTAGTGGCTAGTTAAAGTAATTTGTATTTTCAAGTGATATTCATAACAATCACGGTTTAGCCTTAACCAAAATGTTCGTGTTTAAACCTTCACTTCATAGTGACAGCAAACCTTTTGCATGCTGAATTCTTGTATAGTTGATTTCCAGTGTTATGAAGCTTTCGATATGACAAATAGGAGTATTTCCTTGTTAAATCAGGTTGTACATTTCATGATTTCCGATGCTGCGTCTATGTCAGTGTGTGTTTATCTCTGGAAAATAATTGAGACAAATGGTTTTCGCAGGAAGAAAAAAGTGTGAATCAAGAAGACAGACGAAGTCTAACGTGACTGTTATTTTGACAAATAATTTTCCTGGTGTGACTGAACACACAAGGTGAGACATCGACGGCAACACATTCCGATTTGGGTAAACTAAGCCGACGACAAAAGACATTCTTCTTCGTCTGTGTGAAGTTTCATGATGAAGACTTCTTCTGTAGACTTTGTTCCAAGTTTTAAACGTGAGCGCTGATGAGATGATGCGAGGCGAGACCGGGTCCAGTCGTATCCTACCGAGAGGACACATCCCATCAGCTGCCGTCTCCGGGGAGTACCTGTTGCTTGGAGCCGATTGTTCCATCAGTAGGAAGTGTAAGTCATTAATACCCACGAAAGTACGTCAGACTTCCAATGTGCCAAGTTTACCATAAGGCTCTAAAGATGTAAAGCCAACGAAAAGAGGCCTTGGGATTGTAAATAGGATGGGTAATAATGACATTAAATCTCAGATTACTTTGAGAAACTGTAAGTTACGTAATATTGTAAAACCAAGGATTATCATTTTCTGAAAAAGGAACGATTAGTAAAATTTAAGCATGGCGTAACGCGATTCAAGAAAATTAAATGCAACTACTTGGGCTATTCGGAAAGTAAGGAATGTTCGGCTGCGAACTAGAAACTACAGTGAAAATCTGAAGCTTTGCACAGATATGTTGGGCACTGTCTCTAATATGCCGGCAGATAGCATCATGTCGCTCTTCTCATTTCTGAGCGCACGGTCAGTGCATAAAGATGCCTAGGAAATAGTATCTCTCGCAAAGTATGGATGTCTGCCACCATATTTCGCCTGATTCCTTGCAACCCCACATAACGTAACTGCCATGCAGTTCTTTCTGCATGACAGTTCTCTGAGCACACTGCTGGTGCAAGAGGACGCTCCTGCAGATATGAAGACAACATTTTGGCACAGACAACGAGCTGCAATCCAGCGTAGAAAATTATCGGAAATCATGACGAGGTTATTGGAAAGTAGGTACAACGCTACGACAGCTTTCTAAGTTGGGGCGGCGACTATATAGAGAAGTAGGTGGATAGTGTAGCTAACTGTTGCAAATAAAACAGTTTTTAATTTCCTTGTGATTTCCATTTCGTGACTGATCGTTCCCTACTTCCCGAATAGCCCTCGTATAATGTATATTTCACAGCAGCTGCTGCATCTCGTCTTTATAGATATCTATAACTGCAGCTGACGTGTTCAAGAGCGAGTATGTAACTAAACTCTAATTAATTAATATATAATTTGTGCAGTCTGTGTTTAACCAGCTCCCTACACAACTGAACTTCACATACACGGTCCAGTCATTAATGTTCCCACCGCCTATGTTTGGCGTCAACGTGTAACACACACTCACAGGCAACAGGTGCCAGCACCAGCAGTTAAGGGTATATATGAAGCTTATTGGGGAGAAGCGGAACACAGTATAGTCGTTGTCATAATGCGGAAACGAAGCTATTTTTCTGACGACCAAATGAGCATGATCATTGGCTATAGGGCCAAGGGTGGAAGCATTTCCGAAGTGGGTAAGTTTATAAACAGTTCGTGTGCTACCGTCGTTAAAGTACAGTCGTGTATGACAAAATTGCGCTATCCAAAACCAGGGTCGAGGCAACTGTAGTGCGCCACGATCCATAGGTGACAGGGGTGAAAGACGGCTGCAGAGATGTGTGCTGGGCAACGAAGACGTGTACGGACGAACAGAGGTGGGTCTGTTGAGCAACTTATTGACCAAATGAACCAACAGGCTACCAACAGTATCTCTTCAACCACCCTTCAGCGAACTTTGCTTCGCATGGACCTCAACAGCAGACGCCTTGTTCATGCAGGCATGCTGACTGCTGGAAAGCTGGCAAGCTGGACGTCCACTGAATGGCGGCAGGTGGTCTTTTCAGAATACAGATGGTCGATGGCGTTTACGGCGTCAGAAGTCTGAAAGCAAACACTCTGCAATTATCGTAGGAAGGGTCCAGGCTGGAGGCTGTGACGAAGCCATTCTCCGCAATATCCTTTCTTCCAGGAGTGCTAGTGCTGCAAGTTTCGCAGGAGAACTTCTGTGAAGTTTGGAACGTAGGAGATGAGCTAATGGCGGACGTAAAGCTGTGAGGACGGGTACTGAGTTGTGTTTGGGTAGTTCACTCGACAGGGCATTTGCCCGCGAAAAGCTAAGGTCCCGACTTCGAGTCACGGTCCGGCAAACAGTTTTAATTTAGTAGGATTATACAGTCAGAAACTTCAGTTTGATGAAGTGTAACGTAAACATAGTGAAGTACAGAGCGACCCAAATGTTTAAAATTTATGGAATTCACATCGCAAAATGTTTCCTTTATTTTATAAACGGTTTCGATTTAAGAGGCCATCAAATGCGTCTTTCTACAAAAGCAAAGAAAACATAAAAAACTTATAGCCAAGATAGTGTAAAAACTTAATAAAACTACAGGGTTATTATTTATTTCAAGTTTCTGCTACCAGTCAGTTTTTATTTTATTTTATGCTTAATCTAACATAATGCAACGCGTTTCAAACATGTTCTGTTCATTTTCAAGCGTTAATACATACATACATACATACATAGAGAAATGTTACTTAAAATAAACAGTCTTAAATTAGATCATTCTAGAACACTTTGTCCATTGTTTTTTAAATTTTTCAATGTAGCTGCTGGTGTGGCAATTGCGGGGAAGGAGGGGGCAGTGTATATCTAGAAATCGAAATCAGTGATGTCTTCTGCTGGTTTTCTCCTTTGTTGTTGACTATGTATATTAAAGCCTGTATCGGATGTAGATAGATTAGCATCAGTTATGTGTTACAAAAATAGTGTGAAAGGCTTTTATATGACAGTTGATCACTTACAATTTCATCATCTTGCTGCTTCACTTGCGTCACTGGTGTAATGGCGGAGCTGTTGATTGACATTACACTATTGCACATTACATTTTGTCACTGATTGCCACTGCACAAATTGCTTCGATGTTATGCACACAACACAAGATGGTGAACTGTAGCATGTGAGTCTGTATCGATTATCGAGGTTTTGTATCGATATTCTTGGTTCTAGTCCACTATTTACGTTGACATTTCTTGAATCTATTGAGTTAGTACTGGCTTAAGACTGTTGAAGAATTTTTAGGTTTTGAATACTGTTATTTCATTAAGAATGTTATCTTCATGCTTTGTGTTATGTATTAAAATTTCCATTTCTTCCATGATATTCATTCTTTTGCTTTTTCCTATTTTGTGTAAAATTTCGAGGTTTTCTTCGATTTTCAAAGGGTGGCCTGTGTCTTCAATGTGAGTTGCTACTGCTGATTTGCTACATTTATCTAGCCTGTAGCAGTCTAAATGTTCTTCGAATCGGGTTCTGAAATTTCTGCCTGTTTGGCTGATATAATATTTATTACATTGGCTTCAGGTAATTTTGTAAATGCCAGATGCATCAAGACTTGTATCTGGTGGTTTTATATTGTTAATACGCTTCCTACTTAGGTTGTTGTTGGTGCTGAAGCTAATTTTTACTTCTGTGTTTCTGAATAGTCTTGCTAATTTGTCAGATACTATTCCAAGATATGGCATTTTTACATATTTGACTGCTGGTGCACTGTCGGATGTGAGTGTAGTTTGATGTTGTTTGTTTAGTTTATTTTTTATATGTTGTGACATGGTCTTAATTAGAGAAGGATCATATCCATTGTTTATTACAGTATATGTTATGGTTTCTATTTCTTGAAGTTCTGTACGTTGAAGTGGAAATTTGTGTGCTCTGTACAGCATTGATCTATAAGCAGCTTTTTTGTGGGAGGAGGGATGTGTTGAGGAGTTTGGTATAGTGGTGTCAGTGCCAGTAGGTTTTCTGTAAACATTGAAAGCTACCTTTTGGTTCTGTTTTGATATTTTTATGTCAAGAAAAAGTATGGTGTTGTCTTCTTCCTGTTCAAGGTGAACTGAATATTTTTATGTAGGCTATTGAATTTGTTAAAGAGGTTTGTCACTGGGATTTAACGCTTTGTAATATTCATTACATTAAATTTGCAGTTATAAGCGATATGTCAAATGAAAGAGCAACTCAAACAGATTTACCAAGAACCTTATAAATTTTCAGTGTGTGCATGATTTGTCACACGGCACACATCAAGTTTATAGCCGAGTTCTTCCCAAACGTTGATAAGTGTGTCTTCAGTGATTGTAGCAACAGCTGCTTCAACCCGGTTTCTTATTTCAGGGAGGTCTACTGGTAGCGGAGGCACGTACACACGATCCTTGATGAAGGAGAAAATCGCATGGCGTTAGGTGGGGTGAACGTGGAGGCCATGCAAAGCAAGCCCCGTCATTGGGCCCCTTGCGACCTATCCAGCGCTTGGGTACAGTGAAGTTCAACCAATCGCATACTTCGCTATTATTTAACATTTAAAAGGTTCTTGGTAAAACTGTTTGAGTTGCTCTTTCATTTGACATATCATTTATAACTGTAAGTTTAATATAATAAATATTATAAAGCGTTAAAACCCCGATATTCATTTATAAACACCCTGTATAATGAACACAAATGACTCGTGGGATAGCACCATCGTCAGCGTTGCGTATTAGTTCTAAGAATTGGGAATCGCTTACCACTGGCTGAGTACTCCACGCCTGTTCAGCTATCTAATGATTCAGCCATGAGATTTCCACTATTTTTGCTGGTTCATATTCAGCCTCAAACAATCATAACGTTATATACTCGTCGATGGTATCCTTAGACGTAAGGCTTCTTTTGCTACCCGTAACATGTTATCTACTAGTCCGGATTGTGCATGCAGAAAAAAAGGTAGAAAAATCCTACATTATTTGACAACGTCTATGACAAGTCACTATAGAAAATTAGAAGAGTTAAATATTCGGGTCATTGCTTCTGCCGCAAATTTATATAGATCGATCAGATATTCACTTGCCAGGAAAGCAGATGCCCCACAAAAATTCTCTGCAATAATTCTCACATGTTATAAAAATAATTCTCATAAATTAACTTATATAATTTCACAACATGTAAATCCACTATTCGAGAAGTAGACGTTTACACTAAAGGCTAGTAACTCCCGAGAAGTTTACTCTTAAAATCGTGGAATTTCGTTTGTGGAACAGATCAGCAGACTAGTGGAGCAGAGTTGATAAGAGCATCGGTGACATACCCAAGTGCAAAAGGCAAGTAAATCATCTCTCGCCCAGCACTGCCGGAGTATAATCACGAAATGAGGTACGACAAGATCAGTATCGCAACAGAGTCTAAAGGTTCGGGGACATCCTAATTTAGCAAACGATTAAAATAATGATTGCGGAAATCCTGCATTCAATTTATTAAGATCTCGCTGGACATCTCAACTATCAGAGTCATTGCGGTTTAGAGAATGACTGTAGGAGAGCAGTAAAGAAATGCGCATTAAATAAGATAGCGGTCGCTGGGAGTCTTCCTCGGCTATTAATAAGGCGACGTCAAACTCGGTATGGTTGGAGTAAATACAGCTAATACACGTAAGATCATTGGTCGGATCACCAGAGTCAGGCTCAGAATAATTGTGAGCTAAACACGAAAACGGGCTACCAGTCCCATGGAAAAAATTTGAAATTCCGCACTAGGTTAAAGACATTGCTTCGCTCTGCACCCTATCCCGCACAATACCCGGTGACTTGCCGAGTAAAACTGCAGATGTGGCGTTAGCTTTTTACTTCTCTTTCTCACCTCGGATTTTTCTCTGACATTTGGGTGACAGGCTGCAGACCGCGGACGCTTATCACTCCAGCCGGCCGCGGTGGTCTCGCGGTTCTAGGCGCTCAGTCCGGAACCGAGCGACTGCTACGGTCGCAGGTTCGAATCCTGCTTCGGGCATGGATGTGTGTGATGTCCTTAGGTTAGTTAGGTTTAAGTAGTTCTAAGTTCTAGCGGACTGATGACCACAGCAGTTGAGTCCCATAGTGCTCAGAGCCATTTTTGAGCTTATCACTCCCTAACGCCAACGAACTTTGAAGAGCAATTTCGCCTCATGCAAGTCACCTTGGTAATTTTGTTTGCACCCAGATATGTTTCAACACTTTCTGTGCTACCTTCAGCGGGTTTATTTGTTTATTTTCCTTCTGCAAAATTGTTACATGTTAACCTATAAAGAAACTTTTGACACAAAATATTTACATTTGTGAAATGATTGATTGCTGTCAAATATTTTACAGTGGTTTGCAAACAGAACAGAGTTGAGGTATGTATCATTGAGTTGGGGCATTCTATGTTGTTGTTTACGATATGTCCAATGGTTCTACTTTCGTAGTATACCGTATGTAAAAGTAAAGTGGATGTATGCATTAGTTACATACCTCTCAGAAAGCTACTGTATGTTTAGGCTAGTACCTTTAAGTCTACCGTGCAATCTGCAGCTTGTCATCTGCAAATAGCAAAACGTTATTTTATTTTTCTGTTTATTATACATTTCCAACCGAGAATCATTATGTATCGTGTTATTTGGCGTGTTACTTACGGTTTTTGATGCTGTGGTGTTTTTGTTTGTGTCGAGGTAACACACTTACTTCTTTCGCTTTTGTCATTACGACGCTCTCGTCATAACTAATAGCCTGTTCTTCACTGTACCTATAATCCTAAGCTTCCTTCTTTCGCAGTGTTTGGCTGCAACATAATGTTACCTGAGACATCCCAACGACTTTCTACGTAACGCGTGCGTCGCTACTGGACTGAGTGAAGAGGTAAGTGAGTTTCTCAATTTTTCTCTTTCTCATGTTATACCTGACTTTCTGTTGGCTATGGATGCATTAAAAAAGCGTATTTAATACGTATTGGTTCAATTGTGTTAACAAATAATATCCTTCTTCCACGTTGGGATTCTCCGCTGTTCAAATTTAAAGTTCTCGGGCTGTTAGTCGGCTGCGTTCGTCGGAAAGGCGTAACGTTTCGATTAGTGTAAGTCCCATCATATGGACTTCCCCATAAGCTTATGCAAGTTGCGCCGCTTCAATGAAACTCAACTGACGGGGAACCCAAGACATTTACATTAGCGCAATCGCAAGCAGATCATGTTCTGATCAGGTAGCTTCGTATAACGAGAGGAAACTCCCGCATAATTCTCGCTGTGTTTTCATCAGTCCATACTTTACAGAGCTTTATGCTCCTCTAAACATTAAGAGAAAATTAGTCTTCGCGTCAGTTTTAAAATTACCGTGATTGCAAAACGTAATAATTAACATCATACTATGTAGTAACCAATATCTTCATTTAGTGCCAAGAGCCAAATATTGTGGCACTGATGTCGATTTTGTTACTATTAATACTACGATAGGATCCGTTACGATTACAATTATAGCTCTACTGGTTGGCATTCAATGCTGTCACTACACTGTCACTTGTGGAAACTGCAGAAGCTTGAAAGAAGCATGTGAGTGATAGGAATCGTGTAGAATGGTCAAAGCACGGCATGACATGTAAGTGATTAGAGTTACAAAGCGGTGACACATGTGTGTCTGAGTAATGCCATCTAGACAACAGCGGAGGTCGTATGCTTAAAAAGCTGCAGGGAGACTTTCAGGGTTGTGTACCGCTGTCCTGAAGGATGAATAATAGTGAAATAAAAAACCTTTTAATGCAACTCGTTTTTAAAATGGACTAAAGAGTATAAAATAATTCCTCCCAATCGACAGTAGTCCTGAAAATGTGTTCTTGTGCATTTTTGATAGCTGTTACAATACTTGTTCAATTTAAAACGAAAAATATGGGTCATGTGCAACAGATAAATTATGCAAATCATATGAGCTGTTGTGTGATTTTTTGTTCAACATTTGCTCCTCTCTACACCCCTTACTGCTATCTACCCCATGCTCACCACCTTCTTCTGTTGTCATAAATATTAAAAATTTGCAAGCACAAATTCGAAAGAATGGGTTTAGGAAACTGTATGGGGCTATGTAGAAATTATTTTATAGCCTTGAGTCAGCTTTAAAAAAGTGTTATATGAAAAAGTTTTTTGTTCAATTATTTTCTGCATTTAAAGCACCGTCCGCCACAAGTCAGATAAGAAAGTAAGTTAATATTGCAATGTCATTCGGTTCAAAGCTATGTCGGAAGTTTAAGTCTCTACCTGCCAAGTAAGATAGTTTGAAATCAGTTGCAAAATTTGTAAGGAACAGACAAGTGAACAAGAAAGCGATCTAATAAAAGTGTGTTAAAAGCGACACGGAAAATCACTACTCCTTGCGACACCGACAGGCGTGATACGACCAAGTCAATGAGATAAAACGTAATGGGACGATTGACGTGCGAGACATTGTTTCTTGTACCGTATCCAGCTACAGTTATGCGTGGGTTGAAGACGTCAATCGATGAGAGTCTGATAAGTAACAAGTCCTGCAGTTCCAGGTGAACTCCAAATGAATACCATCTACGTACAGAGCTACGCAACGCTAGGGTCTTGACACAAAATCGATGCATCGTTTCAGGAGGCCTATAGTCTACCCTTACAGTTCGTCGTCTGTAGAGCTGCATGTGCTGTGCACGTATTCTTTTTTCCAGCATACCTCTGACGTAAAATCGAAGGCATCTCCAGGACATTTCTGCTGATAACCAATTTCCTAATACATTTTGCTTCTATTTGGACGCCAAATAAGGCTTAACAAACAAAAAAAATGATTCAAATGGCTCTAAGCACTGTGGGACTTAACATCTGAGGTCATCAGTCCCCTACACTTAGAACTATTTATACCTAACTAACCTAAGGACATCACACACATCCATGCCCGAGGCAGGATTCGAACCTGCGACCGTAGCAGCAGAACGGTTCCCGACTGAAGCGCCTAGAACTGCTAGCCCACAGCGGCCGGCGAAGGCTTAACACACATGGGGAATGAAAGCTACAAACGCTATCTCACAATTTCTGTTACAATTTATTATTCTGTTCTCAATATCGGCTGAAGTATTACATGTCATGCATACTACTCAATCATCGTTCCCGCTTCGATGATTCAACTTTCAAACCTCTTCCGCTCGAAGGTTCCGAATTGTAACGTGTAACAATGTAACTATGTCGGCGCGTCAGGAACAGCGTGCTTTAATCGACTTTCTAACCGTAGAAAACTTGCGTCCGATTGGAATCCGTAGAAGAATGAAAGCTCGGAGAGGACGAGCACGGACGGCAACCTACGAGACTCATCGGAATCAGGTTGATGAACTCGTCAAAGAGAATCGCCGCTACACAGCTTTCAGGTAAGTGTGGCATATCACGAGAACGTGAACATGTCATCATTGCAGAGATGCGGTACAAAACACTGAAACACGAATTCGATGAGATCGTCCACACATGGAGAACCATCTCCTTCAGCATGACAATGCCGGTTCACACACGAGCGTTGCGAGATCTGAAACAATCCGACCCCTTGGGTTCACTGTCATCGATCATCCTCCATACAATCCGAATTTGGCCCCATCTGATTTTCATCTGTTCCCAATCTCAGGCAACATCTTCGAGGTCTTGACTTTGATAGTGATGAAGCGGAGCATGCACAGGTGAGGTTATTGCTCCGTTAACAAAGTCAAACATTCTACAGTGACGGTATCAATATAATGGTCTCTCGTTGGGAGAAATGTGTTCGTTGCCAGGACGACTATGTTGAGAAATAACTATCTGGGCATGAAGAATAAAGATGTAGAATGTTAACAAAGTTCGTTTCATTTGAAGAGCTTAAGAGTTTTCACATGAAAAATTCGGAGGCGTTACTTTTCCCCACGTCATCGTACTTGTAGATTTATAAAGTTCCTGTAACGGTCTGAAGCATCGTTATGAAACATGGACAACCAAGGTAGCTCAGCATTTTGAAAATATTTGGACAGATTTTTATATCACAGTATGTGTGAACTGTTATTTTTTAGTATACTTCCTTCACGGCCTGGAATTGTACTTGTGTGTTGCAAATAATGTTTCAAACAACTAGTCTTCCAGATATGTATCTCTTTTTTAAACCAGTTGCCTCAATGGGCTGTGGAGCGTAACATGAATTTCGCCGGTCGACGATTGACTTGTAAACATTCTTCTTTTAGGGAACTATAGCCACAAGCTGGTTAAATAAAAGTGACATCACTGTACGGGGACTGTAATTTTACTAGGAATTTCTTGTCGCTCACATTATAAACTGCTAGTTCCAGTTCACAATGCCATTTTCAAGTGCAAACATATTGAAAAGTGGATATGTGCCTCACCAACCATATAGAATAGCAGTTCTGAACAGCTCTAACGATATGTGTTCAAGGCACTTAACGTACCAACTAGTAATTGCAGTCGTGATGATAAAGAACTATGCATGATATGTTACAATTCGTGACCATTTGCGGGTAAATAGTTGCCTTGTAAGGTGAAACTAGCGGTGTATAAGTGGCCAACAAGAGCTTTCTAACAAAACTACAGTTTCGAGGGAACAATGTCACCTTTATTCATTAGCCAGTAACACGTATCAAATAGCCACTGCAATACAGCTAATGTTTTGAGTCCGACAGAAATTTTTAGTAGTTGTCTTTGTTAGGAATACATTCTCATCCAATGTCACGTTTTCTACAGCCTCTTTTCGCGGTATGTAACAGACTCACCAAATGCTGATACTGAGTCCATAACAACAATAAATACTCTGTATCTTTACTTATTTTTTGTATCGCTATATGTCATATGACAAGGAAATACTGCCGCAGTTTTTACAAGGAGCGCCATATAAATGATCCTGATATTTACGATTTACGTTTAAACATCATGTCTTTCCTCTTTCTTTGTTTCCCTTACTCTTACATCCTCCGTCAGCCAATTGAATACTGCCATACACTCATTCGTTCGGAATAAGAACGTGGGTCGGCTTACTCCAAGCTTGCTTCCTATGTCCTCAGATCTAACCGTTGTCGCCACAGGATTTAGTTCACGCGCGCTGCTACCTGGTTGTCCCACGGGATACGGGGGAGACCTAGCCAGCCACCCGTTACACATTGTCCCACTGTCAAAGAGAGAGATCCTCCACATTCCGTGTCCCGTTTCCACTAACACCCTGTTCGTGCGGTCGTCATCTGAAGCCTTTGTACTGCTGTTCACAACCACTTACCGTTGCTCAGCGATGGACACCATACATATGCGTTTAACAATGCAACCAAAGTAACTGTTCCTTCTACTTCTGGTCACGTACAGTAGTCCTTGGGTATGATAAGTAAAGTTATCGTCGCAAATAGGGCAAGAGGAAATATGAATATGTATTCCGTAAGCACTTTTCTGCATATTTAGGTATATTTTCGTGGTTCATTAAATCTGTTTCGTCGTACGAATGGGACCTGAGCATATAACAACCGTGATGTTAACCAGTTTCGGAGCATGTGGACTATTGGTAACGCTACAAAAATAATCACAAGCTAACGTTACCCAGAAATGATAATGACAAATGGACGAAAATTCAGCTGATTAAAGTGGATGTTACCTAGAAAACTGCTTGTTTTTTAAAATTTATAGTCGTTTCTTGATTTTTAAAAATCACTTGTTAACGTACTGAATGTTGTCTAAGCTTTGGAGATTTGTTAAATACCACTGAATAATAAAGGGCCACAGACGGTTTTCTGTATGAGAAGACGTGTTAGTGGCGACTAGTTTTAGTCATATTTGTTAAGGGTGAGATAACCGCTTTCGAGTGGAAAGAGAACCATACTGCTCATACGAAAGTTTACGTAGCTCCTCTATTTGAGCATACATAAACTGCTTAATCAATAGGCATAATCAGAAATACAAGAATGTCAAATCGCAATTGTAAAATCAGTTACAGCATCCGGGAATAAGTGAATGCGCTGTTCATTAGACGGAAAACGCTCTATATCAACTATCAGTTAAGTCCTTTTGCTTTCAGTGTTAAACGCAGGCACATATCAGAAGAAGAGTATTTCACTGAACAGCGCTAGATGGAAGAGAATCCAAATTCTTTCGCTACATTAAGGTACTTCAGTTTCATGGCGTCATTACACTTTCATTCTAGGGGTCTTAGGTTATGGGCCCATACGCTTCGCGAATTTAGAACTTTTTCTCTATTCTCATATCCTTTCTGCCACCACATCAACCTTATTCAAGCAAATGTAATTCGTTGAATACCCACGGACGTTAACCGGATGTGAGTATTCGATCGAGAGCTGGCTCATCCGCTTTTCATGGAGGCTGCCTCTTTACACATGTTACGCACACAAGTCTACTGCAGAATTTGCATTTCTTTACTTAGAGACATTTCTATATATGGCACGTGATACCACGTGTCACGTTTCCTCAATTGCATGGAATTTCAAGTGAACTGCTCGAGATTGATGAAATATGAAATCTCAAGGGATCGACGTAGATAGCCAACGAGGGAGCTAGTCACTACGGAAAGCAACTTGTAAAATGTGAACAATAATTTTCAATAAGAGTACTAAAAACAAAATTGACTACTGAATATGTACCAAACGGGAACTGTTAGGGAGAAAAGTTAGCGAGTGATGAATCTGTCACTGATATCTAGATCGCTCGGGTGGAAATACCAACTCAGTTAGAAAAGGCTCGCCCTCAAACATAAATATGGTATGAAGGCCGTGAAAAGGAGCAATGGTTTTACATTACTTGTGTTCACCACCGCTCATTCATCACAGCCAACATATATCTAGGGACACTTTAGAATGGGACGAGCTCATTTGCTCAGTTACTTCTATTTATTCACTTGGTAAGTTGCTTGTGCATATGAGTCACGTCAATATGGGCAAATTTTTTTACACGGTACAAAGAGATTTACTTATGTGTTGGAACTTCTGTTAGCGCGGGACCTCAGTTTCCCCGGCATGTACAATGTTTAAATAACTTATGGGAATGCAGCCGGGTGACGTCGTCGACAACCGCCGATATTTCAACGGAGCACACCCTGCCATTTTCAAGGTATAACTGCAGCAAAGTGCTGTGCAAGGGAATTTAAAACCTTAGTTTCAAGAGAAAGATAACTAAAACACACACATACACAATAAACACTAGTGCCGTCGCAAACCACAGATGATCGACATCATAAGTTATCGATACTGAAATTAATAATCAACGGGTGAGGTAGCATTAACTCTCAAATTCAAATGGCTCTAAGCACTACGGGAGTTAACAGCTAAGGTAATCAGTCCCCTAGAACTTAAAACTACTTAAACTTAAATAACCTAAGGACATCACACATATCCATGCCCGATGCAGGATTCGAACCTGCGACCGTAGCAGCAGTACGGATCCGGACTGAAGCGCCTAGAACCGCTCTGTTTTTTGTCAAGGCAGAGAATAGGCTTCTACGCAGCATTTAAACAAAACCCATTGTATCTATTTACAAAGTTACCATTCCAGTAGCTGGAAATGCACGTCATAATCTCGGTTGCTGCCATATTCCATAGGATGGCTGGTGCCAAGACAGTGTTCTGCACTAGTAAATTTTCTCCGCTGTTGTAAGCGTGTGTGACGCTTATTCTCCGTGCTCTGGCCCTCCACACTCCTGGGTGGTCTGAGCATTACTATGACATGCCACAACCGCAAGGAATGCAGCAGACACCCGCCGCACGCAAACCAAGATCACAGTTTACTGAATCTAAAAGAGCTCTAATCTTAGATGATCATCGAAGCACATATTTCACATTATATTTCCACACAATACGACCAATCCTGTTGAAAATGCTACCTGCGTAACGCAAAAATGGCCGTAGACTTTGGTGCCACCTCGGTATTATCATCTCTCATCCGGGGCACGCTAAGAGGACGAAAGTCCTACAGAGGTTGAGAGATGAAACTCCGCTTGTCAATCAGAGGGGGTAAATTATCGGGTAACATAAGAAACAACGGAGCCGGGGAAGAGTTTAAGGTTCAAAAGAGGTATTGACAAAATAAAAGAGAGCAGAAATAAGAGGAATACCACGTAAACAGGACGGGAAGTAACGCAACTAACTCAAGACTACAAGCCAAGAAGTCGGAAAAGTACTGGAAGTCTTAGAACTGGACGGGAATGATGGGCGCAGTTTAACGCCCTTGAAAGATTAGAAGAATAAAAACACAATGAAATTAATAGGTGCGTCATTAGTAAAAAGTGAAATTATCATCGAAGATAAAATAATATATTAAATATTTTGGGTGCCACATTTTTGTATACAGCCCGGAAGATATAAAACACAATTAGTAAAGCCGAAAACTTTATCCGATAAAACAAAAATTTGTATGGATTATTTAAAAGAATTACATCCGTCGCAAGAAAATGTGGCTATAGACTCAATAAATTCTTACCATATTTTGGGCACAGAGCGAAAGCTATTTTTGTACAAAGCAAACACGTCTTTAATGTGAGTATGCCACACATTAAACTCGATGTCTGTAAATAATCTTTTGCATAGCAAACTCAACTCATTCCCTAAAAGTAACATTCCCCCACACCCACGTGATTTAGAACCATGATTCCACACACTTAAACTGTTGTTAGTATAAGTATTTCTAATTATTTATGACAACGTATGACTCGCATGGGAAAGTTTCACATCCCTACAGTCTGGCCGTAGCGGTACATAAGCGAGAAAGTATTATAACAATGTAAAACGGTGCATACTAAAAGAGAAATTGACACACGGACCTTGTTACCAAAACTCGTCGTGTGTGTGTGTGCCTCTTAATCGGCACTAGTAAATGATTTGCTTTGGTTATAAAAACGCCAAAAAGATTTTATTAGAAATTTTTAGATTGCTCTTTCATAACACCACTATTTTTAGCGCCAAAAATATACTACTGCCGTCTAAGAAGAGCACAAAAAACTATAAGTAATCAGGAACGATTTAGCTGACGTTTCTCAACTCTAGAAATAACAGAACAACAATAACAAGAAAAATGACGAACACTAATCTTGTGTGCTTTGGCACGTTGTTTATCGTTTAAAACTTTCTAACAATACAACTGTACGTCCGCGCCCAAGGTTTCCGGCAGAGGTCAAGAGACTGAGCCACCGAGGTATTTAATGCGGCCAGGGGGTGTCGGGGCTGAATGGTAGCCTCGCCGGCCATTGTGGGCGGTTTGCCGCTCGAGGTCGCATTCCGAACACAACGGTCGCCGAGGGCATTGACTAGGGGCGGCTACCGGGCCCGCGCTTCACCCTCCGACAGCCGAAAAATTGCGACCGTGTAACGACGGCCCACCCACGCTTTGGGGGCAGCGGTCAGCGACCCCGCGGGTGCTGCCTGCATCTCGTGCCCTTCTCGGAAAATTCCGGCCGTCGACTAGTCAAACTCAGCGTAATAACACCACCACCACCACCAAATGTTGATCATGACAGCCCATACGAAAGTCTGACAGAAATTTTCGGGGAACCTAAGTGAGATACTTTGAAATTACAATGAAATGAATACCCCCAGCTGCATACAGGCGTTGATATAAGTCAACGGGGACAGCTGAAAATGTGTGCCCCGACCGGGACTCGAACCCTGAATCTCCTGCTTACATGGCAGATGCTCTATCCATCTTCTTTTTTTTTTCTTTTTTTTTTCAATCCCAGTTTTTTCGCTTTCGTTCGTTGCATCTGCTCGCGGCGGACGTCGTAAGACACCCATTTAAGTTCGTCGTTGGTCGATTAACTCAGTCTTTTTGTTACAGAGGGCAGTTAACCCTCTGACCGAACACGCTGAGCTACCGTGCCGGCAGCCCATCCGAGCCACCGAGGACACAGAGGATAGCGCGACTGCAAGGTCTTATTTCTGGCACGCCTCCCGTGAGACCCACATTCGCAACTTATTGTCCCGCTCTGTATTCATAGTGCCGCTGCCCATTACACTCACTACTCGCGGCTTTACTGCCGATTCCCGTAAGAGTTCGGGCACTGTTTGTGCATCCGCACAGAAGAAGATGGTCAAATGGCCGGTAAGCCTTAACTATATCTCGTAAATGAA
Source organism: Schistocerca piceifrons (assembly GCF_021461385.2). Taxonomy (NCBI): domain Eukaryota; kingdom Metazoa; phylum Arthropoda; class Insecta; order Orthoptera; family Acrididae; genus Schistocerca; species Schistocerca piceifrons. Next base: position 822,608,566 of record NC_060138.1, read on the forward strand.
GATGGTATCTGTTCTTTCGGACATTTTCAACAGTTCCCGTTGACTTATATCAACGCCTGTATGCAGCTATGGGTATTCATTTCAGTGCAATTTCTTTCTAACGTGCTGCATCTTCATATACATGAGATACTTTGGCAGACACACGACATACAATGGTGGACAAAAATGTGGAATCACGCAGAGAAATGCACGCTTGAGCATAAATCCAGACGCTAGCCATCGCTGCAGGATGTACTGTTGTGTGTGATCACAGACGACAACAGTGCATTGTCCTCAATATGTTGCAAGTGTCAATCGTGTTCATAACAGTGTTCTGTGTAGTTGCGCGTGCATTATGTAGGACCTCAGCTCATTCGTGGATAAATCCGTGGTGTTTCCGCAGCCACGGTAGCCGAAATGTTTGGTGTTTCAAGAGGCACCGTATCGAAGATTTATACCTCATACAGGGACAGTTGAGGAACATCATTCGCTAAGTCACAATGCAGACGGAAGTGTATTTTAAGCGATGACGGATGGTCGTTGAAGAGAATTGTGCCAAAAAAAAGGACGACAAAAGTCACTGCAGAATTCGTAACACCCGATACCAACGAAGCAACGCGAAGGGAGATCCAGAAGCAGGGAACTGTGGGGTGAACTTGAATTCCAAAAGCACTCGTCGGTGATGCAAATATCCGTAACAGGAAAAGTGAGTTACAAAGACTGGACTGGAGCAATGCAAGAAAGTCATTTGGTCGGCTGAGTCTTGTTTCACAATGTTCCCAGCTTCTTGGCGGGTTTACGTCCCAAGAGTGAAACATGATGTGGACAGCCATGTCGCGGTGTCCCATGGACCCCACCGTTACTCTGTAAGGTCGCATTACTGCCAAGGTTTAATTTACCATTTTGGCAGATCAAGACCATCCCTTGGTACAGCGTTTATTCTCCAATTCTGATGTTGTGTTCCAAGCCGACGGAGTCTCTTTTCACACAGCTCGCATCACCCAGAACTGGTTTTGTGAACACGAGGATGAATTGTCATATCTCCACTGGCCACGACAGTCACCAGATCCCAATATTATTGAACCTTTGTGGTCTATTTTGGAGAAGAGGGTGATCGGTATCCATCTCTACCACTGTTACCTGAACTTACCATAACGTTGCAAGAAGACTGTTATAAGAGTCCCTTCAAAACCATACAGGACCTCTATTTATCCATTCCGAGACGACTGGATGTTGTTCTGAATGCCAACGGTTTTCCTACACCGTATTAGGAACGGAATGCGTTATGATTCTGGTGTTTCCGTGTTTTTCTCCACTCAATGTTGTTTTGCGATAACCTGTGGAGGTAATTTAGAGAACTGTTAGGCTGTGCAACCAGTATTCTGTCACCTTCGTATATGTCGTGTGGAGATCACCAGAATAAAATAAGAGACACCAGAACACATACAGCGGTACACATGCAGTCGTTTTTCCCTCACCAACAGGTGAATAGAAAACAAAGAATGTCCATAACATTGGTACGATTCAACCTACGCTTTGCACTGTACAGTTACTTGCGGAACGTATATGAAGATGTACATGCAAGCGAAGATTAACCCATTACCACTCTTGATAGTGTTATAGGAACGTAATACAAAATTAAAGGAACAATCATAGAATATTTTTGTTATTAAAACCTGAAATCAAACTTCATTATTGTCATTTTCTTTCATTTTCCGTCGTTCTTAGTTGCTTTAAAATTGAAGGAGGTATATTCCGTCTATGTAACTAAATAAATGGAAGTTTATATTTTTTTTGTTTTTATTTTTTTCTGTATATGTTTCGCTTCTCTTATGAAGCATCCTCAGTGGCCTGTAATACGCATTTGTTTTTATGTATAATGATAAATACATTATGCAGTAGTTACCAATATGTTAATATGTTACGTTTTCTCATGTCACTCTCTAGTTTTCCAGGTTAGAAGCAACTTTTGCAGCACAAGTTTCGTGAGATTAATTTATCGTTTGTTATTACTTACGACTTCCAATGTCGTTGGTTTATGCATGTCATTCTGGAGATTTGTTTACTCGGTCTCCATCGCAGTCACCAAGATGACACATATGAACTAACAACTTTGAAAATCGTAAGTAACACCAAATAACTAATTGACCTCAAGAAACCTGGCTGCAAAAGTTCTCACTGAAACATCTTTATACGTTCTCATTTCGGATATAAAACCCCCCAAAAAACGTACTGCTTTGTTCTTGGCTTTCCGCTGTTCGTCCTTTTACAACAAAACTCTGAAAACCACAGTGAACTCCACGGCAGAGGGTACTTCCAATTGTACCACATATTAGGGCTGTTTCCTGTTCCACTCGCGTATGGAACGCTGGAAGAATGATTACTTAAATGCCTCTGCGTTCGCTGCAATTAGTCTAATCCTGTTTTCTCGGTCTCTGGGGGAACGATACGCAAGAGCTGATAATATAATCCTAGATTCCTCATTTAATACTGTTTCTCTAAACTTTGTAGCTAACTTTAGCGAGATATTTGACGCTTTTCTCTACTGTATGCCCGTTGAGGTTTTCAACATTTCTGTGGATCAGATAAACCTGACCATTCCTGTTACCCTTCATTGTGTACGTTCAACATCTCCTAAATCCCATATGGCGTAGTTTCCGCACACTTGAGTCATATTCTAAGACGAGTCGCACAAGCGTTTTGTAAGCCGTCTCATATGCATTTTCCCAGTATCCCACCAAAGAACCGAAGTCTACCACTTGGTTTACTTACTATTGAGACTATCTGATCATTCCATTTCACGCAGCGTCCGTTAACGTTATGCAACATAAATTTTCTGTACGTCCAAGTTTTATTCTCTCACGCTCTTAAAAAGTTAAGCTGCACTGCAGTTTCTTTACATGACGTTGTGTTATTTAAGATGTTGAAACAATGACCAGACCTGTCCATGTTTGTACAAAATGCACAGAATTAACTGTATTCTTTTCCTCTTCAACTTAACAGGTCGTTCCCATCCTGCTATCTATGATTTGCGTTCATAGATGGCAAATGCAAACCATCAATGAATATTTTTGCGAAAACATGAGTCAATATGAAACACACCAATCTAGTATATGTATCTTTATACGAAAATCGAGATCCGTGGCTCAGAAAAAAAAGTTCCATTTCAAATCTAAGCGTGGAAAATAGAATACATGCAACAGTCGTTATAATTATCTCCAGTATGAATTCCAGTTCCACGCTATTGTTCCGAAGTACATCCGCAAGAAGGTGTTTGCTTGGTTCTGCTATGCTATTTCTTCACCACTGTCATGTCTTCTCTCTCTCTCTAGGAAGATATTCCACTGAGCTGTTGTGAACGTTTCCTTTAACTACTCCTACATTTCGGCAGCCAGTTTTGGAGCAGTTTGCGAACGATTTATTTTGGCTGTTAATTCATTTTAGAGACATTCAGTTGCACTGCTATCGAGGTTCTAGATGTTCTATCAGTTTGATTTACTCTGTTGGTTATGGTCTTTGGTTGTGAAGCAATCTTTGGTTTCCGGAGCGGAAAGGCGTCAGCCATCAAAGGATGCTACAGATCTGACACCAAAGTATCCGCAAATGTTGTCTGGCCGCATCAGATATTCACACTACGAGAAAATAAATCGGGTTTCTTGCAGAAGACCGAACGCAAACTACAAAATGGATACTCACACTGCAGTGCAACCACTATTATCCATCCATATCCATACTAATTATAAATGTGAAAGTAACTGTCTGTTACGCTTTCCGCTGAAGCAACCTTGATGAAATTTGGTATGGAGACAGACTGAATGCTAAGGAAGGACACAGGCTACCTTAGAAAGTGTGTAGAACAATGTATTTATTCATTTGAGGAATGTAACACGAAATATGGAACAAAATTGCTCTTTATAAAAGCTATTTACTCTCTGACTTCAGAACTTTATGACATTTGTATAAAGGCTTTTATTGTTTGATATTTTCTACATAATACGATTCAACGTGATGAATATAATACTTATACAATCTTCTACATGTTTAATCTACAATTCTGTAATAATATCAGTCACAAGTGCATTACATTTTAGCCACTGAGCGTCATGCGTGTCTTATAGATTCTGAGACAATGTGTAACACTTTCATGCCGATGTGCTCTTTGACCATTTATTATTGTATTTATACTTGCTTTTATCTTTATGTAAATTTATATGTACACGATGTATGAATTAATTTGTTTATTTTGCTGTGTAATCAATTATGTATATTATGTAAATACCGCTGAGTAATCGCTGAGGGAATATTAGGGAAACGTTAGGTTTTTGTCAACGAATAAGAATCGTTGGAGTAGCGGCTTCTCTGGACGCGGGAGGATGTTACGTCAGAGCGCGCGCTACACAGAGAGAGAACTTTGGTGTGAGACTTGGTGAAGTGCGGACGCATGGGTGGCGTGCACTGTACTGGAGGAGTGTTTAGCGGCACGTGGCAAGTGATGAGCGTGGGCGGTGGAAATATTGGCTGCAGCAACATCAAGAAGCCGCCACGCCAATATCATTGCCAATGACTCCCGTCCTCGCTAATAATCATCGAAAGGAACCAGCAGCAATTCGTCGTCAGCAACTTCGTCACGGCGTGAATGGACTGAAGTACGATTGCTGCATCACAGCTTATTGTCAACTAGTTTTGTAACGGCGTTACTCAGCTTTGTGGTGTTTTGCGAGTGAATAATTACCATAGTTTAATCAAAACTGTTTACTGGTGATTCTCCTAAAATCATTAGTAGGTTCCTGTCCTGTCCTATTGTTACAGTAATCCGAGTCCGTTTATGAAAATTGCAGTGCCAGTTAATTTTGCTTATAAACTAAATGATTCAGTTAGATTAAAGATGTGAACTTAAAGCATTCAGTAATTTCAGTCTCACTAACTTTAAATTTGAACTTTAATCTGAGGCGATCTAATTGTTGCAAATAGTAAATCAACTAATCAAATTAAAATGATTCCAGGCACTATGAACAAAAGCACTAACTAGAATTAATGAGTGAGTGCAAATATCAGTGATTATTGTAATTTGTTGTTACTAAAGTTCTGGTTCACATTTAGACTTGCAGTCTTGCCAAAGTATAATTACTTACCTTTTGATACAGTAATTATCAATTTCTACTTCCCTGTTCAGAAGTCAACAGAGTTTCTTTTAGTTATTTTTTGCCACTTTCCGAAATTCATTTGAAAATAGTAGACGTTATTTTGAGGTAGCGCCCTTGTCACTTACAACAGTAAGTAACCATTAATCTGTTATCTTGTATGTTTTCAAAATTTCTGCTCTATTAGTTAATGATATTTCGAGTGCAAACTATTTTCTTTCTCGCTTTATTAGGTAAATGTTTCAATTGTTTTTGCTAACGTGCGTGCAGCCCTCTGTTGCCGCGCGTGTTCGAGTAATTCTTGACATTGACTGTTCGGTTCATTAATTCACCTACCGAACAGAAATTTTGCCCAATTGGGCTGGCGACCGTATTTATTTTAGCTATAATTATTTCAGTAACTCTTATTATTCTGTTCCGATCCACGTGGTACCCCTTCTCGTTGGCACAGTACGTGAATGATAGCACAAACCTTTCGAACAACCATACTAAATTTTACAATAATTAAGTAGGCGGAATAAATTGTCCTAGAAAGCATCATGTTGTTAACCTCTCCATCATTTATCGACTTTATATTGAATCTTCGGAACTATAGCCTTTTCAAAATTTTATTCCAATTGTTTGGGCACATGCTTACATGGTCATATATTTCTAACACTGTCGATAGAAGGGAAGGGGGACGTTAGAAATGGAAGACACAACGACGGCGTCACTTAAATACAGTACGACTAACAGAGATACGCCGTACCTTTAAACGTAGAGCGTACAGGATTTTTAAGTAGACTCCATCTCATTGTGATTCATTAACTAACTATGTTAATCGTCGATGAAACATCTTAGGGAGAAAGAATCGGAAATGTATGCATTGTGATATGTTGAAATGGAAGGAAGAAACGGTCGGTATGTGTTCCTATGGCGGAAAAATATCACTTCCAGTACTAGGTGAGCCGGTAAAAACCTTATAAACTCTACTTCTGTACGAATGTCACGAACTGAGGAGGTTTTTAAAGATAATTAGAAAACATAAAGCATGCTTTCAGATGAATTCATTTGGTTATGGATCCAGGAGTCAAATGCCAGTATTTTCGCCTACTTTTACGATTAATCACAGACTTGGTTCTTTGCTACCACCACATAATCATCACCAATGAAGCAGAGTGTAGGTATTATAATGTCCAAGGCGTGAAAAAAAGAAACGGTATTGAATAATCAGATAATTCATTAATTATCTATATACCAGCTCTACAAACATTTATTCATGCCACATACATATCTATACCACTATATACCCAGATATTTATTAATTTCCTCTTCAGCTGAAAGAAAAATTGTTGCTGTCGTGGTCTTCAGTCCTGAGACTGGTTTGATGCAGCTCTCCACGCTACTCTATCCTGTGCAAGCTTCTTCATCCCCCAGTACCTACTGCAACCTACATACTTTTGAATCTGCTTAGTGTATTCATCTCTTGGTCTCCCTCTACGATTTTTACCCTCCACGCTGCCCTCCAATACTAAATTGGTGATCCCTTGATGTCTCAGAACATGTCCTACCAACCGATCCCCTCTTCTAGTCAAATTGTGCCACAAACTTCTCTTCTCCCCAATCCTATTCAATACCTCCTCATTAGTTATGTGATCTACCCATCTTATCTTCAGCATTCTTCTGTAGCACCACATTTCGAAAGCTTCTATTCTCTTCTTGTCCAAACTATTTATCGTCCACGTTTCACTTCCATACATGGCTACACTCCATACAAATACTTTCAGAAACGACTTCCTGACACTTAAATCTATATTCGATGTTAACAAATTTCTCTTCTTCAGAAACGCTTTCCTTGCCATTGCCAGCCTACGTTTTATATCTCTCTACTTCGACCATCATCAGTTATTTTGCTCCCCAAATAGCAAAACTCCTTTACTACTGTAAGTGTCTCATTTCCTAATCTAGTTCCCTCAGCATCACCCGGCTTAATTCGACTACATTCCATTATCCTCGTTTTGCTTTTGTTGATGTTCATCTTATATCCTCCTTTCAAGACACTGTCCATTCCGTTAAACTGCTCTTCCAAGACCTTTGCTGTCTCTGACATAATTGCAATGACATCGGCAAACCTCAAAGTTTTTATTACTTCTCCATGGATTTTAATACCTACTCCGAATTTTTCTTTTTTGTTTCCTTCACTGCTTGCTCAATATAAAGATTGAATAACATCGGGGAAAGGCTACAACCCTGTCTCACTCCCTTCACAACCACTGCTTCCCTTTCATGTCCCTCGACTCTTATAACTGCCATCTGGTTTCTGTACAAATTGTAAATAACCTTTCGCTCCCTGTATTTTACCCCTGCCACCTACAGAATTTGAAAGAGTATTCCAGTCAACATTGTCAAACGCTTTCTCTAAGTCTACAAATGCTAGAAACGTAGGTCTGCCTTTCCTTAATCTAGCTTCTAAGATGAGTCGTAGCGTCAGTATTGCCTCACGTGTTCCAATATTTCTACGGAATCCAAACTGATCTTCCCCGAGGTTGGCTTCCGCTAGTTTTTCCATTCGTCTGTAAAGAATTCGCGTTAGTATTTTGCAGCTTGTAGTGCTACAACGCTGAAAATAAATATTACGACGATGACAAACCTTATTTTCATGATTTAAAGGAGTATTCATGATATTAAAAATGTAATTATAATTTTATTATTTTCATTTTTGTGCTCAGTGCATCAGACTTTCTAGTGCACGGAATAATTAGCATTGTTTGTACTACGAAACTATATATGATTGTTAAGGGTTAAGCATGTAATAATTCGATGTAAGACATTTTGTTGAGTCTGAATTTTGTTCTCGTACTGGTCGGTAGAGAAGGAAAAGTTCCTTAATCGATGTGAAGGTTCAAATGGCTCTGAGCACTATGGGGCTTAACAACTGTGGTCATTAGTCCCCTAGAACTTAACTCTACTTAAACCTAACTAACCTAAGGACATCACACACATCCATGCCCGAGGCAGGATTCGAACCTGCGACCGCAGCAGTCGCGATGTGAAGGTATACAGGCTGTAAAAAGGATAGAGAGTGAAGGTAAATACAATTTATTCAAAACAAATATCTCGAAGGTGTAACGCTTTGTGATTTCCTATAACTAAAAATTGCAAGGTCTAATCTGAGCCTGTCCTGAATAACAGCGAAGAACATTTATGGTATCATATGTTTTCTTCGTTAGGTCACGGTTGTGATTCGCATGTTTCTTTTTGTAGCACGACGTGTTATGAATATTTTCATTATACGCGCAAAAGTGCACACAGCTTCAATCGAACCTGCGTCTTTCGGAAACGATGCCTTTTAATCAGTACAATTACGCAAATACCGTCTAAATCGCAACCGTTATCGCGAAAGTGTTTCCTGGACCAAATAATTCTTATAAAATGTGTATTTTCCAAAGCGAGCAACATTGCACTATCGCTGACTCGCAACAATCGAAAGAGCAAAAAATCAGTGCTTAAATAAAATTGCCACCTTTTAATAATTATTATTATCCCATTAAATAAATAAATAGCAATTCAGTGGCTATCCAATCAATAAACAGAGGGGGCAATTCAAGCTGTGGCTTTTTAAACTAATTGTTCGGTAATTTTCATATCTGGCAACACCTGCTTTCTTTGGGATTGGAATTATTATATTCTTCTTGACGTCTGAGGGTATTTCGCCTGTCTCATACATCTTGCTCACTAGATGGTACTTTAGTCAGGACTGGCTCTCCCAAGGCCTTCAGTAGTTCTAGTGGAATGTTGTCTACTCCCGGGGCCTTGCTTCGACTCAGGTCTTTCAGTGCTCTGTCAAACTCTTCACGCAGTATCGTATCTCCCATTTCATCTTCATCCACATCCTCTTCCATTTCCATAATATTGTCCTCAAGTACATCGCCCCTGTATAGACCCTCTGTATATTCCTTACACCTTTCTGCTTTCCCTTCTTTGCTTAGAACTGGGTTTCCATCTGAGCTCTTGATATTCATACAAGTGGTCCTCTTTTCTCCAAAGTCTCATTAATTTTCCTGTAGGCAGTATCTATCTTACCCCTAGTGAGATAAGCCTCTACATCCTTACATTTGTCCTCTAGCCATCCCTGCTTAGCCATTTTGCACTTCCTGTCGATCTCATTTTTGAGACGTTTGTATTCCTTTTAGCCTGCTTCATTAACTGCATTTTTATATTTTCTCCTTTCATCAATTAAATTCATTATTTCTTCTGTTACCCAAGGAGCTCTACTAGCCCCTGTCTTTTTACCTACTTCATCCTCTGCTGCCTTCACTACTTCATCCCTCAAAGCTACCCATTCTTCTTCTACTGTATTTCTTTCCCCCATTCTTGTCAATCGTTCCCTTATGCTCTCCCTGAAACTCTGTACAACCTCTGGTTCTTTCAGTTTATCCAGGTCCCATCTCCTTAAATTCCCACCTTTTTGCAGTTTCTTCAGTTTTAATCTACAGTTCATAACAAATAGATTGTGGTCAGTGTCCACATCTGCCCCTGGAAATGTTTTACAATTTAAAACCTGGTTCCTAAATCTCTGTCTTACCATTACATAATCTATCTGAAACCTGTCAGTATCTCCAGGCCTCTTCCATATATACAGCCTTCTTTTATGATTCTTGAACCAAGTGTTAGCTATGATTAAGTTATGCTCTGTGCGAAATTCTACCAGGCGGCTTCCCCTTTCATTTCTTAGCCTCAATCCATATTCACCTACTACGTTTCCTTCTCTCCTTTTTCCTACTACCGAATTCCAGTCATCCATCACTATTAAATTTTCGTCTCCCTTGACTATCTGAATATTTTCTTTGATTTCATCATACATTTCTCCAATTTCTTCATCATCTGCAGAGCTAGTTGCCATATAAACTTGTACTACTGTAGTAGGCGTGGGCTTCGTGTCTACCTTGGCCACAATAATGCGTTCACTATGCTGTTTGTAGTAGCTTACCCGCACTCCTATTTTTTTATTCATTATTAAACCTGCTCCTGCATTACCCCTATTTGATTTTGTATTTATAATCCTGTATTCGCCTGACCAAAAGTCTTGCTCCTCCTGCCACCGAACTTCACTAATTTCCACTATATCTAACTTTAACCTATCCATTTCCCTTTTTAAATTTTCCAACCGACCTGCCCGATTAAGGGATCTGACATTCCATGCTCCGATCCGTAGAACGCCAGTTTTCTTTCTCCTGATAACAACGTCCTCCTGAGTAGCCCCCGCCCGGAGATCCGAATGGGGGACTATTTTACCTCCGGAATATTTTACCCAAGAGGACGCCATCATCATTTAACCATACAGTGAAGCTGCATGCCCTCGGGAAAAATTACGGCTGTAGTTTCCCCTTGCTTTCAGCCGTTCGCAGTACCAGCACAGCAAGGCCGTTTTGGTTAGTGTTACAAGACCAGATCAGTCAAGCATCCAGACTGTTGCCCTGCGATTACTGAAAAAGCTGCTGCCCCTCTTCAGGAACCACACGTTTGTCTGGCCTCTCAGCAGATACCCCTCCGTTGTGGTTGCACCTACGGTACGGCTATCTGTATCGTTGAGGCACGCAAGCCTCTCCACCAACGGCAAGGTCCATGGTTCACGGGAGGAAAAGAAAAATTAAAGCCTACGAATATGCAATATCTTTTCAATTAAAATTGTTTAGTTCGCCAAAACACACTTATCACTCGATTCATTGGTAGTATTATCAAATTGTTGCACATCATCTTCAATTAGTACAGAAGTCAAATCAATAGGACGTAAGTAACGAAGTGTAAACTTAGCCATGGGAAAGATCTGCACAATCATATGCATTATTTCTCAGCTGCATTTTTCTGTCGGTACGCATTATTTCCCGTATTTCTTAACAAAAATTAATGATTGAGACTTAATTTTCAAAAGTTAGTTTTCAACTAACGAAGAAAAAACACAAATATAAGGAACGTTCAAAAAGAAACAAGCAGGAGCCATAATTACAGAAACCAGTACCTGTATGTTAGAAGTATTGACCCTGGCTGTTGAGACACTTGCCCCACTGTGGCACAAGGCGGTGAATGACTGTCTCATAAAATTCCCGGGGCTGCGATGTTAACCAGTTCCGCACATACAGCTGGACGTCGTCGTCCGAGGTGAATCGTTTGCCCCTCAGAGCCTTTTTAAGAGGACCAAAAATGGCGTAATGACAGGGAGAGAGGTCCGGACTGTATGGAGGGTGGCCGAGAACTTCCCATTTGAATTTGCGTAGGAGTGTCGCGACTGTGTTGGCCGTATGAGGCTTTGCATTGTCGTGGAGCAGAATGACCCCACGGGTGAGATTGCCTAGTGGTTTTGATTTGATGGCTTGGCGAAGGGTGGTCAAGGTTTGCGAGTAACGCTGGGCATTCACTGTTGTCCCTGTGATTACGCCATTTCTGATACAAAACATTTATTTTGCAAACGTGTTTATGAAAAGTATTAGAAGGTGGCATCCGTTAACTATCTGTTTAACAAACATGCTCGACAGCTGTTGCAGTTGTTTGGATTCTTTACGCAAGCATAGTCAATCACGCGATTTCGGTCATACATTTCGATGTAAAGAATTTAGCAGGTGCCATCCACTGACAGTCTAATTTTACTATTATGCACAACAGCGGTTGGAGTTGTTACATTCTTCAAGCAAGGGTTGTGTATTGCGCGAATGTACTGAATTACATCAACGTTCATCGTCATGGGTAAGTACTGTTTACTTTTATAACTTATTTTTTTATTTAACTTCTAATTCGTCGTTACTTTACAGTGTCTGCAACGTTAAGTTACATTTTTCTTAACCTCAGTATCGTTAATCTGCATCACCAGCAAAGGTAAAACATTTACTGTCGGGGATACTTATTTGTTCTTAATTTTTCTTAACAAATTAGTAATTACAAAAACTGTAAAAGTCTGAACTTTTTTCTCTGTAATTAAGGTTTCCACGTACCAAGAGAAACAACATGCAGAACGAGAGGGAGACCTCCAACTACAGCGAGGTCCATGCCATTGAAACGTGTCACAGACAGCAGAAGAAATGTCAGACGAAGTCACGAAAAAAGACAACTTCGACTTCAGCAAGATGGAAAAGCTCAGGACAATCGGGTATACATAGTTTTTCCATACGTGCAGGAGACGCACAATCCAGGCACACACAGTGCAACAGAGAATGCACTACGCAAAGACGCACACTGTGCGCTGATGAGCCGCAACATTATAACTACCTGATTAATAGCGTGCTGGTCCACCTTTGGAACGCAATACAGCAGCTATTCTACGTCACACGGAGCCGCCAAGACATTGGTAAGTTTACGGAGATGTATGGTAACAGATTCCTACTCACAGGTGAAATTACCGGCTGGTAGTTTACGGACTTGGAGCTAGTGCCCTATAGTGTTCCACATGTGTTCTGCCGCTTCCAGATCAGATGAAATTGGTGGCTAAGAGACCAAAGTGAGTTCACTATATGTTCCTCAAACAACAGTAGCACGGTTATGGCCTTTTAGCCCATACTGATGAAAGTTGCCAACGCCCTAGGGAAAAACATCAAGCATGAAGGGATGCAGGTGGTCCGCCATATTGTATGTGTAGTCCACAGCTGTCTTGGTGCCTTCGATTACTGCCACAGGTCCCATGCATAATACTGGCCCCACAGGCCTACGTCCGTGGTGCGCTGCATGCTTCGTCTGGACGACGGCGTATCCGGACACGACCATCAACCTGGTGTAACCAAAAACCTGATTCATCCGACCAAGTAAGACGGTTCCGCTGATCCACCGTACAATCTCGATGATCCTGTGACCACTGCAGTCATAAATGACAATGATGCTGTGTCAACATGGGAACACGTAAGTCTCGTCTGCTGCGGAGCCACATGTCCAACAATGTCGCATGAACCCTACGCACCCAGACACTTGTGCCTGCACCGGCACCATACTTTGATGTCATATTGTTGCCTATCCTGTTTTACAGAGCGGGTAAGTCTCCGACGTCAACGTTCGTTAACGAGGCGTGGACGTCTAACACCTGGTCGCCTACTAGTGGTTTCACCGCCCTTAAACTACTTTCCACAGGGTCTCACAACAGTATCACGCGAACATTCAACCAGCTTTGCCGTTTCCAAGATGCTCGTTTCCATCCGCCTAGCCATAACAATTTGCCATTTGTCAAAGTCGCTTATGTCAGTGCATTTCTCCATTTGCGCTCCGTATAGTCGCTAGAATGTTTCCCCATTTGTCTCTGCTCCTCTTATAAGCTCTCCCTACAGTGTCACGTTGCCACAACGCCTCCAGGGGGCAATCACTCAGCCGGTGGGCTGTGGCCCCAAAGTTTTGGCTCGTCAGTGAATATTTTTTACACAGTGATGATTCCATTTGAGTTTCGGGAGATGAACAATGTGTCGAAACACGGCTGAAAAGCTGTAAACACAAAAAAAACTTAAAGAATGCCGTTTGGCTATATGAATGTGTGTAAAACTTTTTCTAAGTGTACTCTTAAAACTACTTTTTTATCCTTAAGTCTAATTTCACGGACTATTGGACCGTTTTCTATAATATGCCTTATGTTTAGTATACCTCATAGAAGCAATTATTGATGATGATTGATAATTAGGTCAAATTACAACCAGGTGAGAGAGCTATAAAACGACCTCAACCTTGACGAAGAGACTGTGGAAGAAATATAGCAGAAGCACTTAAACAACATTAGCCATACATATCCGTAGGTCCTAAAGATTGGTTAATTTGGCAGAGAGGGAATAGATGTTGTCATAGATCATAAATACGTAATGTGTATAGTTGAAAATATTAAACTGGTTATTTACTGCCAGTCCAATGTTGTCCATTATGTATTTTTTATTATTCCAGTACTCTATTAGACAGGAAACTGAATTAAATCGATCTGTAATATAGAATCAAGTATTTTTTACATATGTTAAAATTATAAATTGTATAAATACAGGACACAAAATCGCACCCTACTCTCGATCCCTTAAACCTCCATTATAAATATAAATGTATGTAGGCGTGTATCGCATTGGAGAAAATAAAATTTTTCAAAATATAAGGGCATGGAGAACTGATTTTTTCTTAGTTCCTTTTAGAAAGTTATATTCAGTTCTGTTCGATTCTGTTGTTGTTGTTGTGGTCTTCAGTCCTGAGACTGGTTTGATGCAGCTCTCCATGCTACTCTATCCTGTGCAAGCTTTTTCATCTCCCAGTACCTACTGCAACCTACATCCTTCTGAATCTGCTTAGTGTATTCATCTCTTGGTCTCCCTCTACGATTTTTACCCTCCACGCTGCCCTCCAATACTAAATTGGTGATCCCTTGATGCCTCAGAACATGTCCTACCAACCGATCCCTTCTTCTGGTCAAGTTGTGCCACAAACTTCTCCTCTCCCCAATCCTATTCAATACTTTCTCATTAGTTATGCGATCTACCCATCTAATCTTCACCATTCTTCTGTAGCACCACATTTCGAAAGCTTCTATTCTCTTCTTGTCCAAACTATTTATCGTCCATGTTTCACTTCCATACATGGCTACACTCCATACAAATACTTTCAGAAATGACTTCCTGACACTTAAATCTGTACTCGATGTTAACAAATTTCTCTTCTTCAGAACCGCTTTCCTTGCCATTGCCAGTCTACATTTTATATCCTCTCTACTTCGACCATCATCAGTTATTCTGCTCCCCAAATAGCAAAACTCCTTTACTACTTTAAGTGTCTCATTTCCTAAACTAATTCCCTCAGCATCACCCGACTTAATTAGATTACATTCCATTATCCTTGTTTTGCTTTTGTTGATGTTCATCTTATATCCTCCTTTCAAGACACTGTCCCTTCCATTCAACTGCTCTTCCAAGTCCTTTGCTGTCTCTGACAGAATTACAATGTCATCGGCGAACCTCAAAGTTTTTATTTCTTCTCCATGAATTTTAATACCTACTCCAAATTTTTCTTTTGTTTCCTTTACTGCTTGCTCAATATACAGATTGAACAACATCGGGGAGAGGCTACAGCCCTGTCTTACTCCCTTCCCAACCACTGCTTCCCTTTCATGTCCCTCGACTCTTATAACTGCCATCTGGTTTCTGTACAAATTGTAAATAGCCTTTCGCTCCCTGTATTTTACCCCTGCCACCTTTAGAATTTGAAAGAGAGTATTCCAGTCAACATTGTCAAAAGCTTTCTCTAAGTCTACAAATGCTAGAAAAGTAGGTTTGCCTTTCCTTAATCTTTCTTCTACGATTAGTCGTAAGGTGAGTATTGCCTCACGTGTTCCAGTGTTTCTACGGAATCCAAACTGATCTTCCCCGAGGTCGGCTTCTACTAGTTTTTCCATTCGTCTGTAAAGAATTTGTGTTAGTATTTTGCAGCTATTCTATAAGACATAATAAGTTATTGCAAAATTTTGTACGTTCTATTCGACGGGTTAGTGAGAATCAGGGTTGTTATCAGTCAGTCTGCTGACCTCAAAAACAGTGTATTCCTCAGGTCCTTGGGACTATGGTTCACAGAACCTGATGAAGATCAGGAAGTGACTCTTGGGATGTATAAGGTTTCGTATATTTGACGTCCAGAGGAAGATGCTGTTGTTGTTGCGTTCTTCAGTCCACAGACTGGTTTGACGCAGTTCTCCACACTATTCCATCCAGTGTCAAGCTTGTTCATCTCTGACTAACTACCGCAACTCACATCCATTTGAACCTGCTTAATGGAATCGTCTCTTCGTCTCCCTCGGCAGTTTTTACGCTCCAGACTTCCCTCCAATACTAAATTGGCATTTCCTTGATGTCTCATAATCTGTCCCATCAACCGACCTTTCCTTTTAGAGGAATTATGCCGCAAATTTCTTTTCTCCCCAGTTCTATTCAGTATCTTCTCATTAGTTACTCCATCTATTCACCTAAATTTCAGCATTATTTTGTAATGCCCTGTCTGAACTGCTTATCGTATACGTTTCACTTCCATACAAGGCTAAGCTCCAGACGAATGCCTTCAGAAAAGACTTCATAACACTTGCCTTTATATTCGATGTTAAGAAATTTCTCTTTCTCAGAAACTTTTTGATGCTGTTGCTATTCTACATTTTGTACTTTCTCTACTTGGGCTATCATCGGTTATTTTACTGCCCAAATAGCAAAACTCATCTCCTACTTTTAGTGTCTCGTTTCCTAATCTAATGCCCTCAGCATTGCCTGACTGAATTTGACAACATTCCATTACCCTTGTTTTACAGTCCATTTCGTTCAACTACGTTTCCAAATATATGATGCCACTGACAGAATTAAGTGGCATCAACGAACCAAACCGCAAAATTTTTATTTCTTCTCCCTCAACTTTAATTCCTTCTTCAAATTTTTCTTTGATTTCCTTTACTGCTTGTTCAGTTTACAAATTGGATAATATTCGGGATAGGATACAAGCCTGTCTCACTCCCTCCTCAACCACTACTTCCCTTTCATGCCTTCTGACTGTCATCTGGTTTCTGTATTTTACCCAGCTACCTTCAGAAAATTAAAGGGTGTATTCCATTCAACTGCGTGACCTCATAATCCCTGAGGAGCTTGTGAGAATGGTGCAAACTTGTTTACACGGAACAAGGGCAGCAGTGCGTTTTCGGGGGCTCACATCAGACATGTGTGAGACTGAGGCAGCTCTCATACAATAGGATTCTCTTTCATATCTTCTGTTCAGGGTCTCTTAGAAAAAGTACCAGGGAAATGTAGGCAACAGGAATGAGCTGGAGTACAGATGATATAGTATTGCTACGTGAATCAGAAAGGAATGTACCAGAAAATGGATAACTGCCCACAGAAGGTTGGGCTAAAGGTGAATCAAGACAAAATGAGGTTCATGCAGTTAGGAAGACGATAAGAGCAGCAACAATTTCTTGTAGTAGATGGCATGAGGTTCAAGAGAGTTCACCAGTTCAGATACCTGGAAAATTATTAATATTTGAGAGAAGAGTAATGAGGAAAATATGGCGACTAATCTTAGATAAAGGAGAATTGAGAAGGAGGAGGAATGAGAAAATCTACCTCTTGATGTAACTACCAACAGTAGTATAGAAGCTGGAGAGCAAAAGAATCCAGTGGGCAGGCCATTAGCCCGTATGACGGAAGAAAGACAGGTGAATCCGTATGACGGAAGAAAGACAGGTGAATAAGGCTTTTGAGGGGAAACTAAACAACAGGCACCCCACAGGACGACCAAGGTAGCGCTGGATAGACGACATGGCGAAGGATCCGGCAACCCTCGAAACTAAAGAACCTGGAGGAACGTAGCACAAAATACAAAAGAGTGGAGGCAGTTTAAGAAACAGCGCGTGATCTGTAACGCCTGTGATCGCTGGATGTGACTATGATTCCAGACAACATTGTCAAAAACTTTCTCGAAATCTATAATTTCTATAAACCTACGTTTGCCTTTCCTTAATCCATTCTCTGGGGAAAGTCGTAGGGTCAGAATTACTTCGTGTGTTCCTACATTTCTCCGGAACTCATGCTGATTCTCCCCGATGTCGCCTTCTACGAGTTTTTCCACACTTCTATAAATAATTCGTTTCAGTATTTGACTTATTAAAATGGTTGTTCGGAAATAATCAATCTGTTTTCTTTGGGACAGGAATTATTAAATACTTCTTGACGCATGAGTTTGTATCTCCTGTCTCATACACGTATCACACCATGTGGAATAGTTAAGTCCTGGCTGGATTTCCCAAGGGTATCAGCAGTTCTGAGGGAATGTGGTCTAACCCAGGGGTCTTGTTTCGGATTGGGTCTTTCAGTGCTCAGTCAAATTCTTCTCGCAGTACCATATCCCCCATCTCATGTTCATCCAGTTCTTCTTACCTTTCTACTCGTATAACATTGCCTTCAAGTTCATTTCCCTTGCACAGCCCCTCTACGTATTCCTTGAATCTGTCAGCTTCTTCTACTTTGCTTAGTACTAGTTTCCCATCTGAGCTCTTGATATTCATTCATGCGCATGTTTCTGTTTTCTTCGACAGATTTTTTAGTGTTGCAATAGGCAGACTCTCTCTCTCTATCCCATAGTCGTAGATGCTTCTATAGCTTCGAATTTGTCCTCTAGCCATTCCTGCTTTGTCATTTTACACTTCCTGTCAACTTCATTTTTTTAAGCAATCGCTTTCGCTTTTACCTGCTTTATTTGCTCCATGAGTATAGTTTCTCCTTTCGTGAGTTATACTTAATATATCTTTCGCTATTCAAGAATTTCTACTAAGCCTTGTCGTTTTGCCTATAGATTCTATAATTCTTCACTATTTCATCTCTAAAGGCTACAATGCGTTTTGTTGTGTTGATTCCTCCGTTTCAGTCAATCACTGCGTCTTGAACTCTCGGCAACTAGTGCTTCTTTTAATTTATCCCTGTCCTATCTCCTTCATATCCCACCTTGATCTGCAATTTCTTCAGTTTTAATCTGTAGTTCATAACCAACGAATTATGTTGAGTTTTTCATCTATCTCAGTAAATTTATTGTAAATTCAAAATCTAGTATCGATAGTCTCCATCTTAGCATTATATAACCTGTATGGATCCGAAATTTCGGTGTGACCAGGTCAACTCTACGTATACAACCTTCTTTCGTGACTCTCAGTAATTAAATTGCGTAATGTGCAACATTCCAGCAGGTGGGATTCCTTTTCATACCTTTCCTCCAGTCCATGTTGTCCTAATATTTTTCTGTCTCTTCCTTTTACTAATAACCTAATTCTAGACCACATCGTAATTAAATTTTGATTTAACGAACCGAATAACAGTCTGTGGCATTGCTCACTTATACGGCGTTTTTGGTTTACATATTCCTATACTTTTAATCATTGAGTATAAAGTAGTGTAAGATTTGTCTTGTGAGCTTCTTTGTGAAAGGTCTCTGCTGTTGGAAAAAATGGTTCAAATGGATCTGAGCACTATGGGACTTTAAACTTCTGAGGTCATCAGTCCCCTAGAACTTAGAACCACTTAAACCTAACTAACCTAAGGACATCACACACATCCATGCTCGAGGCAGGATTCGAACCTGCGACCGTAGCGTGGTTTCAGACTGAAGCGCCTAGAACCGCTCGGCCACACAGGCCGGCTCTGCTGTTGAAGGTATCTATTTCTCCCCTAGTTAAATATGCTCTTATATACTTGCATTTGACCTCTGGTCACTTTTGCATTTCAAGTAGCCTCTTTTTTTTTTTTTAGACATTTCTATTCCCCTTCACCTGCTTCATTTGTCACGTCATTATATTTTGTCCTTTCATGAGTTAAATTCACTATCTCCAAAGATTTCTGCTATGCCTTGCCTTTTAACTATTTGACCCCCTGCTGCCTTCACTATTTCATCTCCAAAATAATTTCTAGACCTCCATATTTGCAAAATCGTGTAAATAATGTGACGCGTATCCGAGTATTTTGTCGACGGATCAACACGTAGGATATCGGAGCACATATTTGCGCGCGGCGGATGCAAGGCCCCGTGACACACTGCGGGAGCAGTGACGCGTGACGGCTGCTTCTGCCGCGATGTTCTCCCCAATGTGGGCGGCCGTCGTGAGTCGGGCGGTGCTTCGACAAAGCAGGGTCAGTGACCGTTAGCGGGCGTGCGCCTTTTCTGTTGAGGGAAAGAAGGCAGCAGCAGCCGCGGCTCCGTGGCGGATGTGAGAGCTCGGACCAGGGCGGCCGCGCCGTTACACACCGTTACGGCGACGCGGCGCGCGCCCTGCCGATCGCCCACCGTCCGTCTTCCGGAAGGCGGCCGGGCTCCGCCATTGTGCTCGCCTGGGCACATGCATCTCTGCCTATCAGCACTTTCTCCCCGCCAGATGTAGTGCACTGATAAGATGCTGCCTCACATTCAGGGAAACCGGTTCAATTCCTGGTCGTGTCGCTCTAGCTCTCGTTTTCCTCCTTTGCCCAAAGTTACGAATAGTACACTGATCGAGTGAGTTGGCTAAGCAGTAAGATACTGGAATCCTACTATAGGAGCAGGACTTAAATCATCGTCCAAACATCTTGATTTTAGTTCTTCGCGGTTACCGTAGAACAAAGGTAAACTGGGGTTTATGAACCGTTAGCAAAGAGGTTAACAGAGACGAGTTAGTAATCAAGGTCTGTATGTGAATTAGGGTAAGAAAGGGTGGGATGGAATCATCCTGACCTCGGTTTAAAAAATATATTAATATCATTGATATTAACACCGCACTTCTGCCACGCTGAGGAATCATCACTGTGCTGTCCTAGGCTTCCTCTCATTCCTTTCACCAACTGAGTTTGGCTCCATCTCCAATAATGTTGTCGCCGATGAAAAATTAAACTAATTCTCTGTCCCTCTTCCCTTCCTATGTTTCGCAGCATACTGTTTCACTGGTGTCTCAGTGAACTGCTACAGAGCAACTTCTTGCCTAACTAGACGTAAATTTTTCTCTTGTTGTAATAAGGAAATGAGATGCAGCACGCGTTTTAATACCTTTCCCAATAATAGATACGTACCATCTGATACTTTACAGTAAGATACAAAAAAAATGGCTCTGAGCACTATGGGACCTAACTGCTGAGGTCATCAGTCTCCTAGAACGTAGAACTACTTAAACCTAACTAACCTAAGGACATCACACACAGCCATGCCCGAAGCAGGATTCGAACCTGCGACCGTTGCGGTCACGCGGTTCCACACTGTAGCGCCCAGAACCGCTCGGCCACTCCGGCCGGCACAGAAAGATACAAATTCGACATTACGAGCTTAATGAATCGTGCTTTCTCTTATTATTTTTACTAGTATCAGTAATTCAAAAGTTCGGTCGAATTCAACAAACGTAGCCGCCGACTGACCAGGTCTCTGGAGAGGGTTCGGTGTTAGCTGTGTAGTTCATAGTATGTGGGGCGTTAAAATTTGTTCGTTTCTCAACAAATTCGTTCGACAGTGAATCACAGTCATTTTTGTTTTCTTCGTTCAATGTGACTGCTTGGACAAGTGTTAAAAGAACTCTGTAGCACAGTGGTCGTAAAACAACGGCCGGAGGGCCGCATACGGTTCGAATCAAGTGTTCGTGCAGCCCGCGGATCTCAGCCGTATTTCATAATAATATCCTTTTAGCAACTACCTGACAACAGTATCCAGAAATATCATTTAACGTTAAGAGCTTCTTAAGAGCGTATTTTTCTTGCTCCGTGACAAACGAAATTACAAACACAGTAATATTTGATGATGTGCTTAATTTTAAGTGGCGCTGGTGAATTCGACCGTGAACTAAGTAAAGTTTGCCTTTTACCTCAGGGGCAGCGTGGTAAGTTAACAGAAACGAGATGTTTGTGTTCCAGGTTTGACAACCACGAGAGTGCACAACTCACACCGATCAGCTGCTACGGTATAAATGCCAAACGGAAGTACTATGGATTCGTAAATGTGCGTTATAGAGACGGTCGTCTTCAAATGTGCTAAATTTTTGTAGCAAGTTATATGAAATCAAATTAAGGCTGCTGTAATACAAAGCAATGAGTAAAAAATGACATTCACAACATTTAGTAAACATCTGTGATCGATCGAAAATTGGAATCACTGTTATTAATTAATATAATGTACTTGTTTATGTATGTTATCTACCAATAGTAAGATTGGTACGGGATGGTGTGGTAGTCAGGACAGGAAAAGTGTCCACTGCATAGTTTTCGCCCTGAACAGTGCTGCTACCTGCCGAGAAGTGCTCACACTAGCAATAACATACACAGCTATTGATGTTAGAGAGGTGACAGAGGAAAGTTGCTCCGTTAGTTTCTAGTAAAGCCTTTTTTAAGTTGTCTGATGTAAGATAAGTCGTTTATATTACTCTTATCTTACTTGTATGGAAAGTAGTAAATTTTATAATATAAATATTTAAACAAATTTTTTTGACTTGGAAATGTAGTTCCTTGTTATATTTTCCAGTCTGATAGGTTCTTCTGTGGATCACTAAAGCCGACATAGGTGTCCGATCGTGGAAAGTGGGCACACCACTCGTCGGGAAAAGTGGCCAAGATATTTACCCCCGTAGTAGTTACTTCCAAAAAACACTCACAATACAACAGATAAAACTGACTTCTACACCCCTTATGTAAAGCTATCATCCGTCATTCTGTCCTTCTTGCGATAATTTTGTGTCCATAAAGTTATATTATTTAAACCCGCCTCTGCTCTGTTACGTTACGCCTAATACAAAAGTGCAATTGAATAGTCTGCTGCAGCCGCTTGGTTCTCTTTCAGGTACTGGGGCGTGAAGACGCCTAGAAACGTGCTCGGAAAGCAGGAAAACAAAGATGAGATCCAGTTGCGATGGTACTGTCCACATTAGCCGCTTAGGTACGGAAAACTGGTAACTATATAAGCCCTCAGAAAAATGCATGTAATCCCTACACATTATTCGAAAGTGTGGAGTTAGTGATCGTTCCTGATCAGCGAGGTTCTTCTTTCGTTACGGAAAGCCTACGAAGCATTCGAAAGTGCATTCCTGTGCGCCGACTTCGAATTCTGCTTAGGCACTTTCCTGTTTTTCTCGGCGTGTGTAGCGGATTGGTGAGTGTGGATTTGTTCGCTAGAAAGTCTTAAGAGCAGAGCGTGGAGCTATTAACTGGCTGAAGGCGGTCTTAGGTAACAGTGACGGATTTGGTTATGGTGAACTGATACCAATAAATTTTGTCTCGGCAAATTTGAGACTGATGTTTCTGCGTGACTCTTCCCTATGAACTTTGAATGGCTATCCTGTTTTGCTATTGTGAAGATTATCAGCGGAAGTTGTTTGTTGACTGTTGGAGGTGGTGTGTGAACTGTTAACATTGAACATTTTCCAGACAGATCTCGAAATATTTCCTGAAAGTAGATAGGTACAGGGTTTTTAATTATTGACTTTGAAGCTGCGAAAAGTCTCGTTGGTCAAAGAGAGCCTGGCGGTCCTTATTTAAATTGATTGAACAGTGTCACAGTGCAATGGATTAATCCGGGTCCGTCAAATAACGTTTCCGATTAAATTCCCTAGCGCGCGGCGCATCACCGGTAGTTCGTGCACTGTTGCCGCAGCCTCAGGTGCAGCTTTATGAGACGCAACGTAAGTTTCGAAGCACGGAAGAAATGAACGTAGAAGACTGGCATCCTGATGGCGGCAGAATTATTTTTATCTCCGATACCTAGCTATTAGTTGGATGAGTGGTGATCGTGTATCTTGGATCACAAGACCCCGCGCCAATGATGTGAGTTCTGTCTCAAACTGACTGCGCTGCCTATTGGATTGAGAGTGTATGTGATACTGTTCCCTGTAATCCGTCCGTAAATTTTGGTGGCTCTTTTAGTACTATAATAAATGATTAACTACGCAGGTCCAAGAGGTTTCTACCTTCTTTCATTTTAAATCAACTACGCGACAAAGATACAAGCATAATACAAGGTTATTTAAAATAATTGAAGTGATTTCATAAATTCACCATCGATACATTAATTGACATACTGTCGCAAAACTCAACACTCATATAGAAAAACTCTAAATGTTTTGTGTTGTTGCAGCCGCACTTCATATTTCTGCCACGAGAGCGCAGCAGTGAGCGGATTAGCAAGGTGGTGAGAGGCAGCGAGAAAGCGTATGTTGCGCTTGAAATGCATTCACATCAGCCTGCAACAACACTTCAGAATAAAGTTCAAAATAGATTCACCAACTGCCAACGCTATTCGGCATGGGACGCGCAGTTCAAAGCTTCAGGGCGGCTCCTCAAGGTGATATGAACGGGTCGGCCTGCAGTGAGCGGTGAAACTGTTTACCACGGGCGGGCGAGTTTCGCACGTTGCCCACAGAAGTCGGCGAACAGAACAAGCAAAGAGTTGAACATACCACAAACGACCGTTAGGAAGATATTCAGTAAACGACCGAAGCTGATGCCTTTACCGCTTGCATTTGCTACAAGACCTGAGTCCCGATGACAAAGTCATACGCTTTTGATTTTCGGCATAGTTGCAAAAGGAAATTGGGAAACTCAAGCATCGGTCTTGTTGGGGTGATCATCAACAATTCATGTCATGGCCACCATGATTTCCGGACCTTACCTATGATTTTTTTTTTTTTTGAGGCGGGGGGGGGGGGGGGGGTTACATGATACATTCACTATTTGCGCTCCCTCTACCAACAAACCTATCAGAACTACGAGTTCACACCAACAGTGCTTTTGGACAGATTTATGGGGACATGCTGCGCCGAACGTGGGAAGGACTTCATTATCCGTTTGATATGAGGATTATTTGGAAAGTAAGCTCCGATTGGTCACGACATGGAAACCATTGTGAAAATCCGATGAAGCTTTACACAAATGTGTTGGGCAGTGTCTCCAACATGCCCGTCAATCGCAACATGTCGCAGTTTTCAGTTCTGAGCGCACGGTGAGATGCCTAGAAATTAGTGTCTCCCGCCAAGTATGAAGATCTGGAGAGAGATTTCGTCTGATGTCACGTAACTCACATAACTGTCATACGGTTTCTTCATAATGGCAATTCTCGCCCGCACTCTGCAGGGGCAATGAAGATGCTCCTGCAGCGTTTTCGATGGGAAGTGTTTGATCACCCACAATGCAGCCCGTAATTGGATCCCGCTGAATTTCTTCACTGCTCACATAAACTGCTGGCTATGAAGGCAACGTTTTGACACATACAGCGAGCTGTAGATAAGCGTAAGAAATTGGTTGGTGGGAAGCAAAGCCGGCCACATTCTCTGACGAGAGTATCGGAAAGTTGGTACAACGCTACGACAAATGTCGAAGTCGGAGCGGTGACTGTGTAGAGAAGTGGATGGAAGGTGTAACTAACTGCTGCAAATAAAACGTTTTTGATTTTCACAGTGGTTTCCATTCTGCGACCTATCGGAACTTACTTTCCGAATAGCGCTTGTATCTTCAGAATCAGTAGGGGGCACATTTGGAGCACTCTTGTAATATGTCAGAAAACTTTTCGAGTTTTTCTTGGTGTGTGCAAAGCCCTATGACAATACTTCAAATAATATAGCTACAGAAAATCTGTGTAATCGCTTTAATCATTTATAATAACCTTGTACAATATGTTGTGAAAAAGAACGGCCCTACTCACTATATCAGAATTTTCTACCAACGCCGTCAGTTCTGACCACAATGTTCAGATACCCACACGTAACTAGGATCAGATCAGATGAGATTGCTAAATGTGAACTTATTCATCCATTTCATCCAACTGCGTTGATTGTAGTTATTTCTTGCATCCAAATTCTTGCGACCTCTTAACCATTTGTTTCTTGTACATATCGATGACGACCATCAACAAATTTATCTTTCCAGCCACTGAAACAAAGGCAAAGTTCTTCGACAATGGGTTTGAAAATCACAGTGCTTTAGAAGATACGGTACTGTTGCTGGTGGTATGTCGTTGCCTTCGTCCTACCTTTGAACTGATGTTGTCAGCCAGTTATAGTAGGTCATACTGAGTAACATGGTCTCCAAACTACGGGGCAACTCGGCATTTTATACGTTAACAAACACTGCCATAGGTGAAAGATGTGGGAAATGACAGATAAAAATCTGGGACTGATTGTGGATTGGGCCCGAGACCTTTGGTTCCAAAGTCTGGTAACTTACCACTGAGACGCTGAGTCACACTTCCCGCCACTTCTTTTTCTTGTGCCTTTGTCTCACATCTATCTGGAGTCGGCATGTTTACTACTGGAACTGGAGTGGTTAATTTGAGATGTGTTTGGATGCCCTTCCTGTTGCCACCCTGCTACCCCACAGGAAGGAATACACATATTCCATACTGTCTGTGCCTAGTGTTTGCGAATCGTGTAACTGAGGCGGGACTTGGGCACCAGCCTGGTATTCACCTTGTCAAATATGGGAAACCCCCTAAAAACCACAACCAGGCTGGCCGACACGCCCATTCGATCCGGGTCCGGCGCAATTGCCCGAGTCCCGGAAGCGGCGTGCTAAGACGCACGGCTATGCGAGCGGGTCTGCACTTCCCCCCCTCTCACCGCATAAAAAAGAATTTCATGTTTGGCGTCAACAGCGATAGTTACACTATAGCCTGCACCTCAGTACGTGCTGTTTTGTCACCCACCTTACTGAATTCACTGCTGAGTGGTCCGTCTCTTACAGCTCGATGACCATCAGAGTACGTTGACTTTGAAATTTGTGGTAAAGTCTTATGGGACCAAACTGCTGAAGCTGTCGGTCCCTAAGTGTACACACTACTTAATCTAACTTAAACTAACTTACACTAAGGACAACACACACACCTATGCCCGAGGGAGGACTCGAACCTCCGAGGGGGGGAGCCGCACGGACCGTGACAAGACGCCCTAAACCGCGCGTCTATCCCGTGCGACTTGTCCACTGACTGTACCTCACCGCTGCCCATGGCTGAAGGATCATGTTCATGATGATTCTTCACTTGCTCGGAAATACTTTATCAATCGCTGGATGATTGTCTTTGTTTTACTGGCTGCATCTGCTCTATTATGCTCGAACTCAAGGTGTAAGGCAGCACCCACTTTAGGTAGACCACTTCTCACATCATCATCTCCAATGTTAAAGTGTTCAGGAATAATCAAATTATCCCATTCAGAAATCTAACTCTTTTACATAGCACATTCTGAGCAGGGGATGCACGATGTCAATGCAAGCCATTTTTTCATCAAGGAAAGCAAAAGACGGAAGAGGAGAAGAAATAACAGAGATCTATCGGCAAGGCTACGTGTCGCAGTAATTATTTCTTTTGTGGTGTATGTTAGAAAATGGAAATGATGTTAATAGATATCTTCGACATATTACAAATTATATACAGATCTTATTCAAATGATTAGTGTGGTGGGATCGCTGACCAGAACACAGTTTCCAACAACTCAGATCACTGTATTATAAGCGAACCTGTTAAGACATTGCGGCTTGAGGAATGGCATGTCAAGGAGAATATATCCATTTCCAGGTATCGATATGTTGATACAGACAGCAGCTTTATCCATTGTATTAATATTATCTGAGAAAGTAGACTCAAGTGCAAGTCCTCCGAATTTTTTGTTCCTTAATGTAGGAACTTTACAGCTCAGAACGAAACTTTCTATTCGAATGCTACAGATTTTGCTGCCTAAGGTGACAGATATCTTCCATTCGACACACTCATCACTATTCATAGCTATATCGCACGTCTTTTCGGAGAGTTTACTATGTTGGTC
Source organism: Schistocerca piceifrons (assembly GCF_021461385.2). Lineage (NCBI taxonomy): Eukaryota > Metazoa > Arthropoda > Insecta > Orthoptera > Acrididae > Schistocerca > Schistocerca piceifrons. The sequence goes on from NC_060138.1 coordinate 822,635,926, forward strand.
ATTATCACATGAAGTTAAAACAGATGCTTTTTGCAGTTACTGAGAAATAATCTACGTTACTGAAAGACCAACCTTAACGTTAAATCAGCGCTCATTTTTTTGGTATAGCCTGTGCCAGATCCCCTGCTGTGCTTCGATTTATAAAATGTTAATATACGTGCAATAGCGTTCTTAAGTGTACTGACGAAAAAAATTGCAACACCACAAATAATTAATGCAGGGAAATGAAATTTCGCGAATACATTTTTCTGCATGACATATGTAGGTGATTAACATTGCAAGATCACAGGTCAATATAATCACGAGATAAGCCACTGCAAATGTGAAATGCTAGTACATTAATAACCGGTGTAACCGCCACAGTGTTGAAAGCAAGCATACAAACGTGCATGTTTTGTGTTGTATAGGTGTCGGATATCAGTTTGTGACATGGAGTTCCATGCCTGTTGCGCTTGGTCGGTCAATACAGGGAAAGTTAATGCTGGTTGTGAATGATGCTGGAGTTATCGTCCGATGATGTCCCATATGTGCCCGATTGGAGACAAAAGATGGTTCAAATGGCTGTGAGCACTATGGGACTTAACTGTTGAGGTCATCAGTCCCCTAGAACTTAGAACTACTTAAACCTAAGGACATCACACACATCCATGCCCGAGGCAGGATTCGAACCTGCGACCGTAGCGTTCGCGCGGTTCCAGACTGTAGGGCCTATAACCGCTCGGACACCTCGGCCGGCGATTGGAGACAGATCAGCAACATGTCGACACTCTGTAGAGCATGTTGGGATACAATAGCGGTATCAGGAAGAGGATTATCCTGCTGGAAAACCGCCCTTGGAATGCTGTCCATGAATGGCAGCACAACAGGTCAGATCATCAGATCGACGGAAGGATTTGCAGACATGGTGCGTGAAATAGCCACGAGAGTGTTCCTGCTGTCATACTAAATCGCACCCCAGGTCATAACTCCAGGTGTCAAATTCAAATGTGTGTGAAATCTTATGGGACTTAACTGCTAAGGTCATCAGGCCCTAAGCTTACACACTACTTAACCTAAATTATCCTAAGGACAAACACACACACCCATGACCTCCGCCGGGACCAGCCGCACAGACCATGACTGCAGTGTCTGAGTCCGCTCGGTTAATCCCGCGCGGCACTCCAGGTGTCGATCCAGTGCGCTCTAGCACGTGGATAGATTGATTGCAGGCCCTCAACTGGATTCCTTCTAACCCATCACTGGCACCGAGGCAGATCCAGCTTTCTTCAGAAAACACAGTAGACTTCCACCCTGCCTTCCAATAAGTCGTCGCTTGCCACCACTGAAGTCACATATGGCGGTGGTTTGTGGTCAGTGAAATCAGCGCTACAGGGCGGCTGGTTAGGAGCTGTATTTGAAGTAACCGATTTGTAACAGTTCGTTGTGTCACTGGAGTGCCAACTGTTGCTCAAATTGCTGATGCAGATGCAGTTCGATGCGCCAGAGCCGTAGGCCGAACACAATGGTCTTTCCTCTCGGTAGTGCCACGTGGCCGTTCGGAGCCCGGTCTTCTTGAAACCGTACATTCTCGTGACCACCGCTGCCAGCAGTCATGCACAATGGTTACATTACAGCCAAGTTTTTCTGCAATATCGTAGTACTATTACACGATCTCGTTCAAACTTAGTGAGTTGTTGATAATGGTGTCATTGTCGCCTTAAAGCCATTCTTGGTTAACATCAGCTCATCAAGTCCAGTCTCGAAGGTAACCAACAGTCACGACCGTTGCAGCTAATAACCTCTCTCGCATGCGACTGGCGCGAAATTATTTTTCAGAAGTAGAAACACGCTATCAACTTTCGTTTATGTCACACAACTCCTTCTTGGTGCTGCGATTGTCTTTCCCTCAGTGTAAATGGTTTTAAAAGCATACAAAATTTCACATGCCATCAAATTTTATAACCGAAGAAATAACAATATATTCCAAACAGATTTAATATATTATACAGCCTTTAAATATGTTAATAGGTTAAACTTAGATATAGTGAGAATTGGTGAAGTTCAGTGGCAGGAGGAACAAGACTTTTGGTCCGGTAAATACAGGGTTATAAATACAAAATCAAATAGGGGTAATGCATGAGTAGGTTTAATAATGAATAAAAAAATAGGAGCATGGGTAAGCTACTATGAACAGCATAATCAGTGCATTATTGTAGCAAAGATAAACACGAAGCCCACGCTTACCACAGCAGTACAAGTTTATCAAGTTTATATGCCAACTAGCTCCGCAGATGACGAAGAGATTGATGCAACGTATGAAGAGCTAAAAGAAATTATTCAGATAGTGAAGGGAGACGAAAATTTAATAGTCATGGAGGACTGGAATTCGATAGTAGGAAAAGGAAGAAAAGGAAACATAGTAGGTGAACATGGAATGGGGGTAAGAAATGAAAGAGGAAGCCACCTGGTAGAATTTTGCACACAAAATAACTTAGTCATAGCTAACATTTGGTTCAAGAATCATGAAAGAAGGTTGTATACGTGGAAGAAGCATGGAGATACTGGAAGATTTCAGATTGATTATATAATGGTAAGACAGATATTTAGGAACCATGTTTTAAATTGTAAGACATTTCCAGGGGCGGAAGTGGACACTGACCACACTCTCTTGGTTATGAACTGTAGATTAAAACTGAAGAAACTGCAAAAAGGTGGGAAATTAAGGAGATAGCACCTGGATGAACTGAAACAACCAGAGGTTGTAGAGAGTTTCAGGAACAGCATTAGGGAACGATTGAAAGGAATGGGGGAAAGAAATACAGCAGAAGAAGAATGGGTAGCTTTGAGGGATGAAATAGTGAAGGCAGCAGAGGATCAAGTAGGTAAAAAGACGAGAGCTAGTAGAAATCATTGGGTAACAGAAGATATATTGAATTTAATTGATGAAAGGAGAAAATATAAAAATGCAGTAAATGAAGCAGGCAAAAGGGAATACAAACGTCTCAAAAATGAGATCGACAGGAAGTGCAAAATGGCTAAGCAGGGATGGCTGGAGGACAAATGCAAGGATGTAGAAGCCTATCTCACGGGGAGTAAGATAGATACTGCCTACACGAAAATTAGAGACCTTTGGAGAAAAGACAACCACTTGTATGAATATCAAGAGCTCAGATGGAAACCAAGTTCTAAGCAAAGAAGGGAAAGCAGAAAGGTGTAAGGAATATAAAAGGTTTTATACAAGGGCGATGTACTTGAGGATAGGGAGCGAAAGGCTATTTACAATTTGTACAGAAACCAGATGGCAGTTGAAAGAGCCAAGGGGCATGAAAGGGAGCAATGGTTGGGAAGAGAGTGAGACATGGTTGTAGCCTATCCCCAATGTTATTCAATTTGTATATTGAGCAAGCAGTAAAGGAAACAAAAGAAAAATTTGGAGTAGGAATTAAAATCCACGGAGAAGATATAAAAACTTTGAGGTTCGCCGATGACATTGTTATTCTGTCAGAGACAGCAAAGGGCCTGGAAGATCAGTTGAACGCAATGGACAGTGTCTTGAAAGGAGGATATAAGATGAGCATCAACAAAGGCAAAACGAGGATAATGGAATGTAGTCGAATTAAGTCGGGTGATGCTGAGGGAATTAGATTAGGAAATTAGACAGTTAAAGTAGTAAATGAGTTTCGCTATTTGGGGAGAAAAATAACTGATGATGGTCGAAGTAGAGAGGATATAAAATGTAGACTGGCAATGGCAACGAAAGCGTTTCTGAAGAAGACAAATTTGTTAACATCGAGTATAGATTTAAGTGTCAGGAAGTCGTTTCTGACAGTATTTGTATGGAGTGTAGCCATGTATGGAAGTGAAACATGAACGACAAATAGTTTGGACAAGAAGAGAATAGAAGCTTTCGAAATGTGGAGCTACAGAAGAATGCTGATAATTAGATGGGTAGATCACATAATTAATTAGGAGGTATTGAATAGAATTGGGGAGAAGAGGAGTTTGTGGCACAACTTGACAAGAAGAAAGGACCAGTTGGTAGGACATGTTCTGAGGCATCAAGGGATCACAAATTTAGCATTGGATGGCAGCGTGGAGAATAAAAATCGTAGAGGGAGACCAAGAGATGAATACACTAAGCATATTCAGAAGGATGTAGATTGCAGTAAGTACTGAGAGATGAAGAAGCTTGCACAGGATAGGGTAGCATGGAGAGCTGCATCAAACCAGTCTCAGGACTGAAGACCACAACAACAACAACAATCTATGTACAATCTGTAGTATTTACAGATTCTGACAAAACACAACCTCATGTCTAGCAACGAAAATATTGTAGAAAATGGCGGGAATTGCGTATGGTGGTCTCTAGTGCGCATTCATTCATTTGATTCTCAAATCATTCAGTAGAGTGAAGTACGGAGCAAGAAAGATCATGTGTTCCTGTGTGCACTATCCTCTAGGTACAACCTCTCCACTAATAGCTAACTGGCAGTCTGGACATTTTGTCCATGTCCAAGACGTTATAACTACAAAATTTAACAGATTGCAACTAATTACTATCACTGTTGTTCATCTAATAGATAATAATAATTACCCTCGCTACTGACACTATTTGTCATCGGTTATAAGTTCACTGCAAGAGTAGAGCGTTTTCTGCAACTGTTAATCGAAAAAGACCGACTTTTAGCAGTGAAATTCTCTTCCGGAGTGTCATCGTCATGAGTGACTTAAAATCCACAGTTAAAGAACTCTAGACCTTCCCATAGTCGTCAGCTTTACGCATGATGTTGTTGATGTTGTTTCTGCACTTATTCTAATGTCATTTATCTATCTTCCATTAAGTCGTCGTCTCAGTCATTTATGTTGAAAAGCAGCAGAGAAATTTCTTGGTCCACCTTACATCCATTCCTGTGGTTAAGTGTCCTGCTACCTCCACTTCATTTTCCGTACAATCATAATCACTTCTTCCGCAGCAGTCTGTTTCCTGATACGTTTGTTGGTTATCTAGTCTCTCTTAGTAATGGTTCAAATTGCTTTGAGCACTATGGGACTTAGCTTCTGAGGTCATCAGTCCCCTAGAACTTTGAACTACTTCAATCTAACTAACCTAAGGACATCACACACATCCATGCCCGAGGCAGGATTCGAACCTGCGACCGTAGCGGTCACGCGGTTCCAGACTGTAGCGCCTAGAACCGCTCGGCCACTCCGGATCTCTCAGTAATGCCAAATGTGCATCACTCCATCGTTCACTGAGCAACTCTGATTTCTCACGATTTTCGCGTCTCATAGCGACAACTGAAAACTAGTACTGTACACCGGTCGTAAATTTCGAACACATAGCAATCTTAGTTTTGAAACCATGGTTTAGTATACGAAAAATAACTAACAATATTGGCTAAACAACTGATCTAGAACCTCTGACCTTATGTACCTATCAAACGTCTTTGAACACGTCGAAATTTTTATGTATCTGTGGATATTTATCCATATAAGATAATATGCCATTTTCTCCAATAAAATCTTCTCGGTTTACAAGCCGCGTCATTTCGAATACAACACATGCGCTTTCGGCAGATTCTCCGCCATCGTCATCAGGTGTTAACACAGACTGCCGGGATTTCCACTTGCCACTTCCTGAAGAGCCCAATCTTGGCTCGTGATTGTCGCAGGTTAAGTACTGTGGCGCTATTCGTGCTGTCCATAAACTTGGGAATCACTGACTTCCTCTGTGGGGAATCCTTTAGTTGTTGCGAGAGATTAGACCCGCCACAGGTGAGTGCCGGGGCTAGCACGGCGTGCTGCTTATATAGATGTAAAAGTGGCGTCTGGAATCTTCCAGAGAGGGCCGAAGTGACACATGCTCGAAAAGCTTGTTGGTCGGCTCTTAGCCGCTGCGTCCCGCCGCGGGGTCGAGGCCCACGAGAAATGCAGGGCCTGCAATGAACTTGTGACGTCATACTAGTCGGCTTGTTCGCCACACTTCGCGAAGCTCGACTTCGTGCGGGGCCCACGGGAAATCAATATGTAATTGAAAAGGTATCCACTAAAGGTGTTAACTTTGTCGTGCGCTATGGAGAGCTTGCATGCATTTACACACGTAATCAGTAATCATTAAACTCGTCTGAAATAGTTACTCCCTCCCCGCTGGAGGCGGCTGCTGGCATTCGTTAGAGCTGCAGTGTGACATGCTGTCTGGTAGGTGCCACGGCGTCTTTCTCGTGGGTCTCGCGCGGGACCGAGGTCTACGAGAAAGACAGGACGCGGCGCGTACGTCACGAAGGTAGTTCTGCGCTCGCTCGCTCGCTCAAATCGGCAAACTACGTTTCTGCACCTGTTAACTCGTAACTAAGCGTGTCCGTATAAACTAAAACTGAATCTTCTACTGGAATCCGCTATTATGGAACCTTACTGTTATTAGTCCTAAAATGATGGGAAGTCCATGGGCCTATTTATTATTTATTACGTACTGGCGTACAATAAAATACTAAAATGATTATCAGTTTGCATAAGGCACCACTTCCAGCATGTAATGAGTACTGTTAAGCAGAAGAGACTAAATGCTATAAACAAGCCGTCATACCATTTATATCGAGTATTGATCCTAAATTAAATTTTGCTGTAGTACTGTTAATCAGTACTGTTCATAATAGCAGATTCCAGTGGAAGATGCAATTCTCGTTAGTGCTTACACGCCCAGCTGCGAGTTAACTGGTTTAGAAAAGCATTTTGTCTGCTGAGCTGAGCGAGTTCAGGACTACCTTCGTGACGAACGCGCGGCGGCCTGTCTTTCTCGTGGGCCTTGGCACGGGAGCAAGTGACGTCAGGTGGCGCGATTAGCCGGCGCCACGCTTGAAACTGCCTCTCCCGCCTCCCCACAGGCGTCAAGCTTCCGTCTTTCCTTTCACTCGATGTCCAAAATCCTCCCCCATGCCCTATTGAGTGCGTACCACCGGTCTGGCACTGTTTGTTCTAATTTCGGCCGCTTCTTCTACAATAGAATCCCAATATGATAACGTTAGAGCCAAACTTTCGTTTTTTCTGGTTGTATTTTATGTCCGTTTTCTACGCAACGTTCGCACTGCGGACTTGTCAAGTTCCCTTTGTTTAATATATCGTGAGAGCTATGCACAACGCTCAGCAATAGAGCGAATAGTTCGTCATATGTAGATACTACCATACTCGCGGAAGATACCATACACGCTAGGAACTGAAGCAGGCCACAACGGAAGACTCCGAGGACATGCTATGTTCTAGCTGTCAACAATTTTCCATTCCAGGCACAAAGTAGAATTGATATCCAGTAGGAACATAGGAGGATGAGTCAAATGAAAACCTTAAATTTGTAATAACAAATCGAAATTTCGCGCCGTTATCCTGTAAGTTGGTATGCGTGCTACAAACAGCGTGCAGAATGGCCTGTAGGTGGCAGCATAGTGCAGATGCACACATACCGTCGCAGTATCAGTATAATGATGGCCGCCCGACTTGCGACTTGCACCAGGGAAGAATAGCGTTCTGTTATTCAGTTTGGCCGGCCGGGGTGGCCGAGCGGTTCTAGGCGCTGCAGTCTGGAACCGCGCGACCGCTACGGTCGCAGGTTCGAATCCTGCCTCGGGCGTGGATGTGTGTGATATCCTTAGGTTAGTTAGGTTTAAGTAGTTCTAAGTTCTAGGGGACTGATGACCTCAGAAGTTAAGTCCCATAGTGCTCAGAGCCATTTGAACCATTTTTTTTGTTATTCGGTTTTTGCGTAGTGAAGGTGTGAAACCTATTGAAATTCATCGACGAATGTAGGTTCAGTACAGTCATGCAAGTTTGGTACAGTAGCAAGTCTACGAATGGAGTAGGAAGTTCGCAAATGGTGTGACTTCCTCGTCCAGGTCAGGAACAACGAGTTGTGACTCCACAGAACATTGCAGCAGTTGAAGCCATAGTGAAGGAAAACCGCCGAGTGACACTGAATGACATTGCAGCATGTTTACAGATTAGTCATGAGTCAGCACACCATATTGTGTATAATGTGCTCCAGTTTCACAAAGTGTCTGCAAGATGGGTGACACGGCAGCTGACTCCTGAAATGAGAGAAGTGTTGATGCTTGTGAAGAATTTCTTCGGCGCTTTGAACGAGAAGGTGATGGCTTCCTTGCAAGAATCGTTACTCGGGACGAAACATGGGTTCACTTAAACCAACCGGAAACGAAGAGACCGAGCAAGGAATGGCGCCATTGCTCATTACCAAGTCATTTCCATATGTTTGGACTACTCAAAGACGCAGTGGGAGGAAAGAAGTTCCGTTTTGATGAAGAGGTACGCCACGCGGTGCATGAGTGGTCGCACGGACTACCAAAATAATTTTTTTCTAAAGGAATGTATACGCTTTATAAGCGCTGGAGGACTTGCATTGAACGTGGGGAGATTATATTGAAAAGTGATACAGCTTCGTACCACTTCTGCACAATAAATAATACTTTAAAAAATATTTAAGGTTTTCATTTGACTCACCCTCGTACTTTCTTTAGTCGATGATAATGTGGTGCTTCCTGAAAGTGTGGTGCTTCACGAAAGTGTAACGCCTCTGGATCAACCTAATTGTTTCTAACCCTGGAGCATACAATGGACGGCATTTATGAAGAATGGAAGTTAAATTCCTCATGGTCACTTTTCTCGAAATCCATGCATTTTGCCATGTGGAAAGTAGTTTGTCCAGGTGGGCTATTATACCTGAACTCAGAAATTGATGTAGCATTTCAGTATATGTACAGATGAGGAATTTAGAATCGTTGTTATGTTTGGCAGTTCTGCTGCCTTTTTGAATCTGTACACGCCATGTGCTCTTATCCAATTACTGGAAACAGTGTACTGCTTGGTTTTTGTAGCTGTGCACGCCATATGCTTTTATCCAATTACTGGAAACAGTGCGCCGCTTAATTAATCTGTGATAAATTATGGTTAAGAGTGGAAGTAATTCATTTATAAATTATATATAGAACCTTACAAGCACTCTTCTTTGTTAATATATGGGGGTAAATTATCTCTTTCATTTCCCCGTTCTTTTTCTACGCGGTTCTTCTACAGTCGCTTTGCTAGGCTCCTTGTCCTCTCTTTGTTTCACACTGGCCAGCTAGAGCCTGAAATGGTGGCCGTTTATCCGGACTGACCCGCCGTCGTATAAGCCTGTAATGATCGCCGTTCTGCTATCGTGTTTGCTAGGGGTGGTAGCAGTAATGACGGTTAATGTGTTTTTGTACAGGACTGATTTGAGAACTTCTTCCTACTAGGAAATAGCAGCTTAAAGAATTAGAACTTAATCACTTAAGTAGAAGTCGGACCTAGGGGTATGCAGTACGCAGGCACGGCAGTTCAGCGTGTTCGGTCTGAAAACTGGCTGTCCTCTATAGTAAAAAAAAAAAAAAAAAAAAAAAAAAAAAAAAAAAAAAAAAAAAAAAAAAAAAAAATGGAAGAAAGTTTAAAAAAATCTAACGGTAAAGCACGTGACTGGAAACCGAGAGAGGTCGCGGAGTCGAATCCCAGTCAGACAACTGCGTTTTCACCTAGCCTTCCTCTCTCAACGATGTGAGGAGTTGCCAGAAACGACACTTGGTACGGATTTCATGTTAAGCTGTAAGTCCCCTTCCCCCGGCTGCATAACTGGAGTAGCTTAAGGGGCACGTAAGTCACCGAAGTGGTGTCCAGTTGAAAGACTTACAGTAGGTCATTGAGCCCTATAATATTTTTATTAGAGATTTATTCTTCGCTTCTGTTTTGGACTCCCTCCTTTGAGAAACCTGACTCGTATAAGGAGTACGAGTCGCTAGGAGGCACCCCTTGGAACTTGGAAAACACAAAGGAACGCCCTTACTGGATATCTTGATCGTACGAACACTCATGAACTTTTGATTCCGTGTTAAATGATCTCCCAGGACCTAGATTTTCGCATCTGCGAAGCGATACCGTCGGTTTCTATTCCGACGTTTCAGAACAGTTTTTTTTATTGGTCTGTCGAAGAAATAGGATACCTATTTATCGCCTGTCAGTAATTACCATCACTTCACTCGAGGTTTTCTTTTCCGTATCTTCTTTTCGGGTGTCCGTTACCCTCTGTGCTGAAAAGCAGCTTTTTTATCTATGCATGCGGTTCTGATTCTTTTTGTTTTTTTCTTCCTATGTGGTACATGAAGTCTTTCCAAAGAGTTTCCTCTAATGTATTTTGCTTTTACTTCCGCGTGTCCTGTGCTGGCTCAATCTCCAATTACCTGCCATATACCTAACTTCGTCATAAACAGCAGAAATACTGAACTATACTGCTCTCCATTGCTATAAAGGGTGCCCTATGATGATCATCTCGAGCGAAGCTGGCAGCACATAACCATTTTGTTACGACAGCAGTTCTTGGTGTTACATAAAAACTATTTTCTTTAAATATTTTTGGGCTGCGAAGCACCAACGGCATAAAAAAGAGGCTACATACACTTAGCGCGCAGCCGGCCGCCGTGGCCGAGCGGTTCTAGGCGCCTCAGTCCGGAATCACGCGGCTGCTACGGTCGCAGGTTCGAATGCTGCCTCGGGTAGGGATGTGTGTGATGTCCTTAGTTCAGTTAGGTTTAAGTAGTTCTAAGTCTAGAGGACTGATGACCTCAGATGTTACGTCCCATAGTGCTTAGAGCCATTTGAACCATTTTGAACTTATCGCGCTCATCTGCTAAGGACAGTCAAATTTACTCCAAACCACATTTTTTTTTTCCTATTTCCTTGTTTCTTGCCAAGAAGTCAATAAATCTTTGTGGACTGTCTGGCTGGCAGACAACTCCAGCAATGAATAAGAACCACACAAACCTAAGTAATGTATCTTCAACTGCGAAATAGATATAGCACAACACATATAGTACACTGATCACTTCAAATCCGAACATTTTCGGTTAGGCTTTACAGTGATTGTTACTGATGTCGAGTAAAATATCATGTTTATTACCAATCACTGATTATTTACTTCCACAACGGGTTTCGAAGGTTTAAATCTCCATCATCAGGAGGATTCATATGGATTAATATGCCATATATGTACTGCATCACGACTATAGAGTAAGCTGTAGCAGCGTCTGCGTGTGAAGACTGGGTTGGTTGGTTGGTTTGGGGAAGGAGACCAGACAGCGTGGTCATCGGTCTCATCGGATTAGGGAAGGATGGGGAAGGAAGTCGGCCGTGCCCTTTCAGAGAAACCATCCCGGCATTTGCCTGGAGTGATTTAGGGAAATCACGGAAAACCTAAATCAGGATGGCCGGACGCGGGATTGAACCGTCGTCCTCCCGAATGCGAGTCCAGTGCCTGTGAAGACTGGGGTAAATAGCACAGGTTACTGAAAGTCGTAATACAACACATATATGTATTAGCCCACATAAATGCACTTGATGAAGTGTATAAAGACAGTCACACTGATTATCACGAGTGCTATTACGATGATGGAAATTTAAACCTTCAAGACACATTATTGAAATAAATAAACTGATCATAAAATATAGTCACTAAAGATGCATCGAAAGAAAATTTTATTCAATCGCCCGTACGTACTTTAGGAACAGAAAACATACAAAAGATCTACATCGTGCTTTCTATTGTTTCCTTTGTAATACTCCGTGTTTAACCTGTCTCACACAGCATCTACGGAACCGCATTCAGTGCTTTGGATTAGCTCGCGGGTAAATGAAAAGTCATCGAAATGTACATTTATACCATTAATAAATACACTGTTATCGATTAATACATTCATTTATTTTATTCATGGAACTTAGTTCACATGATCGATCTTAAAATTATACAATTTCATCTTCAGACATGGTTGTGGTAGTCCAACTCAACGCAAACAATGAACTGCATAAAGTGATTTAAAACATAACTACACAGAGAATCATTAGTTCTAAATACTTGTTTTGCCAATCAAACTGCCTTTTCCTGCTGCTCATTATTTTATTAATCCCATGAGCGTTTCGCCTTCTCCTGTTCTAAGGCATCATCAGTGGGCTCTATAACGATACAGTTTTGTTAGTTATAGATTATCAAACAGTTCACTTCGCGATTTTTTGTAAAAATGTAATTATTTGCGATTTGATGATCTGTATTTCCTCACATCTGGTCTGGAGGTCGCACTTTTATCACTGTTCTATATTCACCTCTTTGTGTTTTCGTCATCCACACACTGTTCACCATGTTTCTCACTCTTTTTTGTGGTGGACTATCGTTCTTCTGTCACTTCATACAACTATTTCGTCGTACACTTCTTTTCACAGCGTAAATATTGCGACTCTGTGCAGTAAATATGCCAGAACTGGTGTGCACCCAATGTGAAGGCCAAACGCAGAGTAACTGAAGTTTCATGCCTGCCCAAATAAAACTTCTGGGAATAAAATATACCAATAAAAGAGCTGGATAGATTATGCAACGATAGTATATTAGTGAAATGCTTCCGAGCGTTTCTAAGGTTCCATCCACGAAAATGAATCACACCAAAATAGATTTATGTCTCCTCTTGTTTCCAGATAAATATATATTATGCTGTACTACAGCTGATGTCTCATACCATAGAAAACACGGTGATAAGAGCTCGTTCATACTGTTTTTTTCCCATTTAGTGATCAGTTTTAGCGAAACAAATGAAGCACACTTTAACCTGTTTGAAACAGGTCCGTTGCCTCAGTTTAGTGTTTTAACGCCATCTGTATGCACTATAGACTTCTTCCTTTGACGCGACAAACTACTGCTGATAGACGTCTAGTGTGGGCAGTTAAATGGGAGGAAGTGTACATCTTAAAATTGTTATCAGTGTTGTATGGAGCAAGTCTCTTACGTTCATTGAAAACAGTAGTAACCGTAGATGTCGAATGTAGCTCAGGTATTTTAGTGGCCGTCCAGCAGAGGACAGGAGGCGACTCCCTAGCCGTTAGCCCACAGGTTGAACCGGCTGCCATGGTATTCTCAGCGCTGTAGAGCTGACGTTAACGTACTGCGACACGGAAGGTTTTCTTGAGATAGGCGCGTCTTCGGGCAGTATATAAGCTTCTGCTCTGTCCAGACGACTAAAGGTTACCTCCCGACGGCCGCAACTCACAGGTAAGGCGTCAGCTCTTGCATACTGTGCGCTTGTGTGGAACATAATTCACCTGCTTGCTATTTAGGTGATACATTCGTCAAATGATCTTAGAACATAAACAAATATTTCGCGAATCGAGTGAATCCTATTGCTGTCGCCTAAGACTTGCTCATTCAGAGACGTAGTATATCTAACAGTTGTACTGCTACAGTGATTTCTACATCTCGCTTTTATGAAACGCCTTTTCCATATGGAGGTTAAAATTTGCGCGATGACTAAGCGGTAAAAATAAAGTTTACTTGTTTTAATATTGTGGAGCGAAATACTAATGGTTCTCAATAATCTATGTTTACTTTGTATCGATGCTGGGTTTCAGAATTCACTGGGTTCATAAATAAAGTAAAACGAAGCTTACTTACTTCAGTTCACGTTAGATTAAGATTGCTTTGTTAACGTGAACAATCGAAAGATATAAAGGTAAGTTTTTGTTGCCTCTTAAGTCCCCAAGACATTTTCTCCGTGCTTTCTTAAAAGATAGATAGGGTGTTTCAGTTACTCAATTCGGAAAAACAAACGTCTAGGAAAAGATGCAGGAATATACGAAACAATTGTGTCACACATACCTGAGATAAGACCCGAAACATCGAACTCTAAAAGACTTTTGGAGATCATGAAAATGAAAATTCTGCATAGGATTGCAGGGAAAACGCTGAGAGAGAGAGAGAGAGAGAGAGAGAGAGAGAGAAGTTAAAACATTAAAAGAGAATTTAAATTTTGCTCCATTAATGAGTGGGTACATGAGGGAAAGCATAAATGGAACGAACATAGAGAAAGGATGGAGGAAGGATGATTGTGAAAATCGGAGGAAATAAATCACCAGTTAGTAAAAGAAATATAGTACGTCTGAAGAAAGGCTGGTCTATCATGCCCACGGCAGATTTAGGTGTACTGAAGGAAATAGGATTTAGCTTACGAAGAAAAGAAGATTAGCCACATATTAGGCGTTGTTCCTATACCAAACGTGATTCATATCTTGAGCTTAACCGTTTCTTGTATATTGGCATGAGTGTCTTGTTTGTGCCACTGACGACGATTAGAAAGAGCAGGTGAAATCTGGTGGCAAAAGATGTGTGTTTTTGAATGGCTTCAAGGGGAGCCATAAAGCTTCTCGGTTCAATTCGGCTTACGGTTTACTATCACCCGTGTCGCTCGTCCTCGCTCTATGAAACTTCGTCAAAAGACGTGGGATTTAACATAGCGTTTCGGCGCATAGTAGGGTTACTAGGAACTTTATGTCAACACCTTTCTGCCCTTGTTGACTCAATAACGCTGTGGAAATTTCTTCCTCCACTGGTGTTTAAATCAGCCACCGCCGGCGCAATCGCCGCGTCGGTAGTGGATATAACCAACCTTGGTTACGGAGGCTTGTACCGACGTACAAGGTATCATAAAATAGGCCGAAGCGAAGAGGGCTTCTCATTCCAGAACCGAGAGCGCATGGCAGGCTAATTTAGTCAGAGAATAATTTCTCCGCATCACTTTGCATCAAATACTTTCACTGGACTAAATGACACTGATCTAATATTTCGTCGTTGCTATAATAGCGCACATTCGCGTTCTGAATTCCACAGCAATGTAAATGTGACTTCGTTTCACGTGCACAAAAATATTTCTAGATGACGACCAATTTAAACTTGTAAAATTCTTTCTGCAAAAAAACAGGATCTAAAATCGTACGATGCGAATATGAAACATCTTCTTTATTTTACTTAGAATACGTTCACTTATTTAATGTGCATACCTGTCATATTTAACGAATGATTCAAGTTATCACCACTTTTCAGCGTAAAGCTGAGGGAAATTGGCTTTATCAATTACACCCAAGACTATTCCATCTTTCACTATATTGAAGCAGCCACATTTTTTAAAGAAACGCCGAATTACACATGTAGAGTGAATCTAGAGGCTGTGAAATGAGTGTAGTGACATAACTCTTGTCGACCGTGAAACTTCTGTAAAAAGGAAGCGGCGAATGTACTGATTATGGAGGTATACGCCACCACTGCGGGAGTTTCTGAGAGAAATTCATTATAAAATACATTAATTTACACTGAGTAGGTAGATACGTCTGACTGAGGTTGAGCTATCTGGCAGTTGTTTCGGGAGGAATTCTTATTTTTTGTAGGTGACATGAGAGGGAAGCCTGTATCACAGCTCAGTATGGTACAAATGCAGCGAAAGGGGGATGATTGTAATGGTGATGTACATGAATGGCAATTAAGTTACTTTGACCAAGGAACAGTTCTTTATCTATTGTTATCAAAATAGATGATACCATGGGAATTTTGATTGGCAGAGTATTTCGTACTTCGTTCTTACTAATACAGAAACAATTAACGCCCGCTGCTGTGGCCGAGCTGTTCTAGGCGCTTCAGGCCGGAGCCGCGCTGCTGCTACGGTCGCAGGTTCGAATCCTGCCTCGAGCATGGATGTGTATGATGTCCTTAGGTTAGTTAGGTTTAAGTATTTCTAAGTCTACCGGACTGATGACCTCAGCTGTTAAGTCTCATAGTGCTTAGAGCCATTCTTTTTGAACAATTAACTAGTGTGCATTTCATTGTAATGATTTGAGCTAATCTCTGCTCCGTGGGATTCAGAGTACTGTAGATATGATAAACTGGACAAATTTTAATCACTACAAAAATGCCCCGCGGGATTAGCCGAGCGGTTTTAGGGCTTTGCAGTCATGCACTGTGCGGCTGGTCCCGGCGGAGGTTCGAGTCCTCCCTCGGGCATGGGTGTGTATGTTTGTCCTTAGGGTAATTTAGGTTAAGTAGTGTGTAAGCTTAAGGACTGATTACCTTAGCAATTAAGTCCCATAAGATTTCACACACATTTGCGCACTACAAAAACATCCAATCATAACTGCAGTGGTCAAAGCATAAAAGGAAATTCAGCAATATTAACTCATGCTTTGAAGTACAGGTGGGCTGTTTATTTCAAGAACCTCTTTCACGAGACTTCCCCGTTGCTTTTCGGGGACTCTAGTGCGTCGTTTCATATCTAGTGGCACGGACAGTATCTACCTAAGGACTGTCTCTAATGACCTCGTCTTCTAAGGGACGTTAAACTCTAATCGTCGCTTTCCTCCCTGACCGAGCATAAGCTCTTACAGTAAATTGTTTATTTCCATCATTTCATCATCATCATCGACCTGCAATTCGCCGAAGTGGCGTAAAAAAAAATTCGCAATAGAAAGCTTAACATACCCAAATGGGGTCTCCCGGCCAATAATGCCATACGTCATTTCAGTTTTATCTTTTTACATCGGAAAATTCTTACCAACACTGTCTCGTGTCATCCATCATTTCTGAGCCGGCCGCAGTGACCGAGCGGTTCTAGGCGCTACAGTCTGGAACCGCGCGACCGCTACGGTCGCAGGTTCGAATCCTGCCTCGGGCATGGATGTGTGTGATGTCCTTAGGTTAGTTAGGTTTCAGTAGTTCTAAGTTCTAGGGGACTGATGACCTCAGAAGTTATGTCCCATAGTGCTCAGAGCCATTTGAACCATCATTTCTGATTTCTTAGAAGTTCATATACGGGTTGATTTGTCTCATATGTTTCCCTAATCACGTTACACACTTCACAGTTAAAAATAATGTGAGTGGGGTTCCCGTATGACCACAATGACAGGTATTATCCTCTTTCTTGTTGAATCTGTATAGGTAGACTGGTTACGCTCAGTCTCTTGATAACGTATCATGCCCTGGCTAGGGCTTACTTGACCAGAAGCTATGCGTTGGCAAATATTAGGAAAAATTTGGAGTACCCTCCGGTCTGTTCACTGCTGTAGTCGTTCTTCTATGCAATCACTTCCAGATCCGGCCTCGATGGCTGTTCTTTTCTCTGATATTTTTTAGACATTTGTCTAATCCTCTTTACTTAAATCATAGGAGATCACACTACAAGGGCTGATGAAATACAAGAAACCCGGCCACGGGTCGTTAGTAGCACTTTCCGTTAGTGGCTACCTTACCCCAGCAGAATACCGATTGTCGGTATAGACTGTGATGGCCTCGTGGAACAATAAAGGATTTTTACTTTATGTTCAGGGTGCATAAATACTCCCACTACTGTTGATCAAGTCCTCCACCATATTTGGCAGTAATGTCTCCCATTGGTGGACGAAAAAGAAATATAATACTTTAAAATGGAATAAAAAATGGTTCAAATGGCTCTGAGCACTATGCGACTTAACTTCTAAGGTCATCAGTCGCCTAGAACTTAGAACTAATTAAACCTAACTAACCTAAGGACATCACAAACAACCATGCCCGAGGCAGGATTCGAACATGCGACCGTTGCGGTCGCTCGGCTCCAGACTGTAGCGCCCAGAACCGCACGGCCACTCCGGCCGGCTGGAATAAAAAGTCTTGACAGCAATAAAATATTTATTTACAATGGTCACAGGTTTCGGCCAGAATGTGACCATCTTCAGACCATTTATACCATGATGGTAGGCGGTGGCGACGAACGGAGCAGGTGCTGTGACTCCACGAACGTCAACTGCTCAAAATGGTCTGAAGATGGCCACAGTCGGATCGAAACCGGTAACAATATCAATATATAAAAGGCAATGTCCGAACTGGTTGACTCACTCACTGACTCATCGTCGCCCAGCCCAAACCACTAAGGATAGAACTTGAAATTTGCAGAGGGGCACAGGTGGTACTGTAGACGTCATTTGAGGAGGGAATTTTCGATATTCATCCCTAAGGGGGTGATATAGGAGATGAGGAGTTTTTTGAAAATACGTCGCTATTAAGACAATTTTGAAGCTAGACCTATTACAATTTATAATTGGTTTCTCGGTCAGAAATAAAGAAATACGTGGGCCAGAATTTATAGGAAATTAACTCTATGGAGGTAAAATAGTGGGTGAATGTTTTTTAATATATCATTATTTAAGAAATAGTAAAATAATTTTAAAGCTACGTCTATGAACTATGGTACTGACTTCTCAGTTACAAATAAAAAATACTTGTTTCAGTGTTTTTGGAAATTCAACCCCTAACCGGGTGAATAGGAGATTAAAATTTTTAAGAAAATATTTCGTTACATTAAAAAAATTTTAAAACTATAGCTATGAAAATTGGTATTTCATTTCTCGCGTAGACGTAAATAAATATTTGTTAGGGGATGAAAGTTTTTAAGGAAAAACCTTCACAAGAACGCAAAAGACATGATTAACAAAAACTTTGGGCTCCAGCTACCAGAATCGCTTTTTAGTGAGCAGTTCATTCGGACAAGACTATGTTTATATTGCCTTAATTAGCATGAAACGTTTGTAAAGTGTTGCAATCTGCGAACAACATAAAAATTCTATTAAATGATTCAAATGGCTCTGAGCACTATGGGACTTAACTGCTGTGGTCATCAGTCCCCTAGAACTTAGAACTACTTAAACCTAACTAACCTAAGGACATCACACACATCCATGCCCGAGGCAGGATTCGAACCTGCGACCGTAGCGGTCGCGCTGTTCCAGACTGCAGCTCCTAGAACCGCTCGGCCACTTCGGGCGGCAAAATTCCATTAAACAAAAACAAAAACATCTATGCAGGTCCTACAGTCTGCGCGAGCGAAACACCGGACGCTAAGCCAGCTGTAAATAAATATTTTATTGCGATCAACATTCCATTAGAACTACTGACAGCCTTGGGAGAGCCAGTCCTGACAAAACTCTACCATCTGGTGAGCAAGATGTATGAGACAGGCGAAATACCCTCAGACTTCAAGAACAATATAATAATTCCAATCCCAAAGAATGTTAACAGATGTGAAAATTACCCACCTGTAAGTTTAATAAGTCACGGCTGCAGAATACTAACGCGAATTCTTTACAGACGAATGGAAAAACTGATAGAAGCCGACCTCGGGGAAGATCAGTTTGGATTGCGTAGAAATGTTGGAACACGTGAGGCAATACTGACCCTACGACTTATCTTAGAAGAAATATTAAGGAAAGGCAAACCTACGTTTCTAGCATTTGTAGACTTAGAGAAAGCTTTTGACAATGTTGAATGGAATACTCTCTTTCAAATTCTGAAGGTGGCAGGGTTACAATACAGGGAGCGAAAGGCTATTTACAATTTGTACAGAAAGCACATGGCAGTTATAAAAGTCGAGGGGTATGAAAGGGAAGCAGTGGTTGGGAAGGGAGTGAGACAGAGTTGTAGCCTATCCCCGATGTTATTCAATCTGTATATTGAGCAAGCAATAAAGGAAACAAAAGAAAAGTTCGGAGTAGGTATTAAAATCCATGGAGAAGAAATAAAAACTTTGAGGTTCGCCGATGACATTGCAATTCTGTCAGAGACAGCAGAGGATTTGGAAGAGCAGTTGAACGGAATGGACGGTGTCTTGAAAGGAAGGTATAAAATGAACATCAACAAAAGCAAAACGAGGATAATGGAATGTAGTCGAATTAAATCGGGTGATGCTGAGGGAATTAGATTGGGAAATGAGACACTTAAAGTAGTAAAGGAGTTTTGCTATTTGGGGAGCAAAATAACTCAAAAATGGCTCTGAGCACTATGCGACTTAACTTCTGAGGTCATCAGTCGCCTGGAACTTAGAACTAATTAAACCTAACTAACCTAAGGACATCACACACATCCATGCCCGAGGCAGGATTCGAACCTGCGACCGTTGCGGTCATTCGGCTCCAGACTGTAGCGCCTAGAACCGAACGGCCACTCCGGCCGGCGCAAAATAACTGATGATAGTCGAAGTAGAGAGGATATAAAACGTAGACTGGCAATGGCAAGGAAAGCGTTTTTGAAGAAGAAAAATTTGTTAACATCGAGTATAGATTTAAGTGTCAAGAAGTCATTTCTGAAAGTATTTGTATGGAGCGTAGCCATGTATGGAAGTGAAACATGGACGATAAATAGCTTGGACAAGAAGAAAATAGAAGCCTTCGAAATGTTTGCTACAGAAGAATGCTGAAGATTAGATGGGAGGTATTGAATAGAATTGGGGAGAAGAGGAGCTTGTGGCACAACTAGAGTAGAAGAAGGGATCAGTTGGTAGGACATGTTCTGAGACATCGAGGGAGCACCAATTTAGTATTGGAGGGCAGCGTGGAGGGTAAAAATCGTAGAGGGAGACCAAGAGATGAATACACTAAGCACATTCAGAAGGATGTAGGCTGCAGTAGGTACTGGGAGATGAAGAAGCTTGCACAGGATAGAGTAGCATGGAGAGCTGCATCAAACCAGTCTCAGGACTGAAGACCACAACGACAACAACAATTGCGATAGAAAAACTTTTAAATCAATTTTAAAGTATTTTGAACCTGACCGCTGTTTCTCCACGAGAAATATTCTAAAACTTATGGAAATATGATAGATTATGGTGGCAATGACACGGCCGCAACTTTCGACTTAAAGAGTGCCACAAACACGTTCATTCCAGCTCGATGCACATAGTCGATATCATCCATCAGATAGAACTAAGTTCCATATAAACGACTAAAATAGCAAATACGTCGTTCCAGGATATCTTCCATATAAACTGCTGTGGTACAGACCCCCTAGGAAACAACCTGCATTGTACATGGCTGTAATATAATGTTTCCCCACTAAACAACACGGGAGCCGACTACCGGTCATTTTTAACATTGCTCTGGAGGAAGATCCGATAAAACAACGACGAAAATCGTACTGTAGGATAAAACACGAATCATATATGACTAACACCATTGTTTCTGGGTACACTCACAGTGAGCAAGACACAATACACACCGAGCTACACGGGCATGTGTCGAATCACGGAACGTATAGAACAACCTGTCTATGCCGACGGTAAATAATCTCACAAAGACGTGTGACTCTACTTTACCATGAGGCCTCTAGCGTGTCCAGTTGCTGAGCTGGTTGGATATCTTCGGAAAACAGGCAAGATAACGGGCTTGTCGTGGGTTGTAGCACATGACTGAGTTTACCCACACTAAGATCTTCCTCAAAGTCATATAACGACGGTCCGAGTACTATTCATCGCCCGTAACATCTCGTGTGAACTGCTTCTCGCCTCTGATCTGCGACACACTGCCGTGCAGATGTATTTCCCAATGATTCATATACTGAGAGCCAAACGTACACAACACACAGAACCTGTGAACTGCTTCTCGCCTCTGATCTGCGACACACTGCCTTGCAGATGTATTTCCCAATGATTCATATACTGAGAGCCAAACGTACACAACACACAGAACCTGTGAACTGCTTCTCGCCTCTGATCTGCGACACACTGTCGTGTAGATGTATTTCCCAATGGTTAATATACTGAGAGCCAAACGTACACAACACACAGAACATGTGAACTGCTTCTCGCCTCTGACCTGCGACACACTGCCGTGCAAATGTATTTCCCAGTTATTCATATACTGAGAGCCAAACGTACACAACACACAGAACCTGTGAACTGCTTGTCGCCTCTGATCTGCGACACACTGCCGTGCAGATGTATTTCCCAATGATTCATATACTGAGAGCCAAATGCACACATCACACAGAACCTGTGAACTGCTTCTCACCTCTGATCTGCAACACACTGTCGTGGAGATGTATTTCCCAATGATTCATATACTGAGAGCCAAACGTACACAACACACAGAACCTGTGAACTGCTTCTCGCCTCTGATCTGTGACACACTGTCGTGCAGATGTATTTCCCAATGATTCATATACTGAGAGCCAAACGTACACAACACACAGAACCTGTGAACTGCTTCTCGCCTCTGATCTGCGACACACTGTCGTGCAGATGTATTTCCCAATGATTCATATACTGAGAGCCAAACGTACACAACACACAGAACCTGTGAACTGCTTCCCGCCTCTGATCTGCGACACACTGTCATGCAGATGTATTTCCCAATGATTAATATACTGAGAGCCAAACGTACACAACACACAGAACCTGTGAACTGCTTCTCGCCTCTGATCTGCGACACACTGTCGTGCAGATGTATTTCCCAATGATTCATATACTAAGAGCCAAACGTACACAACACACAGAACCTGTGAACTGCTTCTCGCCTCTGATCTGCGACACACTGCCGTGCAGATGTATTTCCCAATGATTAATATACTGAGAGCCAAATGTACACAACACACAGAACCTGTGAACTGCTTCTCGCCTCTGATCTGCGACACACTGCCGTGCAGATGTATTTCCCAGTGATTCATATACTGAGAGCCAAACGTACACAACACACAGAACCTGTGAACTGCTTCTCGCCTCTGATCTGCGACACACTGTCGTGCAGATGTATTTCCCAATGATTCATGTACTGAGAGCCAAACGTACACAACACACAGAACCTGTGAACTGCTTCTCGCCTCTGATCTGCGACACACTGCCGTGCAGATGTATTTCCCAGTGATTCATATACTGAGAGCCAAACATACACAACACACAGAACCTGTGAACTGCTTCTCGCCTCTGATCTGCGACACACTGTCGTGCAGATGTATTTCCCAATGATTAATATACTGAGAGCCAAACGTACACAACACACAGAACCTGTGAACTGCTTCTCGCCTCTGATCTGCGACACACTGCCGTGCAGATGTATTTCCCAGTGATTCATATACTGAGAGCCAAACGTACACAACACACAGAACCTGTGAACTGCTTCTCACCTCTGATCTGCGACACACTGTCGTGCAGATATATTTCCCAATGATTAATATACTGAGAGCCAAACGTACACAACACACAGGACCTGTGAACTGCTTCTCACCTCTGATCTGCGACACACTGTCGTGCAGATGTATTTCCCAATGATTCATATACTGAGAGCCAAACGTACACAGCACACAGAACCTGTGAACTGCTTCTCGCCTCTGATCTGCGACACACTGCCGTGCAGATGTATTTCCCAATGATTCATATAGTGAGAGCCAAACGTACACAACACACAGAACCACTATAACGAGTATCGTATCCCGTATAGGCTGTTGCAGCCACACTAAACGAAGTCGTACTCCCGGTCCATACGCCGCTCGTTTCTGTGTTGCCCAGGGTCGGTTTCTTCTATGCAGCATCGCCATAACGCAGTTTTTTCCGGGTACCTCAAAGATTTCTTAAGCTAGGGATATGAATACACATTATAGCAGTACCAACGTACAGTGTGATAAATTTATGATACCGAAATTAGTAACGCCAAAATGAGCTATAGACTGGAGGACTGCACGCTAATGAAGAGGGTGTCATAGGACTCTACAGCTAATATTATGGAACGGATAGACTGCTACTCACCATATAGCCGAGGTGTTGAGTCATATATAATTACAACAAAAAGACTGCCAAAAATGTAAGCTTTCGGCCAAAAGGCATTCATCGGAATAAGATAACATACATACACTCACGCAAACGCAACTAATTCCCAACTAATACACACATGACCACAGTCTCTGCTTACCGAGGTCAGACTAAAGTCACGTGTGTGTTAGTTGTGCGTTAGTTGCGTCTGCGTGAGTGTGTGTGCGTGTGTTGTCTGATGACAATGAAGGCCATTTTAGCCGAAAGCTTACTTGTTTAGCAGCCTTTTTGTTGTGCCTATCTGCGACTCAGCACCTCCGCTACATGGTAAGTAGCGATCTAACCTTTTCGTTATATGGTCACTATTGCATCTCGGATTTACCATTGTTTGTACTCTACAGTCAAATAGTTGAAGCCCAAAGAAATCGTCACCCGGCACTATGTGCAGCTGGGTAGTCCGACCTTAACAGCCTGTAACGAGGCAAACATTGCGGTTAGACTCTTAAATTAGACTAAAGGGATAGATCGTCCCAAATGTGTCTAGTTTGTGCCTTTGCACTTCGGAAGACTGGTGATGAATGTATATGAGTTTTACAAATGCGACAATTTTTTAAATATTAATGGATGCATCAAACAGCACAAGAGTCGGTGGTTCGCAGTAACCAGATTAGAACCAAGGTCTTACCTTACATACTTCTTAGCCGTAAGAAATTAAAAGCTTCTATAAATACACACATCAGAAAAAGAATTGCATCACCCCAACTCCAAGAACTCTTTAAGATAGACGATGACTTTGGTTATTGTATCACAGACACAGCCCCTTTGACTGTTCAGAGATGTCACTAAAACCGTCCAAAGAAGTAAAAAATCATGCATGAGCAGCGTCTATTAGAAGGAGGGGTCCGACAGCCGATCAGTTCCAGTCATTCCACAGGACGGAGGTACATGGCTGGTGCTGTCTGTAGTTCAACCATGCCTAGACGGTCAATACCGCAGTTCGATCGCGTCCGCATTGTTACTTTGTGCCAGGAAGGGCTCTCACCAAGGGAAGTGTCCAGCCGTCTCGGAGTGAACCAAAGCGATGTTGTTCGGACATGGAGGAGATACAGAGAGACAGGAACTGTCGATCACATGTCTCAGTCTGCGCCGGCCGAAGTGGCCGTGCGGTTAAAGGCGCTGCAGCCTGGAACCGCAAGACCTCTACGGTCGCAGGTTCGAATCCTGCCTCGGGCATGGATGTTTGTGATGTCCTTAGGTTAGTTAGGTTTAAGTAGTTCTAAGTTCTAGGGGACTGATGACCTGCGATGTTAAGTCTAATAGTGCTCAGAGCCATTTCACTCCCGACGTCCATGGCGATATCCATCTTTGCAACCACGACACCATGCGGCGCGGTACAGATGAGCCCAACAACATGCCGAATGGATCGCTCAGGACTGGCATCACGTTCTCTTCGCTGTACGATACGTGGATGACACCGTGAATGCAACCATATCGGCAGCATATTGGTGAGGCATTTGTCTTCATGGACGACAGTTCGTGCTCCCATCATACACATCTTGTGACTGACTTCCTTCAAGATAACGACATCGCTCGACTAGAGTGGCCAGCATGTTCTCCAGACATGAAGCCAATCGAACATTCCTGGGATAGATTGAAAAGGGCTGTTTATGGACGACGTGACCCACCAACCACTCTGAGGGATCTACGCCGAATCGCCGTTGAGGAGTGGGACAATCTGGACCAACAGTGCCTTGATGAACTTGTGGATAGTATGCCACGACGAATACAGGCATGCAAGAGGACGTGCTACTGGGTATTAGAGGTACCGGTTTGTACAGCAATCTGTACCACCACCTCTGGAGGTCTCACTGTATGGTGGTACAACATGCAATGTGTGGTTTTGATGGGCAATAAAAAGGGCGGAAAATATGTTTATGTTGATCTCTATTCCAGTTTTCTGTACAGGTTCCGGAAGTCTCGGAATCGAGATGATGCAAAACTTTTTTTGATGTGTGTATAATAAATAAAATTTAGGAATGTGACAAAAACTAACACTTTTAGATACTTACATACTCAAACAAATACATAATACTTATACTATAGTATTTATTGTCAAATAAAATATCAGTGTCCCTGTGAAGCTGTTACACAATTGCATACCTACGCAATGAAATATAAACAAATGTAAGAGGGAGAGTATAGATCACGATAAGTGAAAATTTTATTAATTGACGCTATTATGGGCACACAGGCATATGACTATACACGCAATGTCCTTAATGTAGTTCTTTTGCTAAGTCAAAATTCATTTTTCCTGCCAGAAAAGATTTTCGCGTAATTTCTTTTTATAAATCAGGTTATGGCGTTATTAGTGCAAAGGTGTAGGCACTAACAAATTTTCATGCATTCCTCAAAAAGAAAAAAAAATGTTTCGCTTTAAAGTTTCTAGTGAGTAGAAATGTGGTTTAATAACTGACAGACATTACACTGCCAGAAAGGTAGAGTTTATAAAAGTGGGCTGGGGTTGAACCTCAATCCAGACACATTCAGACACTATACGCTACTACTTTCCTTGATTTTCTTAACTTTGTAATAATGACAATCTTAGGACACAGTTTGTCTACAGGATTATTACGTCCACATATGTTCTACTCCTAATTGTATGTTTCATTTATTAATATACTGTTTCATTTCATTTAATGTCGAGATGAGATTTGATCCAAATAAAGTTTGACTTAATATCTATGCCTTGTGATATTGGGCATATAGATCAAAAAAGTGTTTACGTGTTCTTCTCTTGCGTTTTCAGAAGCAGATTTTTATTCTTCTGGGGATTCTGGGGAAGATTATATAATAAGTAAAAAGTTGTAAAGGCTTTCGTTATCACTTGTAGAGGTACTGCCTGCGGCTTTCATTTTGGGATATTCGGCCGACCTTTGTTTATTGACTTTCCTGACGTTTCGCGAGAACGAGTGTCTAGTACCGTCAGACAGGGCTTAACAACTAGCCTGTTTTGAGCGTGAGTACTCCCGTCTGCTCAGGCACGTGCTCGCGAGCAGGTGCAAGGTCGCGGAGTAGGGAGGGAGAGGAAATACGCGCGCACGTTTGAATAGGGCCGCAGCGTGCCTATTGAATTCGCGCCGACTGTGTAACGTTTAAAATACTACGATCAGCTCTAACAGTCACTTCACTGGTTAAGAATCATGTCAAGTCGCCGTTGTGTAACCCCAACCATACTTTCGCAGTTCAACCCCCATTGGGAGGAATTGTATCTGTTTACAGAAAAAGTTGGTGTTGCAAAATGTTTAGTATGTCACTAAACGCTGAATTCTTTTAGGAAATTTGATTTGCGGCGACATTATATGTCGACCACGCGAAAGACTACGGAAGTGGAAAATGTGATGGACCAGATCATGCACAGGAAGTTATTAAACTTAAAAGGAAGCTATTCGAAGAAGATCTGGACGACGAAGAAAAATCAACTGAGGCAGCTCTCAGAGTGAGTTACAAAACTGCTTTCCTTTTAGCAAAATCCCTGCGGCCCTTCACTGATGGCGATTTAATAAAAGAATGTTTGGTAGTTGCAGCGGAACATTTGTGTCCATCTCAAGTTGAACAGTTTCGGATTGTGCCATTATCTAACATGACCATTATGTGTCGCGTACAGGACATGGCAGACGACTTCCAGAGCCAGCTTGCAAATATCTGTAAAGATTTTATGGCGTATTCTCCAGCTCTGGACGAAAGTGTTGATATCACTGGAACAGCGCAGCTTGCCATATTTATTAGAGGTGTTAATAGAGATCTTCAGGTGAGGGAGGAGCTCCTCGATGTAGTAGCATTGAAGAACACTACAACTGGAGGTGATATTTTATGTAGTGTTGAAGAAAGTGTTGAAAATATAGGATTGTCGTGGAATTCTTTAGTTTCAGTGCCTACAGACGGTGCACCAGCGATGACAGGGAAAAAATCAGGTTTAGTTGCGCTGTTGAAGGAGAAAATGCAAAAACTGACCGTGCCGGATGAAATAAAGGGCGTTCACTGTGTGATCCACCAGGAAAACTAATGGGCAAAGAGTATCACTCTAAAAAATGTGATGATTGTTGTTCGTACAACCAATCATATAAGGAAGCATGGACTACAACACAGGCAATTCAAAAGCTTTCTTGAGGATGTAGAAAGCCAGTATGGTAGCCTGCCTTATTACAGCGAGGTCCGCTGGCTTAGTCGTGGCGAGTTATTAAATCGATTTTTTTCCCTATTAGATGAGATAAATATGTTCATGGATATAAATAACACGTGTGTTCCTGAATTGAAAGCGCCTTCATGGAAACGTGATCTCGCGTTCTTAGCAGATTTAACTAGCCATCTGAATGCTTTGAACATTTCACTACAAGGTAATGATCTGCTAATTACTCATTTCATAGATCGAATACGAGCTTTTAAAATGAAATTGACACTTTGGGTGAGTCAGCTTGAAACAGGAAATCTAGCTCATTTTCCTAAATTATCATCCATGCAAGATGTTCACAAAGACTGTGAACGTTATTCACATAGTTTAGTTGCCTATTAGGAAGAATTTGATCAACGCTTTCAAGATCTGACAGCACTAGACAGTGATTTTGATCTGTTCTCCTCTCCATATTCAGCGAATATTGAAGAGATTCGTCCTGAGCTGCAACTAGAAATTATTGACCTGCAGTGTGACAGAGAATACAGAGACAAATTTCAGAACAAGAAAAACATTTTGGATTCTAGATTTCCTCGTTTTCACAAACTGGCGGCTACAATAATATCAATGTTCGTGAACAACTGTTCTCTGCAATGAAATGTAACAAGATGCGCCTGAGAAACGCATTGTTTGATCGAAATTTAAACTGCACGCTGCGCCTACAATGCACAAGAACAATTACACCGAACATCGACGCAATTGCAAAGGGCAAAAAGTACAAGATGACCGAGAGTCCCACACTTCAGTGACACCTTTTATTGTGTAACAGTTTACAAATTAATACGAATGTAGAGGCATACACTAAGCTAATAAAATTATGTGGCACGTGTACATACTCCTTTGTTTGTTTCATTTGTCGCAGTAATAATTCGTGAGTGATATCCCTGCAGGCGGCCGCGGATTTACATTGACTGGCGGCAGCTGTTGTGTGCCCCACGTGACTCTCCCCACTCTCCGCTCTGGTCCGGTAGTGGGGGTAGCGCGCTCGCGCTGCTCCGTGATCGCGCCTTGCTGCTCACAGCTTGCTCCGCGAGCACGTATGTTGTGAAGCCCTTGTCTAAGATGCACCGGACGTTACTGCTAGCGGTCTCAAGTCGACCCCGTTGCCGGAGATTTTACATAACTATCATGACAACGTTTGGGGGCCAGGATCATCGAACATAAATTGTATTGCAGGCTGGAAAGGTGAAGAAATATGCCGTGGCAGAGCAAGCGATATGTTAAATCGACCATATACACTGACGGAAAAAAATTGCAACACCAAAGAGTTGTGCAACATAAACGAAAGTTGGTAGGCGTGTTCCTACATTTGACAGACTATGATGATATCTGTTCCGGTTTCGAGCCTGTCGCAAAAGGAGGCGGTAGTAGTGCTACTATAAGGATGCAAATCAGGTTTGCTTTAAATACACATTGTAACAGTCGTGAGATTTAGTTGCCTTTGAGACTGAACGTGGTGAGTTCATGTTACTGAAGAATGCTTTTAAGATGATAAAGACGCCATTATCAACACCTCATTGAGTTTGAACGAGGTCATGTAATAGTGCTACGAGAAATAGGATGTTCCTTCTGCGATATTGCAGAAAAACTTGGCAGGAATGTAGCCACTGTACGTGATTGATGGCAGCGGTGGACACGAGAATGTACGGTCACAAGAAAACTGGACTCCGGACGACCACGTGCAACTACCGAGAGGGAAGACTACCGTGTTAGGCGTATAGTTCTGGCGCATCGAACTGCGTCTGCAGCAGCAATCTGAACAGCAGTTGGCAATGCAGTGACACAACTAAGTGTTAAAAATCGCTTACTTCAAGGAGAACTCCGACCCAGGCGCCCTGTAGGCTGCTTTCCACTGACCCAAGACCACCGCCATTTGCGACTACTGTAGTGTCAAGCGAAAGCTCATTAGAGGACAGGGTGGAGATCTGTTGTTTCCCCAAGAAACCTGATTCTGTTTCCGTGCCAGTCATGGCAGTGTGTTGGTTATAAGGATGCCAACTGAGGGCCTGCAACCAAACAATCTGTGTGCTAGACGCTCTGGACCTGCACCTGGAGTTATGATTGGGGTGCGATTTGGTATGACAGCAGGAGCACTCTTGTAGTTATCCAACGCACATTGATTGCAAGTTTTTACGCCAACCTGGAGACCCGATCTTTGGTGCTGCCATTTATGAACAGCATTCAGGCCGGCCGAAGTGGCCGAGCGGTTCTAGGCGCTACATTCTGGAGCCGCGCGACCGCTGCCGTCGCAGGTTCGAATCCTGCCTCGGGCATGGATGTGTGTGATGTCCTTAGGTTAGTTAGGTTTAAGTAGTTCTAAGTTCTAGGGGACATGACCTCAGCAGTTAAGTCCCAAAATGCTCAGTGCCATTTGAGCCATTTGAACAGTATTCAAAAATAGTTCAAATGGCTCTGAGCACTATGGGACTAAACGTCTGAGGTCATCAGTCCCCTAGAACTTAAACCTAACTAACCTAAGGACATGACACACATCTATGCCCGAGGCAGGATTCGAACCTGCGACCGTAGCGGTCGCGCGGTTCCAGACTGAAGCGCCTAGAACCGCTCAGCCATGAACAGTATTGAAGGCGGTGTTTTCCAACAGGTTAAGGCTCGTCCACATACCGCTGTTGTAACCTAACATTCTCTGCAGAGTGTCGACATGTTGCCTTGGCCTGCTAGATAACCAGATCTGTCGCCAATCGAGGCATATGGGACATCATAGGACGACAACTCTAAAATCGTCCACAATCAGCATTAACCGCCCCTCTATTGACCCGCCAAGTGCAACAGACATGGAACTCCATCCAACAAAGTGACGTCCGGCCCCTGTAGAACACAATTCATGCTTGCATGCAACATTCTGGCGGTTACACCGGTATTTTTTACTATTCGTGCCAAAAGCGTTGCATGAAAAATAGACAAAACAGAAAAGCAGACTAAATATATAAAATTAATACATACAAAAGGAAATATAGATACAATGTGAGACAAATAGATCCGTATAATAATAGTTATATATAAACAGACTGCGAACGCTAAATATAATCACACCAAAAATTAGTGACCTCGACAGCATTGTCCCTGGCCCACAACAGGTTATTAATGTACTAGCGTTTCACAGTTGTAATGGCTTTTCTTGCACTTACATTAAACTATGATCTTGCAATGTTAATCACTTAAATATGTTACCTATACAAATTTATTCCCGTAAATTCATACCTCTATATTAATTACTTTTCGGTGTTGCAATTTTTTTCTGTCAGCGTAATAAAATTCACTGACACTTTGGTTCTTACTGTACAGAAGAGTCACTTCGCGCGTTTTCTCAGGGAAGCCACTGAAATCCACGAATATCACAATATCTTTAAGAAGAAAGCCTCAAGATAGAGGGAATCTGTATTCCCGTACTGCAGCGAACGGTCGTTGCAAGTAACAACGGGAGAACTACAGTGGGAAGGCCTTCGAACGTTAACGCGACAGATAGGGTGCGTACACTGAGGTGACACCTGCTAATATCGTGTCGGATCTCCTTTTGCCCGGCATAGCGCAGCAGTTCAGCTCGACGTGGCACGGACACAACAAGTCGCTGCACCTCCCGTGCAGAAATATTGAGTCATGCTGCCTTTACAGAAGTCCAAAGCTGCGGAAGTGTAACAGGTGCAGCATTTTGTACACAAACTGACCTCTCCATTATGTTACATAAATATTCGATGAGATTCGTGTCGGGCGATTTGGTTGGACAAATTGGTTCAAATGGCTCTCAGCACTATGGGACTTAACATCTCAGGTCATCAGTTCCCTAGACTTAGAACTACTTAAACTTAACTAACCCAAGGACACCACAGACATCAATACCCGAGGCAGGATTCGAACCTGCGATCGTAGCAGCAGCGCGGTTCCGGACTGAAGCGTCTAGAACTGCTCGGCCACAGCGGCCGGCGTTGGCCACATAATTAGCTCGAACTGTCCAGAATGTTCTTCGTACCAGTCCAAAGAATTGTGGCCCAGCGACATGTTTGGGAACATGAAGTCCATGGATGGCAGCAAATGGTCTCCAAGTAGCCGAACAAACCCGTTTCCGGTCAATGATCTGTTCAGAGAATCCAGTCCATTCCATGCAAACATAGCCATTATGGAGCAACCGCTAACTTCCACAGTGCTTTGTTGACAACTTGGGACTGTGGCTTCATGGAGTCTGCGCCGCACTCGAACCCTCTTATCAGGTCTCACCAACTGAAATCGGGTCTCATATGACCAAGCCACGGTTTTCCAATCGTGTAGGGTCCAACCGATATGACCACAAGCCCAATAGAGGGCTCTGCGTTATCCGTGGAAAGAGGTAATGGCCAAAATTTGGTATTCTCAGCACACTCTTGACACTGTTGCTCTCGGAATACTCAATTTCCTAACAATTTCCGAAATGGAATGTCCCGTGCGTCTAGCTCCAACTACCATTCCGTGTTCAAAGTCGTATTCTCGTCGTGCGGCCTTAATCGCGTCGAATACCTTTTCATATGAATCACCTAATTACAAATGGAGAACTCCGACCATCCACTGGCGATTTATATTTATTGAATGTGATTCTACCGCCATCTCTGTATGTGCATACTGCCATCCCACGACTTTTTGCCACCTCTGCGGCCGGCTGCTGTGGTCGAGAGGTTCCAGGCGCTTCAGTCCGGAACCGCGCTGCTGCTACGGTCGCAGGTTCGAATCCTGCCTCGGACATGGATGTGTGTGATGTCCTTAGGTTAGTTAGATTTAAGTAGTTCTAAGTCTAGGGGACTGATGACCTCAGATGTTAAGTCCTATAGTGCTTAGAGCCATTTGAACCATTTGAGCCACCTCTGCGCATAATCTTGTAAAATCGGATTAATCTTTTTCGAATGCCTTGTGTATTTGACGGCCTCGAAATGTGCAATGGCTTCGGCCAGAAATATGGCAGCGGCTCCCGGAATGTGTGGATTTGGCTGCGCGGCGCGCTGGCCGGCCATCAGCTGTGGCCGGGCGGCAGCTCCTCCAGGTGCAGGCGCACTCGGCCATCCACGTGACCAGCCGCAGGTCGTTCACCCACAAGGTCGCTTTCTCCCCTGGCAACGGCAGCGCTGCTCCAATCAGTTTGCTGCCAGCAGCCTCCCAAATCGCGTCGTCCGCACCTGCGGAGGCGCTCCTTAACAGCGCTCTTTCATTAGGCGCTTATACGCCTATCACGCTCCTTTTATTTCCTTCTGTATGTGCCTTCTGTTTCCCTTTGCAGTCCCACTGTCTCCTACATGTGCAACGTTTATTAAATCAAATTTGCAAGACTGCATTCTGCACTGCTACTGCCATACCATCAGTGCCGTACAAAGAAGAGGAAGACTTCATTATACACAGTGACTCTTATTAACGTTTAAAAACCTCCGAAGTATAAGTAATTATATAAGACACATGGGGCCGCAAATTTCGGGAAATACAGGCGAAATACCCTCAGACTTCAAGAAGAATATAATAATTCCAATCCCAAAGAAAGCAGGTGTTGACAGATGTGAAAATTACCGAACTATCAGCTTAATAAGTCACAGCTGCAAAATACTAACACGAATTCTTTACAGACGAATGGAAAAACTAGTAGAAGCCAACCTCGGGGAAGATCAGTTTGGATTCCGTAGAAACACTGGAACACGTGAGGCAATACTGACCTTAAGACTTATCTTAGAAGAAAGATTAAGGAAAGGCAAACCTACGTTTCTAGCATTTGTAGACTTAGAGAAAGCTTTTGACAATGTTGACTGGAATACTCTCTTTCAA
This sequence comes from Schistocerca piceifrons, assembly GCF_021461385.2. Lineage (NCBI taxonomy): Eukaryota > Metazoa > Arthropoda > Insecta > Orthoptera > Acrididae > Schistocerca > Schistocerca piceifrons. Next base: position 822,669,346 of record NC_060138.1, read on the forward strand.
ATTCTAAAGGTGGCAGGGGTAAAATACAGGGAGCGAAAGGCTATTTACAATTTGTACAGAAACCAGATGGCAGTTATAAGAGTCGAGGGACATGAAAGGGAAGCAGTGGTTGGGAAGGGAGTAAGACAGGGTTGTAGCCTCTCCCCGATGTTGTTCAATCTGTATATTGAGCAAGCAGTAAAGGAAACAAAAGAAAAATTCGGAGTAGGTATTAAAATTCATGGAGAAGAAATAAAAACTTTGAGGTTCGCCGATGACATTGTAATTCTGTCCGAGACAGCAAAGGACTTGGAAGAGCAGTTGAATGGAATGGACAGTGTCTTGAAAGGAGGATATAAGATGAACATCAACAAAAGCAAAACAAGGATAATGGAATGTAGCCTAATTAAGTCGGGTGATGCTGAGGGAATTAGATTAGGAAATGAGGCACTTAAAGTAGTAAAGGAGTTTTGCTATTTGGGGAGCAAAATAACTGATAATGGTCGAAGTAGAGAGGATATAAAATGTAGGCTGGCAATGGCAAGGAAAGCGTTTCTGAAGAAGAGAAATTTGTTAACATCCAGTATTGATTTAAGTGTCAGGAAGTCATTTCTGAAAGTATTCGTATGGAGTGTAGCCATGTATGGAAGTGAAACATGGACGATAAATAGTTTGGACAAGAAGAGAATAGAAGCTTTTGAAATGTGGTGCTACAGAAGAATGCTGAAGATTAGATGGGTAGATCACATAACTAATGAGGAAGTATTGAATAGGATTGGGGAGAAGAGAAGTTTGTGGCACAACTTGACCAGAAGAAGGGATCGGTTGGTAGGACATGTTCTGAGGCATCAAGGGATCACCAATTTAGTATTGGAGGGCAGCGTGGAGGGTAAAAATCGTAGAGGGAGACCAAGAGATGAATACACTAAGCAGATTCAGAAGGATGTAGGTTGCAGTAGGTACTGGGAGATGAAAAAGCTTGCACAGGATAGAGTAGCATGGAGAGCTGCATCAAGCCAGTCTTAGGACTGAAGACCACAACAACAACACCCGAAAGTGGATGACAGATGTTGAACATGTGACGTCGCCAGATGACGTGCGTCGCCGCTTGTGCTGCGGTCTCTCCCACTTGATCATCAAAACTCGGGGCTCAGGGGTCGAGGCTTGCGTCTGGCAGGCAGTATTTTTTTCATTGCGTTAGACAATTATGTGTTCACATTGTAGTAAGATTTATTATTTTATTCACCGACTTCACAGTCTCCGCTGGTCTATTGCAAAGTACAGCACAACAAAAACCTACCGTATTGCGTCACAAGTAGATGAGTATAACCGGTATAAGCTTGCGAATTTCGAAGTTAGCAGTAAATGACATACGTTTTATTTATTAAATAATGTCTATAAACAGAAAAAGAAGTCACAAAAGTAATGGCTCTGAGCACTATGGGACTTAACATCTATGGTCATAAGTCCCCTAGAACTTAGAACTACTTAAACCTAACTAATCTAAGGACATCGCACAACACCCAGTCATCACGAGGCAGAGAAAATCCCTGACCCCGCCGGGAATCGAATCCGGGCGCGGGAAGCGAGAACGCTACCGCACGACCACGAGCTGCGGACTACACAAAAGTAATGGAACAAAATAAGAACAGCTTTTGTTTGGCTACAGCGAGGACAGTAGTTTTGTTACTTCCTCGGTTAAAGCAGATCACTTTTACGAAAGGTGTTTGAAATTTGTGCCGTCGTGCAGCAACGTGTAGCACTGCCCCCTACCGGCAAGTTTAGGATCACAAGTTCAACCGCTGCCCATGAGGCGAGCTTGTGTCTTACATTAATTACTGGTCGTAGCGGCGTCTACTTCGCTTCAGATGTTTTTAAACCTTAATAAGAATCACTCTGCATATCATTCCAAACTGATAGCAAATGATTGTGTTAAGAGAATTGTCAACAGGTAATTCTTTTTTCATTTACAGTAAGGACAAAAGGTCAAGTAATACTTGCATTGTATTTTCTGTAAACAGTGCTCCACAGTTTCAATGTATTTAAAGAACAGCATCACGTCGCTACCAAAAGCTGCCACAATTTTTTTTTTTTTTTACTTTTCTTTTACGGACGACGTGTTTCGGTCAGGCGACCATCTTCAAGGAATGGTTACCAGTAAATCAAGTTAAAAGAAGGTTCCTTGGCGTCATATATATAATTATCTTTATTCAAATATAATAGTTTAGCGCTAGTCGTCTTCAAACCAGTCTCCTTCAGCTTCTACAGATCTCTCCCAAAGCTGGAAGCATCGCTGGAAAGCCTCTTCCTGTATGACGCGCAGCTGCACTTCGAATTCGGCATTGTGTTTCACTCTTCACTGATGATCGGCCACCTTCGAAGTGGTTATACCATTCCTTTATTTGTGTGGTGCCCATCGCTTCGTCCCAAAACACTTTTCAAATCTTATGCATCGTTCAAGTTGAGAATCGGCAAGATGAAAACAAAATTTGATGCAATAACATTGTTCCACTTTTTCTGTCAGTTTGTCCACAACACAAAATCTGACGACTACCACTTACACGCGTTCATTTTTCAACAGCTAGACACCGACTAGTTGTTTCCGCAGTGGCGAAACAAAAATAATAATAATAATCATGGAAGCGCACTACCTATGCCTACAAACACAGAGAGCGCGCGCCCCGGTAGCGTTATTGGTTTCAACAATAACAAATACTGATACTTTTGAGCAGCACTCGTTTTAGCAGTTGCAGCAGTCATCCCGTTGTTGTTTTCAGTTCGGAGCCTAGACTGATACAGCTCCCTTCGCTGTAAACTACAACCACTGAACCTGCTAATCCAGTTTTGCTATTACTTTATTTTCTGCCTAAATCAATTCAATACCTCTTCATTAGTTCTCCGATCTATCTATTTAATATTCATCACCCTTACTGCAGCACCCACTTTAAAAGCTCTTCCCGTCAGAGCCGTTTATCATTCACGTTTCAATTCCGTACAACTCTACACTCCAGAAAAACACTTTCAGAATAGGCTTTTAAAAAATTATTGTTACGTTCGATGCTAACAGATGTCCCTATTTCAGGAAATCTTTAGCTGCTCGCATTTTCTATTCTGTCTACTTCGGCCAAATAGCAAAACTCATCCACCACTTGTAGTGTCTCGTTTTCTAATTCCCTCAGCATCTCCTGAATTAATTCGACTACACCTCATCAACCTTATTTTCCTTTAGCTGATATTCATCTTATAAACTTTTTTCAAAACACTGTCCATTCCATTCAACTGATCATCCAAGCCTTTTGCCATCTGACAGAATTACAATGTGATCAGCAAACTTCACAGTTTTTATTTCTTCTCCCTGAGCTTTAACTCTTTCCAAATTTCTCCTTGGTTTCCTTTACTGGTTACTCATTGTACCGACTGAATGACATGAGGATGGGCCACAACTTTGTCTCCCTTCCTTCTCAGCTAATGCTTCTCTTTCGAGCCCTTCTACTTTAGTAACTGCAGCCTCGTTTCTGTACAAGTTGTAAGTTTCATACCAAAGTAACCCCACGAGCAGGCACAGAGGACCGTGCGCTCTCGACCGACCGCTTTATCATCATCCGCTGCTGAGTGTCATCCGGATGAGGTAGGGAGGGCATCAAGTCGGCAGACCATGTTCCCGGCCGTTGTCGGCTTTTTCATATCTTGGAGCCACAATTTCTCATTCAACTGTCTCATCTATTAGCATCACGAGGGCGAGTGAATCCTGTTCCAATTCTCTCACCAAAGAAAATTCCCTGGCAGTACCGGAACTTGAAGTCGGGTCTTCCACATTGCTGTCAGAAGCGCTGACCTCTCAGCTATGGCGGTGGACAGATGTCCTATTACCAAATTACTAAAAAAAAAAAAAAACACCAGTTGAACGCAATAGCTACGAATGATTTAAATCAGAAGAACTACTTCAAATGGTTCAAATGACTCTGAGCACTATGGTACTTAACATCTGAGGTCATTAGTCCGCTAGAACTTAGAACTACTCAAACCTAACTAACCTAAGGACATCACAAACATCCATGACCTAGGCAGGATTCGAACCTGCGACCATAGTGGTCGCGCGGTTCCAGACTGAATCGCCTAGAACCGCTCGGCCACCACGGCCGGTAGAAAAACTACTCTTTAACAGCAGGCCAGATACGTTGAAGACATTTGCACTTTCGAGTAAGAATTAAAGGCTATAACTGTGCAGTCACATTATGTGACCACTTGTCAAAAGCCTGAATAATCACATTATCCAGTGCAGACTGCTGCGAGCCGTTCAGGAAGAGAGTCAGTGAGGTTCTGTTAAGTACCAACACGGCTGTGGAGCCATGCAGACTCCAATGCCCTGGCTAGCTGCACTAGGTTTCTCGTTGAGGATCCATGGCGCGAACAGCCCAATCGAGGTGGTCCCACATATTCTCGACAGCATTTAAATCTGGGGAGTTTGGAGGCCAAGGGAGTAGAGTAAACTCACCCTGGTGCTCTTCGAACCACGCACGTACACTGAGAGCGGTGTAGCACATTGCATTGTCCTGCTGGTAGATGCTACTGCACAGAGGAAAGACAAACAGCATGTATGAAAGATACATACTTGTGTCGATCCATTGTGCCTTCCAGAATGATTAGATCTTCCAAAAATGCCCTCCGGTCTGCACCCTTCCCACGACTGTTGCAGGGTGTTAGCTTTCAGACGTTTCACGCCGTACATGCCAGTGGCCATCTGTTCCATGTAGCATAAAACGTTATTCATTTGAAAAGGTCACCTGTCACCAGTCAGTGGACTCTCAGTTGCGGTAATGACGTGCAAATTCCAGCCCTCATCGCCGACGAACAGCAGTCAACAAGGGCGCATGAACCAGGCACCTGTTGCAGAGGCGCAACGCAGCATTCGCTTAAAGGTCGTTGAGGAGACACTGCTGATAGAGCCCTGGTTCATCGGTAGTTGCTCAATAGTTGCACGTCAGTTCGCTGTTATGGGCCACATCCATGGCCCGTGCTGCACCACAGTGGCCTCGGGCCCGGTTTTTGGATAGCGTCATTTTATCAGGCACGGTATACTTTATCAACGACAACATGAAAACAGTTCACAAACTTACCTGTTTCGGAAATATTCGACCCTTCGCCCGAAAGCCAATGGTCTTGCCCTTTTGGACGTAAAGTAAATCGCTCCGCCTTCGCATTACGGCAATTACTCCATTGTTTTCGCGTCCCTCCGACATGCTTTATATACCATCCACCTAGTACCGCCGTTTGCTATATATATATATATATATATATATATATATATATATATATATGTGGTGCAGAAGCACATCCACCGTGACTTGTCTTCCCAGTCACCTACCAAACCCCACATGCCCACTGTCTGGCCACAGAACAGCACCCTCTCCTAACTCAGTACTACCCAGGAATGCAGGAAATGAATTACATTCTCTGCCTGACTTTTTGACTATCCCTTTTCATGCTTTGAAATGAGAATATCCTCCCCACTACTCCCTCCATTCCTCCCACAGTGATATTCTGTCATCTACCCAACCCATGCAACATCCTTGTCCATCCCTATTCCACTCCTGGTCCCAATGCCCTGCCCCCTGGCTCACATCTTCCTACTACCCTGTATGGCAGCCTTGTTGCAGGCATCTACTTCCCCACCAAAGGCAGGGCCAGCTGTGAAAGCAGCTTTGTGATCTACCAACAAAGACGCAAACACTATGCTACATTCTACGTGGGAACTACCATTAACAAGCCATCTGTCTCCATGAATAGCCACTGCCAAACTGTGCCCGCGTTGATGTCGAACAACGGCGGTGGTCACATTACTGTTACTTTACCGTGTATATATTTTATTTACACTTGTTTTACACTACACTAACTAACTTACTTAGAATAATTATAATACAAAATAAAATCATAACAAGAGAGAAAGGACAAATTAAAGAAATAAGGAAAATGAAGAAGTGAGAAGGGTAACAACAATGCAGATTGCAGTTTGTATGGGCTGAGAGAAAAGCTACAATATTTGAAGAGAAAAATAGTTTATTTTCGAAACTGGCGAAATGTTCTCAATTCACTGATGTTGTGGAGTAGTTTTTTTCGCAACCGAGTGTCCACTATAAAGAACTTGACGTAACCACATATTCTTTATGAGAGAATTAATGTAATTTAGAGTTCGTATATCACCTGGCTCGATAGTGGTATTGATGTAAACGAAAGAAAAGAACGGTTAGGGTCGACGACGATATCACTAGAGACAGAGCTCAAGTGCGGACTGGGTGGGATGGTAAAGGAAATCGGCCGTATCTTTTCAAAGGAATCATTCGGTATTTTCCTCAATGGATTTAGGGAAATTACAGGAAACCTAAATCTGGATGTTGAGATGGGGTTTCGGATTACCGCACTTCGAATGCAAAACTAACTCCTCCACCTTCTTCGGTGTCATCAATGTAGGAGTAAAGTAACTGAGGACGTCTGTGTGGGTTTATGATTACTGGAGAATTGATAAAACAAATAGAACACGTACTAATCTTGTAGTCGAGATAGATCTCTGTACCGAAAGGTAATGTGATCATGCAGTGGTTTGTCGGTAATGCACCTCACACAGGAAACTAGCGGGAGTTCAAGGTACCGAAAGTTGTCTTTATTAGACTTTGTTGTAAGACACCGCAGTAATCTAAGACATGGTACACTAGGCCATGATCGTTTTCATTCAATATCAGTGAAAAAATGGTTCAAATGGTTCAAATGGCTCTGAGCACTATGGGACTTAACATCTTAGGTCATCAGTTCCCTAGAACTTAGAACTACTTAAACCTAACTAACCTAAGGACATCACACACATCCATGCCCGAGGCAGGATTCGAACCTGCGACCGTAGCAGTCCCGCGGTTCCGGACTGCAGCGCTAGAACCGCACGACCACCGCAGTGAAAAAATGCTTTCTGTGTTTTTTGTAAAATGTGAATGGACACAATCACAACTAGGAACCTAGATGGAAAACCTGAACAAGAGAATAAAAAAGCTACACACGTAAAACAAAGAGATTAGCAGTATCTGCAACACTTAGACAGCAATAAATACAGAATATACTTGAATAAAACCGTTTTTGGTACTACTCTGTGTCATTTGGTAACACTAAAACAAGTATGTAACAAAAGTGACTTATCGGCCGTATGTGTATCGGCCTCCTCATGATAGTGAAATTGCTGTGTTCTTTCGGTGGTCTTAATACATAATCCTATTTCGGTTGTCACATGACAATCCACGTCCTATTCTTGAATCATAGGACAGTCCAAACAGTTGCCTATGGAGGGGTGGTTGTACAAAAAACTACTCCAGCAAATGATTGGCAGAGAATACCGAATCAGCAGCGTGTACTCACGGGTAGCGTCTTCCTACAGCAAGACATCAATATCGCACAGCTACATTCTTGTGGTCGCTTGTTTTTACTGTAAATCATATCTGGTGAATATAATATATATATAATTGTAAAACTACCGCATGCTACCGTAGACTACCATAACTAAGCGTTGGGTACTTTAGTTTTCCTAGTAGATTTGGTCAGTTAAGGTCGAATCCGCGTTACCTGTATGTCAGGTGTGTTGCATACTTATAGGGCGTTACCTCATAACGACCCCTTTCTTTCAACGCGCGACCAGTGTTTTATTAGATTCCTCTGAAAACCGGAAGTGATGAACCATCTAGAAACTAAGGTCATATAAAGTGCCGGATAACCTACAGAACATTTTTGTTCTCCATAGTTATCGTCCTGTTTGTTACTGAAAAATAAACACTACTTATAGCAAAACTGAAACTGTCAATGTTTGATTCAGGTTTTACTCGAAAATAGTTGATTTGTAACATGAAACAGTGTGATGAGGTTTATCATATAGCGCTAGAAAACGCAATTTCCTCAACAAAAAGATGAAATAAAAAAATGCAAAACAAAAAAACCATAATGAAGAACGGTCTGTTGAGTACGAAATAGCTGCTATAATTATATATAAGTAATTGCTTTGGTTCCATAAAAGTGCAGAAGTTGCACGATCAACTAATGTTTATTACTTACAAAATGCAATTTGTCTACTGTAAGGATATAAAATACACAGTGGACTAACACTGAACGATGTGTGGTTCTACTTATGTACAAAACAAACAACAAAACAAACTAAAAAACAAAGAGAAGTCGTCAGTTCCCGTTTCTCTCTTACACATTCATTTATGTTTCTTTTCCTACCAATTCTGCCGATACTACCGATACTCCTACCATTTAATACGTCATTTATGTAGTGTACCAAACTACTGAACCGTAGCTCTAGCGGCCAAGAGGTCGACAAATAGCCACCCCCCCCCCCCCCTCCCCACCCCGATCATGCTATTGGGAGCGTTTAATTATTTCAATAGCCTCTCTTATGTACAGCACAAAGGATTCTTGAAAATTAAAAATCGGCCAATTCCAGATAGTGTTCACATACCGCTAGTTTACTGTGTTGCCCCAGATGCAAATAACGTCTATGTTCCGAAAAACGAGTGTTAATCCGTCTCCCAGTTCCGCTAACATAGCCATCGCCGCTTTCATACTGAAATTCGTAAAAGACTATAGTGCGGAGAAGCTCTACGGAATCCTTCGTGGGCCTGAATAGATCTCGGATCTTGTGGCCGCTCTAAAAAATAGTTTAATTCCTCTGTGGAGCATCAGCACTATAAACAAGCGACTACAAGAGTTATGCGGCATCGACCTCTCGCTGTACGAAAACGGAATGGATGTCACATGTTACAACAGTACAAGCAATAAGTACAAACATCCCTCCACAGGCATCTTGACTCTTGACTTCATAACGGTAACGTACGTTGTCATATAATAACCGAAACATGGTAGTACACAGGGAAGACCATCATCAGAAATCAGCAGTTTTGTCTCCCTAAGAGTACCCTGCGAAGATGGTCGAAACGTCAGTTTTGTGATACAGTTACTACAAAACGAAATGTCCTGTCACCCAAAATGAATTTGTAACACCCCACCCGTCACTTATCTGGTTTTGCCGTGTGTTCACCCCAGCTAATTGACTAACGGATCAACAGAGAGTGCAAAACTGCCGCAATATCGGATAACGCAAAGAAAGTAATAAGGCCCTGTGACTCCTGATTGAACTGTGGTGGCAGTGTTGACATTAATTGATTCAGAACTGATACCTTTTAATTAAAAAGGGGTGCACATTGATGTTATATTCAGCTATTGAACACCAGATGCAAATGTTGAACATAAAATTAATTAAGAAAGTGATTGGGATTTCAACTACTTAATTGAAAACAGATGCAGTCGATTAGCACAAATTTATTTTAACTCACGACCTTCAGTCATCACATTACATGACTCTCTTAACAGGCAGTGGTAATAAATTGCGTTTACATGGAGTAAAGCGCGATAAATCAAAATTAATTTCTATGAACTAACCCAGGCATAATGAGAAGTGCGAGAAAAATTCTACAATACAAGGCCCATGAAACTCTCATGGAAACTTTGCCAACGTGATCCAAAAAATTAATCAGTGGCCCAACTCAAGACGGAGCGGGTGCAATATCACCGAATTCAGCGTGGCAGGGCGTCGTCGTTGTGCTGACGTCAGCAGGCCTCGTGGCGCTGCAAGGCTGCGCTCATCTATTCACTCATAGCTTGTTCAGTACATAGCTGAACGAAAACTTTCTATCTCCAAACTCAATCGTTCCGTTTGCTAAGTCCTAAACTGCAGAGATACTCCCTCTCTCTCAAGCAAGCTGAGTAAAGAGTGCCACGTCCGCACTGTAGGCAAGCTGGGAACGGAAAAATAACTTCTACAGAGACTTTTGCCAGTTCGCTCTTTGCCTCGGTTCCCCTCTAGCAAAATCACTTACGCCAATTGCAGCACAAGCTGCGTTAATTATGCGTCGCTTCCCAGCACCGACCAATGCCTGCTCTGGGAAGTGAACAAATTCCCACAAAATATCCCTTCCTCTCAACTTCTGCTATTTAGCTCCTCCAGGCCACCCATCAAGGTTAGCATCTGCATAAACCACCACTTTTTTTCGAAATTCTTACTCCCAGGAGAGTACTTCAAAGTCCTTGGTCCTACCTTCCCATCAGAGGCCGGCGTATTTTATTCTGTAGCTCTTCACCTGATTTACTTCAGACTCTGTGGACCGTGAATTCAGCGTGAATTTGCTATAGTCACGAACACGCATATTTCGGCTTCTATTGACCGCTCCACCATAGCTTTGCGCAGCTTTCTCGCATGTTTCACTGAAAACGGGATGACGGACATTTATCAACAGGCGTACAAGCTCTCTATCTGCTTCCCGGTACACCAGCATGGGGTCAACCGCCCCCTCACTGTCACTCATCTTAAGACAGCTGCTGGAGGCCACGCCCCGTTACCGCTTTTTCAAAGTTTGAGCCGCCCTAAGCTGCCTATTGTCGCTTCCCTTCGCCACTCCCCAGCTGCGCACTGCCACCCAGCTGCATTCAACTCTGAATACTTCCCTGGGATAAACTAGCCTCCAGTAAATCGACGTGTTTCCACAAAGTTTTCATGTCACGTGCATTACTTTAAAACCATCACCCAACATTAATTATTCCAATACGTCCATACTATACCCTCTACAAGATGCATTGTGCCTTATCAGTCATTTTTGTTCAGCCCTACTGTTCGCTCAATATGAGTTTGGTGATCTTTAATGACTTCATGTAAGGGGCATAGTTCTTGCCATCTTACAAATTCATTTAGATTGACATTTGTTATGGACTTATAACAGACATTCGTATTCACACTTAACATAAAATAAGAAAAAATACAAATGCACGGAAGATAAACTAGTCACAAAAATTGCATACAACAGCACATGGACAGAACTGACATACAGAGGAGGAAAAATTTTGAAGAGTCTGTGTCTCCAGTTGGAAGACAAGCAACATGTTACAAATGGTTCAAATGGCTCTGAGCACTATGGGACTTAACATTTGAGGTCATCAGTCCCCTAGAACTTAGAACTACTTAAACTTAACTAACCTAAGGACATCACACACATCCATGCCCGAGGCAGGATTCGAACCTGCAACCGTAGCGGTCGCGCGGTTCCAGACTGAAGCGCCTAGAACTGCTCGGCCACATCGGCCGGCAACACGTTACAAAAAACATACCAATCAAGGCACAAAACGCAGCACCCAAATAGACATATTTGAGAATTCAGTTATGTATAATATCTCCTATGACAATGGTGATGGCCGAAGTGGCCGTGCGGTTAAAGGCACTGCAGTCTGGAACCGCAAGACCGCTACGGTCGCAGGTTCGAATCCTGCCTCGGGCATGGATGTTTGTGATGTCCTTAGGTTAGTTAGGTTTAACTAGTTCTAAGTTCTAGGGGACTAATGACCTTAGCAGTTGAGTCCCATAGTGCTCAGAGCCATTTGAACCATTTTGACAATGGTGATGCAATCTGCATAGTCGTTTTTATACTCTGCTCATCAGAACAGTCACTCACTTGAAATCAAACCACCAACTAGCACCATTACGGTACAGTAGTTTCATACCCAACAGACTATTGTTAACTCAATGGGATTTTGTCATTGAAATATCTTTTACGTTGGATTACAGTAGGCAAACGGATATGTATAGACTTACGATCACTTCCAGTAACATATAAAGAAGAGTCAACAACCTGATAGTATGGTCAAAGCAAGGTAGGAGACTAGAGCAAAGTTTTCCTAATAACGTTGTTATTATACATACAGGGTGAATCACAATAGCAAATCTGAGACGTTTGAAAGTATACGATAACTGAGACAAAAACTTTCCAGGAAACACACAAGCTGTTTGCGAGATAATCGAATGTGTGGTTACGAGCCGTAACTACTTCGGTAACATTATTCCACTTTTTGCTTTATTATTCTTTGGTTAGATAATTAAGTTCAAATGTTTTTTATTATTCCCTGTGTAATAAGGATGCCTTCCTAGCTAAATACAGATGTTCATAAAATATCTGTTTTTTTTTTATTATTCCCTGTGTGATAAGGATGCCTTCCTAGCTAAATACAGATGTTCATAAAATATCTCGTTGGTTTTATTAGCATCATAAAAGTTACTTTATGTAGTGTGTAATATTAAATGCGTGCAACATTTTAAGGCTAATTATTGCTTCGTGATTTGGTATATCAAAACAAAAAAAATACTATGAGGATGAAACCTCGTTTCACAGATATAATGCCCATCTTTTAAAAAGGTTTTCTTAATTGTTTTCTGATGTTTATCTGGCTGCGAGAGACGAGGTTTGTTGTCAGTGGCACGGTTTCTGGCTGTGGGAGATGAGATGTAGACGATGTTTTGGTGACTTTGGAAAGAGGACAGGTGCAGGAATTGAGGGGGAACGTGCCCTGGGACCCTCATGATTTTAATTACTGCCCCTGCTTTTGTTTCTATTTTGCGAAGCTCTAGCAGAAGTAAGTTAAATATTTGACATATTTAATAGATTTGAGGTCAAGAACAAATAATATTCCTGAAACAATTCTTCAACAATATCTATTAAAGTTTACCAGTTAAATTTTTACAAAAAATTAAGATTTAAAACAGAATGAATTATGGTAATCCATTAAAGAAAAGACCTAACTTCAACTGTTGAAAAATAGTTCTCAGTAATCGTTTCTATTTGCAGACATCACGAAGTTTTTTGTTCTATAGCTTACTTCAACACATTCATTGTGTGACCACAAATTACACATCTGACACCTTAACCAGTGTTCTCCAGGTTTTGAATGTGAGTATAGTTGAGTGCAGTACAAGCAGCACCGAGCGAGGTGGCGCAGTGGTTAGCACACTGGACTCGCATTCGGGAGGACGACGGTTCAATCCCGTCTCCGGCCATCCTGATTTAGGTTTTCCGTGATTTCCCTAAATCGTTTCAGGCAAATGCCGGGATGGTTCCTTTGAAAGGGCACGGCCGATTTCCTTCCCAATCCTTCTCTAACCCGAGCTTGCGCTCCGTCTCTAATGACCTCGTTGTCGACGGGACGTTAAACACTAACCACCACCACCACCAGTACAAGCAGTGACAATCTCAGAAGCATAATTGTTGTCGTCGAAAAGATCTGTTGAAAAAAATTAAATTAAATTAAGAAAATCCATTCTGAATGAGATGGAAGGAACGGGAATTATGTCTGCCCTTGCCAGTTGCATGGGAGTAACATTCACTTCCTCAGCTTCAACATTTTTCTTTGATTTCTTGTCTATAGTTTCACAAAGAGACGTGGTCGGCTTATTAGACACTTTAGATGTGTTTTGAGTTTCACATTCTGGAACGTCTGTAGCTGCTGCTGGAGTAGGTGTTCGGGAAATATGTCACAATTACAACGCCAGAGTCCAGAATGTTGAAAACCACTAGCAGCATTAGCAAGGGTTCTTGCTTTCCCACGGCCTTTATTAAATAGAGGACATATCTGTTACTGGGAAAATGTTCTTCCTGGATTACACTTAAGCGTCTTTGTCACCTCTTCATCAAAATAAGTTTTTAGTGGGCCAAAAAATGAGACATCTATAGTCGGAGTCACGAACGATGACGATCGAGTTAAGATACGTCACGCATGCTCCGACAGCCAATGAGCGGTCAGCGTTCTGCTGTAAATGATTCAGCCAATGCGACCATTAAACATAGTCGTAGCGAGTTAATAGTGAATTTTTGTTCCATTTGTTGTGAGTTGTCACGCGTGATGGTGGCGGTATACGATAAATTCTGCACTATCAAGTGAGAGATGTAATTTGTAGTTTACACGCTTTCTTCAAGAGCTGAGCACATGTGTGCACTTACTGCAGCCGTAGCCTGGAACTGTCAACGATGCAGTCTCCGTCCGTGTATCGAGCTGCGCGAACCACCCTCGGCGTGGCTTAGACTAGTAGCTGGAGCCTATGTGTGCAGTGTGCAGGAAAACAGAATGTAACGATACCGTTCTCCTTACCAAAGATGACAGCTTCAACATTCTTGTGACCTGTACGTCCATCTAGCATTAGCATTACCCTATTGTCTACAGAGGGCTTCACAAAAAAAGCAAAAATTCTTGAGCCACTGCAAAAAAAAAAGTCTCTTGTCATCCAGTCTATTTCCTTGGCAACTCCAACAGCTCCTAAAAGATCCCTGTCGGTTAGTTATTTTTTCTAGGTTTTTCTTGAGTATACCACCATTAATGGAACAAAGCCAGAGGGATTCGGCAGCATACTACAATGGCATGAGCACTTCTTTCTGCACTGGTTAATACTCCTACCTGCAAACACTTTCAGTTTTTGTTGCTTGGTGAAATACCTTAACTGTTCATTACTTGATTATTTGATAACAGTTTTGTTAAAACCTGCTGCCCTAGCTGCAGATGTTGCCTCAGGTTTACGTTAGATAATGTCTGGAATTAGTACTAAAATGCCAGCAATCCATTTCGTCCCAGCCATGTTCTTTTCCTTGCTCAGTACAATTTTTCTCGGCTATTTGAAATGCAAGTTGTCTTACCTCCCTAATAGTCCTACCAAACACCCGCAGCTCCAACAGTATCCGGTGTTCATACTCCAATACTCTGTTGAGAATTGGCTGTAATCTACACCAATCCTTTTGATCACTACTGAAAATTTTGTTCGTATTTCTAGCTCATCCTCTAAGTATAGCCTGGGAAACTCCGGACGCCTTCGATGCCAACACCCATCCCATCTCATCTCTGGTAAAAGTGGTAACAGCTTCTATAGCCTGCTGCATCTGCTCTGTATCCCAAGATTGTCTTGATGATTTCCTTATTTTACTGCCTGCCATCTGTGAGGGGAAAATCCAGTACCATATCAGACCTATCGAATCCCACCGCATTTTTTATCATTAACACATTTAACAGATCACGTGTAATGTTCCATTTAATTTATTTTATTATAGAGGGACTTACTGCTATTGTTATTAAATGAATACATAAAATAAATAGCATAATTAATATCAAAGATCACACAAAATAAAACTGGAATCCACATTAGGGTTAAAAGACATACTGTATGAAATATGTGTGAAAGCTTATGGGACTTAACTGCTAAGGTCATCAGTCCCTAAGCTTACACACTACTCAGCCTAAATTATCCTAAGGACAAACACACACATCCATGCCTGAGGGAGGACTCGAATCTCCGCCGGGACCAGCCGCACAGTCCATGACTGCAGCACCCTAGACAGCTCGGCTAAACCCGCGCTGCATACTGTATCATTTTACCTAGACATATGCCATTTCGGCCTTAAACGCAATATGTGATTCTTCAAGATACTTCCAATTACCGCATGCTCTAGCTGAACCTCCTACCTCTTGAAACAAGCTAAAAGTGTGCTTTACACGATAGCTCATACTTTTCTCAGACACTTAATCACCTAAAATACTACTGAATGAATATATATGAATAAAGATGAAAAGTCAAAGGCTTGCCTCTATGTTTTTCGTTCACAGCAACAAGCCGGACGCCGGCAGTTTGTCGCCATATACATAGGAAAATGGTTGCCAATAGGCCTAAAAGCACAGTGCAAGTGGAGCCAACAAACTAATTTAGTTCAAAAGCTTGCTACGTCATTTTACCGAAATATATCATTAAAGGCTGATTTCCACTAATAGTTGGGTGACAGAAAAAAATTATTTTCGGCAAGATAAACCGTTTATTTAACAGTCAAGGGGTTAGAAAAACACTGGCGAAATAAGTGAAAGTAACATTCTTCATTGTTACAATGGAAATGGAATATGACATGCGACTGAATAAACAGAAAATGGACCTCATAGCTTTTCCTGAAGATATAATCGCATATGTACTTCCTCGTTGGCCATACAGCAGTATATGCAGTGGTTAAATATGGCATTCCAAATGAAAAAAAAAGAACAGGCTTCTCTTAAAATAAGAGAATAAAGTCAAGATACGATACAAAGCGTCGGTCTGAGCCACTGTTGTAGTAAATATGGTGAGAGTCACGTCAAACTCTCCTTAAAAAACGAAGTAAGCAAACCCTGTGTGGAGAGAGGCGCATTTCTCCATTCATTAAAAAAAAAGTAATAATCTGTAACTCAGTGGGAACTTGGGGACTTCTGGTGGGGGATGCTCTTCCCGAACAGGCCGTGAAGGCCCAACGGTACGGACCGGCCGCCGTGTCATCCTGAGCCCATAGGTGTTACTGGATGCGGATAAGGAGGGGTATGTGGTCAGCACACCGCTCTCCCGGCCGTATGTCAATTTCCGAGACCGGGGCAGCTACTTCTCAATCAAGTAGCTCCTCAGTTTGCCTCACAAGGGCTGAGTGCACCCCGCTTGCCAACAGCACTTGGCAGACCAGGTGGTCACTCATCCAAGCCCAACAGCGCTTAACTTCGGTGATATGACGGGAACCGGTGTTACCACTGTGGCAAGGCGTTGGCAGGTACGATTAATAAATAAATGTGTAAATGTGATACAAAAACGAACAAGATGTGTTGTGTTGGTTCCATAGCGAAATCAGGGTCTACTTTTATTAGTATTTTTGCGATTTTTTTTATTTTTTATTTTGCAAGGAATGGTTGATAATAAACACATCTCTTGGTCGCACTTTCATGGAAGGTGCTTGCGGCAGTATGTTAATTATAAATCAGTTTAGACAAATGAAGCGAAAAGTAATTACAAATACATGGCATGCCACGTATTTCATTATTATCGTCACGATCGGATAAAAGCACGTGATCGTTGATTTTCTGGTAACATATGGTGTTTTATTGAAGGACTAGTTAGTACTTGTTTCTAAACGTACACTGCATGTATACATGGATATTAGTTACGTTATAACACAATAGGTTAGTATCCATTAATTTATCCTGAATGGCAATCTTAGTCAAGACAAATGAGACATCCCTAAAATTACATGACAAGTAATTAATTACGAAGTTATAACTAAAATTGTCGCAATTCGTACAAAGTCAGAAACGCTCTAAGACCAAGAAAACGAGGCACCACGAAGGAATCATCCAAATGAGACGGAAATCGATAGATGTGATATATATGTACAGACAACCTTATGCACGCAGTTATTCAGTTTTGCATTGATTGATAAAGTTGTTAGATGTGCTGCTGAGGAATATCGTGCCGAATCCTATCCAACTGGCAAGTACCGAGACAAGCAGTAGAAACTCTCGTCATAAACGGAAGGGCATTATCTTGCTGAAATGTAAGCCCAGGATGGCTTGCCATGAAGGCCAACAAAACACGGCGTAGAATATCGTCGACGTACCGTTGTGCTGTCAGAGTGCCGCGAATTGCAACGAAAGGGGTCCTGCTATGAAATGAAATGGCACCCCAGGCCACCAGTCCCGGCTGTCGGGCTGTATGGCGGGCAATAATCGATCTGGTATCCCTCCACTGTCCGGGGCATCCCCAGACACGTCTTCGCTAGTGATCGGGGCTCAGTTTGAAGCGGGACTCATCGATGAGGACAATTCTACTCCAGTCAACGACATTCCAGGCGGAGATGCGTCTGGAGACGCCCCGGACAGTGGTAGGATAGCAACCTGACTGTTGCCTGCCATGCGACCCAACAACCGAGGATGATGATAGCAGGACCCCTTTGGTTGCCATCCGCGGTACCCTTACAGCACAGCGATGCGTCGACGATATTCTACGTCCCGTTTTATTGCCCTTCATGGCAAGCCACCCTGGGCTTATATTTTAGCGATATAGTGCCTGCCTGCACACGGCGAGAGTTTCTATTGCTTGTCTTCGTGCTTGCCAAACTCTTCGTTGGTAGCGTTGGTAGCAAGGTGGTCGTATCTCTTCCCCCCAACTGAGAACGTTTGTAGCATTATGGGCAGGATCCTCCAACTATATCGGGATGCTGACGATCTAGTACCCTAATTGGAGAGAGTCTGGCACGACAGCTCTCGTGAGGATATCCAACAACTGTATCAATTAACGCCAAGCCGAATAACTGCTTGCATAAGGATCAGAGGAGGACCAACGTGTTATTTACTTGCTCAATTTGTTAAGCTCTTTCTCTATAGTAAATGATCAAATTTTTCTGAAATTCTAATCATTTGTTTGTATATGTACACCACATCTACCAATTTCTATCCCATTCGAATAATTCCTTAGTGGTGCGCCGTTTCTTTTGCCTTAGAATGTAGTACAAGATATTCGTATCTTAACGGACCTGTGTTCCTCTTACATGTATGGCTAAACAAAAATTTTCCTCCTCTAGTCCATCTCTCAAGAAGAATTTTATCTACTCGAAGACTAAGATTCAGATTACGACATCATGAGATTTGAACCACATGTTGTGTCAGACCTAGACTGTGCCTATAACTGAGTGCGGTGGCGCAGTGGTCAGCACGCTGGACTCGTATTGGGGAGGACTACAGATTTAGGTTTTCCGTTACTTTCTTAACTCGATTAAGACAAATGTCAGGGTAGTTCCTCTAAAAGTGCTTGGCTGATTCTTCTGCAGCCTGTACTCTGTCTCTAACGACTTCGTCGTTGACGGGGCGTTAAACTCTAATCTTTGGTCCTTTTATTATTATTATTATTATTATTACTCATGCTCCACCATTTGTGTTTCAAATGAATATCTCTACAGCCTTAGAAACCTGAGCCTCACCCACTTCACGCATTGAAGAAGGGAAATTGGGTGTGGTTGTATTCGCTACAGATGTCACAGCGATAAGAAATTTATGCTGCCTTAGGAAATCAATTATGATAACTGGGCCTATAGCTATACATCTACCGTTTATGAACGCCGAGAAGTATCTGGATGATCAGATCGTCATCCTCTCTGACTCCAGCTTAGGGAATTACTCAGATTTCTCTATAGTGGAGGAAACAATCATTCAGTAGCACACCAATGCTACAATTTAGCTACTATGGTACCACAACATATGGTCAATGTGAGCTGCCCTCTGCCGACTCACATAACTACGCTTCTATGCGTGAAAGAATTTCTTTAGAGTGTAAGTTACTACTTATTACGTTCGTTTTACTCAAAGTTCAGGTCTTTTTTAATGTGATGCAACTGTATTTTATTATCAAGGTGAGATGGATAAGGGTTGTACAAAAGACACACATCAGGTGTTTAAAAAAATTTCACATATTTCAACAGGAGGTATTATTGGTCAAAACTAGAAGAAACGTCCTGTAATTATATATCCACAAACCAATACCTATGACGAGAAATGCGTAGTATTCTGTGGTGTAGACCATCACAAGAGTGGACACATACAAATCCTCGAGAAACCATGGAGGCGAGGCACCGCGATCGCTACAGCATCAATAGATGAGCAGAAATTAACAGTGACAGACTTAGAGGGCCTGCAGGTGCTGTGTATCACCGATTTCTGCGCGATGTATTACCAGTGCTATTGGAAAACGTTACCTTTACCTGCCCGAATAGCCGTGCGTGTTAAAACGCCGCTTGCGGCAGGTACAGGTCCGCCTGGCCGAATCGAATCCACCCAGCCGTCTAAGGACGAGGGCTGGTGTGCCAGGTAGCCTAATTGTGGTTTTTAGGCTGTTTTCCACAAGCGACTCGGTGAATACCAAGCTAGTACCTAAGCCCCGCCTCGGTTACGCGAATCGCAAACTTTCACATACTACACGTAGACGATTGGGGTACACACATTCCGTCCCAGACGGTGGCGACAGGAAGGTCAACCCGTAAACTAACCCTGCCAAACATGCACAGATATGGGAAACAGGGACAAGAAAAAGAAGAAGATTGGAGTACGTTACCTTTGCTAGGAGACGACTACGATTTATGCACGGCGGGGCGCTACCCCTTTCCCTACGGGTCGTGCGACAGTATCAAAAAATGGTTCAAATGGCTCTGAGCACTATGGGACTTAACATTGGACGTCATCAGTCCCCTAGAACGTAGAACTAGATAGACCTAACTAACCTAAGGACATCAAACACATCCATGCCCGAGGCAGAATTCGAACCTGCGACCGTAGCAGTCGCGCGTTTCCGGACTGAAGCGCCTAGAACTGCTCGGAAACCACGGCCGGCCGACAGTATCACTGCAGCATTTCATGGATGCTGGAATGGTCGAGGCGGCCCTTTGCACACCCTGCCCCTTCACCTGAAGCCACTAGAGTTCTGGATATGGGGACATTTAAAACCATTCGTGTACGCCCCCCTCGTCTACAATGTGCAAACGTTAAAGGAGCGTGTAAATAATACATGTGACTTCATCCGAATGGAGGCAGGTATATCAGAAAGGATGTGTGATGCGCTGCGAAGATGGACTCATGGATGTGTCCCGAGTTCGAGTCTCGGTCCGGTAAACAGTTTTAATTTGTCAGGAAGTTTCTAGACATAGGATGCTTCTCATTTCCCATTATACTCTTCTAGAAGTTCTGGAGGGTACAGCCGGCCGGAGTGACCGAGCGGTTCTAGGCGCTACAGTCTGGAACAGCGTGACCGCTACGGTCGCAGGTTCGAATCCTGCCTCGGGCATGGATGTGTGTGATGTCCTTAGATTAGTTAGGTTTAATTAGTTCTAAGTTCTAGGCGACTGATGGCCTCAGAAGTTAAGTCGCATAGTGCTCAGAGCCATTTTTTCTGGAGGGCACGAGGAACCCATGTCCGGAAACGTGTGTGTGTGTGTGTGTGTGTTTGAGGTTTTCGGGCGCTAAACAGCATGGTCATCAGCGCCCAAACGCATAGAAACAGGAACACATGCGGTGAAGGGACGAAGACGGACAGCGAACAAGGAGAACGGCTAAAAGACACAGACCTGACGCAGTTCCAAATACTCACATACAGAGGCAAAACAAGAGGAGAAGAAACGCACTAAAAAAGGAAAGGAAACACAAGGAAAAGAGAACAGAAATCGAAGTGAAACAAGTAGGTAATCGTGATAGGCGGACCTCTTACCTAAAACTTGGCTGAGCCAGCCACCCAGCAGCTCATTAAAATCCTCTCCCTAAAATCCGAGGCAGCAAATTGGACAGGACACAAAACCGTAAGACCTTAACCACAGTCGTTGCGTCGTCTTGCAAAATAGAGGGTAAATCCGGTGGCAAGGAAACCACCGCCCTCTGGTCATAGAATAAAGGACAGTCAAGTAAAATGTGGCGGACAGTAATCTGGACGCCACAAGCACTGCAGATTGGGAGGTACTCCCGCCGGAGTAAAAATCATGCGTTAAGGGACTGTGCCCGATGCGGAGGCGAGTGAGGAGTACCTCATCCCGCTTGCATAACTGGTAGGACGTACGCCATGGCCGCGTGGTGGCCTTGACTAGACGCAGCTTATTTTCACCGACTGCCAACCAGCCCTCTTCCCATTGACGCATAACACGAAAACGCAAAAGGGAGGTAGCAGCATGGAGGGGGACGGCACATTCAACAACATGAGGGAGGGAACATGCATCTTTGGCAGCCACATCCGCCATTTCGTTTCCCCTAATACCCACGTGCCCTGGCACCCAGCAGAAAAAACCTCCTTCCCCTGCCGTTGCAGGTGGAGTAGGGTATCATGGATGTTCTGGACGACCGTATCCGCTGGGTACAAGTGTTGCATGGTCTGAAGGGCACTCAGGGAGTCAGAACAGATGAGAAACTTAAGACTGGGAACACATCTCATCTGCTCCAATGCCCGCAAGATCGCAAACAATTCGGCATCAAAGATGGTAAACGCCGCAGGAAGCCGTAACTTGACGACTCGATCAGAGAAAACAGCAGCACAACCAACAGAGTCCCCTTGTTTAGAGCCATCCGTAAATACTGGTACGTGGTCGGGATGCTGGTTTAAACTATCGTAAAATAAGGAGGTAAAAACAAACGCAGGAGTGCAGCTCCTCCTGTACTCTGACAAGTCTAAAAGGACGCTGTGCCTCTGGAGCAACCAGGGAGGCAGGCTGGTAAAACCCTGGAGTTGGGGTGCCACACGCTCCACACCAAGGGACTCAAGCAAATGCTTGGCACGAATCCCAAATTGTCTCGTTGCCATGGGACGACTGGAAAAGAGACGTTCCATAGGCGGTCGGGCAACGGTAGGGTACGCAGGGGAGGTAGGACAGGCAAGGAATTGACACACCAGTCGCACCATGAGGAATTTCCGCCGGATGGCGAGCGGCGGTTCCCCTGCCTCAGCACACAGGCTGGGGATGGGACTGGTACGGAATGTACCAGTGGCCAGCCTGATACCCTCATGGTGTACTGCGTCAAGAATCTTCAGATACGAAGGCCTCGCTGACCCATACACGGTGCATCCATAGTCAAGACGCGACCGGACGAAAGCCCTCTAAAACTGCAGCAGATGCGCCCGATCTGCTCCCCAGTACCGATGGCTCAGACCAAAATATTCAGTGCCTTCAGGGCCCGCACCTTGAGGTCTTTAAGGTGCGGCAACCACGACAACTTGGAATCAAAAGTGAGGCCCAGGAACCTCACAGTGTCTCTAAAAGGAAGAATGGTGTCCCTCAGAAGCAATTCAGGGGAGGTAAAAGGACGTCGAGAACGATTAAAATGAACACACACACATTTGTCTGCAGAAAAGGTAAAACCCGTCTTCGCAGTCCATGCCTCTAATCGCTGTATCGCAAGCTGCAGCTGCCGACTAGCAGTGACAAGACCGGAGGAAGAACAGAAAACAGCAAAATCGTCCACAAACAAAGAGCACTTGGCAGGACTCTGGATGGTGGACGTGATACTGTTAATGGCGACGGCAAAGAGGGTGACACTTAAAACGCTTCCCTGAGGAACATCATTCTCCTGCACGTACAAATCAGATAGCACATTACCAACCCGATATCGAAAGAGGCGGCGGGAAAGAAAGGACCGAATGAAGATGGGGAGATGACCACGAAAACCCACTAATGGAGTTGATTGAGGATAAGGCGGCGCCATGTAGTGTCATACGCCTTATTAATGTCAAAGAATACACCTAGACAATGCTGGTTACGTAGGAAGGCCTACTGGATGGCCGCCTCAAGCAGGGTCAAGTTGTCTATAGTTGAACGACATCTCCGAAAGCCACACTGAGAGTGGCTAAGGAGCTGCCTGGTTTCGAGCAGCCAAACCAGGCGACGGTTGACCATGCGTTCCAATGTCTTCGCGACACAGCTCGTCAAAGCAATACTCCAATAACTACTGGGATGCATTCGGTCCTTCCCCGGTTTGAGGAGGGGAATCAAAATCGCCTCCCTCCACGAGTCAGGGAACATGCCGGATGACCATATCATATTAAAACAATTCAGGAGAACTTCCTTGGATGGCAGCAACAAATGCTGCAGCATGCTGTACAGGATTTGATCATGACCGGGCGCAGTATCATGAGCCACAGACAGCGCCGAATCCAGTTCCCACATTGTGAAGGCGCAGTTGTAGGGTTCAGAATTTGGAGACCGGAAGTCCAAGTGATCCCTCTCGATGGTAGTGCGGTAGCGGCAGAAATCTGGATCACAGTTAACAGTGGCAGTAGATTCCGCAAAATGCATGGCCAGTGTCTGGGCAATGTCTCTCGGCGCCGTGAGGAGACATCCCTGATGCAGCAATGCCATGACGGGTAGTTGGCTGCGTTTTCCAGAAATCCTCCTGATGGCTTCCCATACTTTCGTAGAACTAGTGGAGCGGGAGATGGAGTTCAAGAACGATTGCCATGACCGTCGTTTGCTCTCTTTAATCACTCGCCGCGCCTTGGCCCTTGCCACCCGAAAGGCCGCAAGATTGTCAGCTGAGGGACGGCACTTGAAGCGGCGCAGAGCTGCACGGCGGGCTCGGATGGCTGAGCGGCACTTAGTGGTCCACCAAGGGACAGGACGCCTCTTGGGATGACCTGAGGACCGTGGGATCGACAATTCAGCAGCATGGGAGATCACCGCTGTAACATGGTCGACCCATTCGTGGACGCTGGCACAGTGTTCCAAAACAGCCAAATGGCTGAAAAGTGTACAGTCAGCTCTGCAGAGGTGCCACGTGGGCGGCACTGGTAACACCACAGCCTCTTCCAGGAGGCGAATCCAAAGGGAGAAGTGGTCACTAGAATGGAGGTCAGCAGCAACCTCCCACAGAGCAGAATCCACGAGTGATTGAGAGCAAAAGGAAAGGTCAATAGCTGACTACGACCCAGAAGCAGTACAGAAATGAGTGGGAGCACCAGAGTTGAGGATGCACAGTTCTTCGGACGTCATGAGGCTTTCCAGAACGCGACCCCTAGGGCAAGTAGTCGTAGAGCCTCATAAGACATTATGAGCATTGAAGTCCCCCAGAAGGAGAAATGGGCGGGGGAGTTGGCTAATAAGGTCTGTGAGAGCCTCAGAATTTATTGCATCCTGAGGCGGTAAGTAAACGGAACAGATTGTGAGCCTCCGCCCCACAAGAAGGTCAACTGCAACTGCTTGCAAGTCCGTAACGAGAGGGAGCTCAGACGAGTGGTACATGTCACGGACAAAAACCGCAACACCACCCTTTGCCCTTTCCCCCATCAGATCATCTTTTCGATACACGGTATAGCCCCTGTAAAGAAGGAGCATCAGTGGCCCGAAAATGTGTCTCTTGGAGACAAGGGGCACAAGGGGCGCTCTCGTAGAAGGAGTTGTAATTCGGCCACATGCGTCCTGAACCAATTCAGGTTCCACTGTAATATGGGAGCCAGTGATCAGGGTGGCTGAACTTTCACCCTGTTTCTGTGCTTTGGAGGAGAGCCCGTACTGGCCGGAGATTAATTCCTGGGGCGAGAATATCGCCCCCGGTCGACATCAATGTCCGTCAGCTCCGATGGCGACCCAAGGAAGAGGTCAGACAGTACGATGGCCTCGTCATCGGACCAACCCTGACTAGTCTCCTCAGGTGGTAAAACCTTCACCTTCGGCGTCTTTGTCTTGGGGGGCTTAGAATGCAGAACCTTGTCAACAGTTGGAGCTTTACTCGCCTGGGCAGAAGGCGCCATATGGGGAGGGGCAGGAAGTACCCCAATGTCAGCAACCACGCCTTGTCCGACGTTGTGGGGAGAGCTGCAGGTTGCAAAACAACCGCAGCAGCACAAGTGCATTGGCAAACGTAGGTATTAGTGCTGACACTAGCAACCTCTGTTTGTGTAGCAACAGTGGCCAACTGTACCGGTTTCTGCAGAGCGGAAGCGAAAGATGTTGTAAACACAGGAGGCTGCATGGCCTTAAAGAGCTTCTTGGCCTCACCATAGGGGATGCGTTCCTCGAGACAAATGAGGCAGACCCGGCTCCAGACAGGGTGACTCCCAGAGCAATTCACGCACTTCACAGGCGATGAACAATCGGCTCGTTCATGGGCAGGCTGACCACATTTACCAACAAATGGCTATCCCACTGCACCCCAACGTAGTGTGCCCAACGCGCTGACATTTAAAACAGCGCAATGGGTTGGGGAAATATGGCCGTACTGGCAAACGTAAGAAATCCGCTTTAACATGCTCTGGGAGTCTCGGGCAATTGAACGTGAGAATAAACGAGTCGGATTTGACTAGGTCCCCGTCGACTCGTTTCATAATATGCTTCACGTCAACAATACCTTCGTCAGCCCACTCAGATTTCAACTCGTCTTTGGGGATATCCACCAAGTCCCTACATGTCACACCGTTTCGTTATCAAATAAGTTTGACGATCGAATAACTTTCAACCCTCCAGTTTCACGGCACGTACAGAAAACCGAGAAGAAGGCGCCGTCGTCAGTACGTGTTCTAATTATGATATTGTTGTTGTTGTGGTCTTCAGTCCTGAGACTGGTTTGATGCAGCTCTCCATGCTACTCTATCCTGTGCAAGCTTCTTCATTTCCCAGTACTTACTGTAACCTACATCCTTCTGAATCTGCTTAGTGTATTCATCTCTTGGTCTCCCTCTATGATTTTTACCCTCCACGCTGCCCTCCAATGCTAAATTTGTGATCCCTTGATGCCTCAGAACATGTCCTACCAACCGATCCCTTCTTCTTGTCAAGTTGTGCCACAAACTCCTCTTCCCCCCAATTCTATTCAATACCTCCTCATTAGTTATGTGATCTACCCATCTAATCTTCAGCATTCTTCTGTAGCACCACATTTCGAAAGCTTCTATTCTCTTCTTTTCCAAACTATTTACCGTCCATGTTTCACTTCCATCCATGGCTACACTCCATACAAATACTTTCAGAAACGGCTTCCTGACACTTTAATCTACATTCGATGTTAACAAATTTCTGTTCATCAGAAACGCTTTCCTTGCCATTGACAGTTTTCATTTTATATCCTCTCTACTTCGACCATCATCAGTTATTTTGCTCCCCAAATAGAAAAACTCCTTTACTACTTTAAGCGTCTCATTTCCTAATCTAATTCCCTCAGCATCACCCGACTTAATTCGACTACATTCCATTACCCTCGTTTTGCTTTTGTTGATGTTCATCTTATATCCTCCTTTCAAGACACTGTCCATTCCGGTCAACTGCTCTTCCAAGTCCTTTGCTGTCTCTGACAGAATTACAATGTCATCGGCGAACCTCAAAGTTTTTATGTCTTCTCCATGGATTTTAATACATACTCCGAATTTTTCTTTTGTTTCCTTTACTGGTTGCTCAATATACAGATTGAATAACATCGGGGAGAGGCTTCAACCCTGTCTCACTCCCTTCCCAACCACTGCTTCCCTTTCATGCCCCTCAACTCTTATAACTGCCATCTGGTTTCTGTACAAATTGGAAATAGCCTTTCGCTCCCTGTATTTTACCCCTGCCACCTTTAGAATTTGAAAGACAGTATTCCAGTCAACATTGTCAAAAGCTTTCTCTAAGTCTACAAATGCTATAAATGTAGGTCTGCCTTTCCTTAATCTTTCTTCTAAGATAAGTCGCAAGGTCAGTATTGCCTCACGTGGTCCAACATTTCTACGGAAACCAAACTGATCTTCCCCGAGGTCGGCTTCTACCAGTTTTTCCATTCGTCTGCAAAGAATTTGTGTTAGTATTTTGCAACCATGACTTATGAAACTGATAGTTCGGTAATTTTCATACCTGTCAACACCTGCTTTGTTTGGGATTGGAATTATTATATTCTACTTGAAGTCTGAGGGTATTTCGCCTGTCTCATACATCTTGCCCACCAGATGGTAGAGTTTTGTCAGGACAGGCTCTTCCAAGGCCGTCAGTAGTTCTAATGGAATGTTATCTACTCCCGGGATCTTGTTTCGACTCAGGTCTTTCAATGCTCTGTGAAACTCTTCACGCTGTATCGTATATCCCATTTCATCTTTATCTACATCCTCTTCCATTTCCACAATATTGTCCTCAAGTACATCACCATTGTATAGACCCTCCATATATTCCTTCCACCTTTCTGCTTTCCCTTCTTTGCTTAGAACTGGGTTTACATCTGAGCTCTTGATATTCGTACAAGTGGCTCTCTTTTCTCCAAAGGTCTCTTTAATTTTCTTGTAGGCAGTATCTATCTTACCCCTAGTGAGATAAGCCTCTACAGCCTTACATTTGTCCTCTAGCCATCCCTGCGTAGCCATTTTGCATTCCCTGTCGATCTCACTTTTGAGACGTTTTTATTCCTTTTAGCCTGCTTCATTTACTGCATTGTTATATTTTCTCCTGTCATCAATTAAATTCAATATTTCTTCTGTTACCCAAGGATTTCTACTATCCCTCGTCTTTTTACCCAATTGATCCTCTGCTGCCGTCACTACGTCATCCCTCAGAGCTACCCATTCTACTTCTACTGTATTTCTTTCCCCCATTCCTGTCGATTGTTCCCTTATGCTCTCCCTGAAACTCTGTACAACCTCTGGTTCTTTCAGTTTATCCAGGTCCCATCTCCTTAAATTCCCACCTTTTTGCAGTTTCTTCAGTTTTAATCTACAGTTCATAACAAATAGATTGTGGTCAGAGTCCACATCTGCCCCTAGAAATGTCTTACAATTTAAAACCTGATTCCTAAATCTCTGTCTTACCATTATACAATCTATCTGAAATCTGTCAGTATCTCCAGGATTCTTCCATGTATACAACCTTCTTTCGTGATTCTTGAACCAAGTGTTAGCTATGATTAAGTTATGCTCTGTGCAAAATTCTAACAGACGGATTCTTCTTTCATTTCTTACCCCCAGTCCATATTCACGTACTATGTTTCCTTCTCTCCCTTTTCCTACTCTCGAATTCCAGTCACCCATGACTATTAAATTTTCGTCTCCCTTCACTAACTGAATAATTTTCTTTATCTCATCATATATTTCATCAATTTCTTTATCATCTGCAGAGCTAGTGGGCATATAAACTTGTACTATTGTAGTAGGCATGGGCTTCGTGTCTATCTTGGCCACAATAATGCGTTCACTATGCTGTTTGTAGTAGCTTACCCGCACTCCTATTTTTTTATTCATTATTAAACCTACTCCTACATTACCCCTATTTGATTTTGTATTTATAACCCTGTATTCACATGACCAAAAGTCTTGTTCCTCCTACCACCGAACTTCACTAATTCCCACTATATCTAACTGTAACCTATCCATTTCCCTTTTTAAGTTTTCTAACCTACCTGCCCGATTAAGGGATCTGACATTCCACGCTCCGATCCGTAGAACGCCAGTTTTCTTTCTCCTGATAACGACGTCCACCTGAGGAGTCCCCGGCCTGAGTTCCGAATGGGGGACTATTTTACCTCCGGAATATTTTACCCAAGAGGACGCCATCATCATTTAACCATACAGTAAAGCTGCATGCCCTCGGGAAAAATTACGGCTGTAGTTTCCCCTTGCTTTCAGCCGTTCGTAGTACCAGCACAGCAAGGCCCCTGCAACTACTGAAAAGGCTGCTGCCCCTCTTCAGGAACCACACGTTTGTCTGGCCTCTCAACAGATACCCCACCGTTGTGGTTGCACCTACGGTATGGCCATTGTATCGCTGAGGCACGCAAGCCTCCCCACCAACAGCAAGGTCCATGGTTCATGGGGGGGAATTATGATACTACACACCATTTTCGTCCCATCACAACACTGCCTGCGAGAAATATTCGTTCGCAACTTGGAGGGTTGACTGTGCTGCTCCACGGGTGCGCCTCACTCTCGAATTTGAAGAGGACGTCCTTCGTCACTCAATGACGAGTTCTAGAAACTTTCCCCAATCCATGGGCACTTGTAGAGCACACAGGTCAGACCTCATAGTCTCTGCTGTGTACGCGACGTGCAGAGGAAGATTTGAAAGCGATCCAAATTTCTTCTCATCCCGACAGTACGTTTTGGGAAATGTGATGCTTACCAAAATTGTATCTACTTATAATTCCCTCTAAAAAACCTGCAGATCTGTAATAAGAATGATCAAACCCTCTATATAAACCGAATGCTTCTCCTTAGATTCGTCAAGCGCATTTTCTTTAGTGTTTCGGCAGACATTTCCAATAGCGTTTTTGCAATGTATAGCTGGAGTAACCCCAAATAAATACTGCTTATCACGTCTTTAATGAGATGCCCACTATCAACGGAAAGCGTCGGTTTGTGTCCCGTTACAAACAAAACGATTTTTAAAGAGGATCTTACGTGCCCATTCGACAGCTGGGTCCCAAATTAGTCTAGGGCAATGTTCGCTTTATCGATATGCGATTAGATTAGAATTAGATGTACTTTCCGTCCCACTAGATGCTTAGTGAGATCCTCCAGGATGTAGAACGTGTCATAAAAACAAGAATACACAATAGTATTTACAAAGAAAACAAATATACTAATGTACCTTCGACGGATCCCAAGTGAAACGGTCCTCATGGATGTGGAATAAGGCAAAAATGTCTCAAACATGTTTTCATTTAAGCAGTTAAGCAGTAATAAATAATTGTCACAAAACATGCAAATCACACTGAGGTGTATAATTCTTAGGCTTTGAAGTATCAAACAGAGGAATTACTCTGTAACACTTATTTGCAATGATCGCATTACTGCTCCGAATTTGTACAGCAGCGAGATTGCACTAATGCTCTCATATACGCATCAGCTCGTTCTACTTAGAAAACAGGAACAGTAAAACAGGAAGAATAACCACTACTCCACAGCGACTCGACCCACGCTGACTGCTACCACCATGTAGCGCGCTGCTCAGTCACTGCTCGAGTGTTGGTTATTCTTTGCGTTTTATTGTTCCTTTTGATACATATCGATATTGCAGCGGACTAATCTGGGACCTGTCTATCAAATTCTTTAAAAATCATTTTGCTAGTAACTGGAATTAAACCGATGCTTTCCGACGACACTGGAAGTCCCATGAAAGAGGTAATGAGCAACAATTGTTTGGGTGAATCTAGCTACACATTGCGAAAACGAAGTTTCAAGTATCTGAAAAAAGAGAAAATATGCGTTTGACGACTCTTAGGAAAGACGCTCTATACACCAGCCCGTTGCTTCGCTCGCGTAAACTCTATAGCCTGCAGGGATTTTTTCGTTTTTATTTAATCGAATTTTTATGTTGTTCACAAATTGCAACATCTTCTAAGCTTTTCACGCTAATAAAGGCAATATGAGCATGGTCTTTTCCGAATGTACTTCTGACCAAAAAGTGATTCTGGTAGCTGGAGTCCAAAGTTTTGGTTAATCGTGCCTTTTGCGTTCGTGTGGAGATATTTCCGCAGCAACTTTCATCCCCTAACAAATATTTCTGTATATCTGAGAAATGACATACTAATTTTCATAAATTTAGCTTTAATTTCTTTTTTAATGTAATGAAATACTTTCTTAAACATTTCCTTTCCCTATTGCGCTCCCTTAGAGGTTGAATTTCCAGAAACAAGAAACGTATTTTTTTTTATTTCTAATCTAGAACTCAGATAAGAATTATCACAGATACAGCCTTAAAAATCCTTTAGTAGTTCTTTAGTAATTATTATTTTAAAAAAACTTTCAGCCACTATCTTACCCCCATAGTGGTTGAATTTCCAAAAATGCTGAAACACGTATTTCTTCTGACTGAGAAACCAAATATCAGTTTTCGTAGTTCTAGCTTCAAAATTCCCTTAATAGCGACATACTTTTAAGAAGCCTTTCATCCCCTATGTCACCCCCCCCCCCCCTCCCCAGGAGTACAATTTCGGACAATCCCTTCTTAAACGATGCCTACATTTTAACATCCACACCCTCTCCAAACTTCAAGTTGCTATCCTTGGCGGTTTGGGTTGGGCTCTGATGAGTCAGTGACTCAGTCTGACCCTATTTCACCCCCTTAGGGGTTGAATTTCCAAAAACAGTGAAACACATATTTTTTCATCTCTAACTGAGAAGACAAATACCAGTTTTCAAAGATTTAGCTTCAAAAATGCTTGCACAATGAAACATGTCCATAAAAACTTTTATCCCTCGTTTCATCCCCGTAGGAGTTGAATTTCCCGAAGCAGAGAAACTTGTATTTATTATTTCTAACTGAGAAGCCAAAGCTAAATTTTCGCAGATTTAGCTTTAAAAATGCTTTGATAATAAAATATTTTCGTAAAAATGTCATCCCATATTTCACGTCTTAGGCGTTCAATTTCCAAAAATACTGGAAAAAGTTTTTTTTATTTTTTCTATTTGTAACCGAAAAGTCAAATACCAACGTTCATAGAAATACTTTGATGATGACATATTTTCAAAAAAAAGAGCTTTCATCCACTATTTCACCCCCCCCCCCCCCTCCCCCAGGATTAAGTTTCCAAAAGTGCTGAAGGACGTATGTCTTTATTTAAATACGTATTTCTTTATTTCTAACGCGGAAAACAAATACCAATTTTCGTAGGACTGGCTTCAAAATTGCCTCAAAAAAATGGTTCAAATGGCTCTGAGCACTATGGGACTCAACTGCTGAGGTCATTAGTCCCCTAGAACTTAGAACTAGTTAAACCTAACTAACCTAAGGACATCACAAACATCCATACCCGAGGCAGGATTCGAACCTGCGACCGTAGCGGTTTTGCGGTTCCAGATTGCAGCGCCTTTAACCGCACGGCCACTTCGGCCGGCAAAATTGCCTCAATAGCGACATTTTTCAAGAAACTATTCATCTCCTATTCACCCCCGTAGGCTTGGAATTTCGAAAAACCCGTTCTTAAACGACACCTACAGTATTACATCCACAATTTCTCCAAATTTCAAGTTTCTTTCCTAGCGGTTTGTGCTGGACAAGGATGAGTCAGTCAACCAGACAGTCAGAACATTGCTTTTTATATGGAGACGATATATAGTGCTTGTTTAGTGAACGTACGCGCCAGTATTCTGTACCGTTACCTCCGATGAAAAAAAAAATCGTAACTCCAAATTTTGAGATGTGCTACAGCAGAACTTTATTTTTTATCATCAGAAATGCTGTATTCGCACTTTTAAAATCCGCAGAAAAACGTTAAAATAACGTTTTAAGAAGTCTACATTTCAAAAACACTCTCTCCCACGGAAGGTCACTGTGCCGGGACCTTCGTTACTTTATATATTACACGGCCAGGTTTGTGACGGTACGCACCGATACGTGGTACCAGTACCTCTGACCAAAAAATTGTTAAAATGACGTTTTAAGACGTAGAAATGAAAAAAATACTCCGCAGAAGGTGACAGTTCCGGAACCTCATTTTTTATATATACACAAAGCATGTGCACAGGCGTGCGCACGCGCGCTTCTGTGTGTGTGTGTGTGTGTGTGTGTGTGTGTGTGTGTGTTGTTTCCTACGTGACGTGAGTTCTGTATTCAAACGCTAAAACAAAGAAAAAAGCTGGGAAGTATGAGGTCACAATCTGCATACTGAGTGCATCAGTGGTTATAGTTGACGCTTGTATCGCAAACTATTTTACCCATTAAAGACTATATTACATTGCAGTGCTGATCGGCCTAATTTTTAAGTAGAGTATTAAACAGTTCTTCCATCACTATCTTTTCATTTGATGTGTCGGACGCCGCATACCAGATTTTTAGCAACTATCCTACTGGTCTTAAATTTCTCACCGAGATCTCTGTCTACGAGGGCACAGAATGACTGTACGGCGCAAAGGTAGAATAAGGTTAGTAGGGCAGCGGGCGGCAGTTAAAATCATCGAGTTTCCCTTCCCGGGTTACCTCGCAGCTGCGGGTTGCCGACCTCCGCCATGCAAGATGAATCCGCACGGGCGCGGGAAGAAAGCTCCCGGTAAACCGGAGCGCCCGCAGCGACACAGTAACCTGCGTTTAGAAATCGCCGTCCCCACTGGAACCGCCCGGCGATCCCTCACACGAAATTGTAACCTCAAGGTGCTACCTGCTCCGTCATTTGTTGTTACTGGAGTACTGTTGTCTAGAGGGATTTTGCACTGTTTTAAAATTACGACACCACTGGAAATAGGACCCGTTATTTAAAATACGCTGCTGGCCATTAAATTTGCAACAATATGAATACAGAATGCAACAAACATCGAATTAGACTAAAGTGTACAGCGCATTTGGATATGAGAATGTTGTAGCGATTCGGTGTAAGTGCACAGAGTAGATAGGCATAATGCTATCTACATTTTATGTACTAGGAGGTTATAATTAAAGTGCAGCTACTTATGGGGTCCAGTGTAGGCGGTCATAATGGTGAGGCAGCAAAACTTGGTAGATATGCTAATGCATTACTGCAGAACCGATTTAACCTGAAAAAATTAGTTTCAATTTTGGTTACCAGGTGCAAATCTTGCGCTGTGCAGCAACTCGTCGATGTCTCTGGTTCTCATCGTAAGCAAGTTATGCAAGCGGCAGTTTATAATAAAATGAATATTAATCCTTTCTCACATGCCTGGCCTTTCTCCCCACATCCTATTTCTAATCTATTATATATGGAAACGTTTCTATAAGTCTAGAAAGACTTACATCCACAATGCCAGACTTGCATCTGGTGGTCAAAACTGGAACTAATTTTTTCCCAGTGTACACACCCTTTCACTTCTGCAACGTGTTGTTGCAATTTCTTCAGATGTTGGTGGTTACTGCTTTCACTGGCCATTTACCAAGTTCATCAATGAAACTGTCAAAGGCAACAATTTTCTTAATTAGTTTATTTTCCTCCTATGTCGCATATGTCATTTCTGCAGAATTATCTGCTGTCTTCCAGGTCTTTACAGACAGCCCTTCCTTTCCAGGGCAGTCACCACATTCTTGAAATGAACAAGCCTCTTGCTTTATGTCACAGACTTCTAATGACTTCACATGCCCAACCAAGGTGTCATATCTCACGTGCTCCAGTAAATTCTTCAAAGTTACCACACAAAGTTCAAAATTCGCACAATACACATATATCAGACATCTCTTGGTGGATGTGGAACTACCCACTTAGGTGGTAGAGCATAAAATTTTGATCTTCCAATATGTGAAGTTGTGTAGTTGCTCTTATGAACTGCAAAAGTTGTAGAACACCAGTTTTCTTTCTCCTGATAATGATGTCATCCTGAATAGTCCCTGCCTGGAGATCCAAATGGGGGACTATTTTACCACCAGAATATTTTACCCAAGAGGACGCCATCATCATTTAATGATACAGTAAAGCTGCATGCCCTCGGGAAAATTACAGCTGCAGTTTCCCCGTGCTTTCAGTACCAGCACAGCAAGGCCGTTTTGGTTAATGTTACAAGGCCAGATCAGTCAATCATCCAGACAGTTGCCCCTGCAATTACTGAAAAGGCTGCTGCCCCTCTTCGGAACCACACTTTTTTCTGGCCTCTCAACAGATACCCCTCCGTTGTGGCTGCACCTATAGTACGGCTATCTGTATTGCTGAGGCACGTGAGCCTCCTCACCAACAGCAAGGTCCATGGTTCATGGGAGGAGAACAAATGTACTATTTGGGTCAGTATGACCTGACATAAAAAAATGCTTTAAAAACAGTTGTTATATTACAATATGTTGCTAATGATCATAATGATAATAGTAACAACAACAACAGCAACAATAATAATATACAAAACTTCACTAAAGAAAATTTATTATTTTAATATTCATGCAGGATGTATTAGGAACAACAGACATTTCCACCAAAAAGTCATTCTCAACAACCATCTATCTGTCTACCCATGTCCATTTCTTCCCTTCTTATTTACTACAGTTTGGACACAAGAAGGTGACATATGTTTTGCATATATGTTTATTACACCATCTGTACGTGTTTGTTTTATTGTCATTGCTTGAAGGATGGAACTTACAGCGTACACATTTAGTAGAGTTTCCTGTTGTTACTGATTTAGCCACACTTGTCACTCTTTCAGGTCGTGGATGCTCCTGACCATTCTGAGAGAATCTTCTGTTCTTGGAAAATGCTTCCTAGATGCAACGTGCTCTGAAACAAGTTTCTCCAAAAATATTCTCCTTCTAGTCAATTTTCTTGCATTCCAGTTAGTGTCAGTTGAAGTCCACAAGACATAATATGCATTATAAGCAGCAGTCTCAAGGTTATTGCAGAAAACCATCATGGTCCATTTATCAGTTTTTTTGTTGGCAAATATATGTACCTGCTAGGTGACCGAGCATGTCTACAGCCCCTTTCGTTGAATTACAATCTAGAATCATTTTTGTATTCTTATCAGCCCTGTCAGTTACCTCCACACGATGGTGGAAAGTGCTCATCCGTACAACATTCTTATTTATCTTATGAATATAACTGACCATCGTAGTGTCATTTGTGAACTTACGGATTTCTTATCAAATTGCAAGATATGAGATATTTTACATAATGTTTTTAGGGTTGCTCAAAATGTGTTTCACCCAGTATCCTTATCCCACAAAATCTGTAGATTCCTCATGTGAACAATATACACTCACAAGGAATAGGAGTCCTAAGTATGCATAAAAAAGAGAATCATCAACAATTTTCCATTGGTCCATTGTCTACCATAAACTCATTGCCCCTCAATATTTGACATCTCTATTATTTCATTCTGAAGTACTGTAGAAAATAATACTTCAAATGAACTTTTTACTTCACTTATTCTGCTGCTTACATACTGTGTAACTCTCGAGATACTCCTGATAATGTTCAAAACAGGCAGGTGGCCATGTTGAGCTGGTGGCTGCAACAGCCATTCTATGTTCCAATTTTTAGAAATAGCAGTCTGTATGTCACTTTGAACCGGTTGTGGATTTTTGTCAATGTCATCAGAACAATCGCTTTCAGATGCATTACTGACATGCTCTTTGAACTAGGAAAGTGATCATCCATCTGTTGACCTATTTACTAATTTTGCCAACTCAGTGTCAGTCAATGATGTAATCGCCATGATGTCACGATTCAGACTGATCACAAATGATAGAGAACACAAACTGAGCAGAAACAATGGATAATTTGAAGAGTTTACAAGACATAATGACAAGTCCATTATTGTAATCGCAGGAACTTTGTTGACTTGTTGAATGGTGAGAGTAAGTATGAACAATGGAAGTTATTACTATTATAAAATATGAGACAACCAGAAAGTATTTGACTTTACAGTAATCATGATTATGTTGGGTCATACTGAGCCAAACATTACATATGTAACTCTTTAAGGTTTATGACCAGATGACTTAAAATATTTTAAAACTTTTTAACCACATACTGCCCTTGTATTTTCAAAGTCACCAAATTTCATAAAGTTATTTTGATATTTAAATAATAAGAAACGAAATTTAAAACCATTTCAGGTCGTATATACCTGAACAGAACAGCAGCATTAAACAACAGTTGTTCCTGAAAGCCAAAGAAATATATATTAAACACTTATCTGCAGAAAGAAAAGTTTAAGCTGCTGCTACTCAATTTGCTGATTGCAAAGTGACTATAATGTCCATATACTGTCTGCCCACAACAGTCATTATAGATTTTATGGAGAGCATAGAAAAAGTATTATTTATTATTATCATTACTTAAATAGAAGACATATAGAATATTAATCATTGGCGATATTCACTTAGATGTGTTAGCAAAAATTTCTATGACTAGGCTCTTTCTAGATGCTCAAAGGTCACATAACTTTTACTGCTTCAATGTCAAACCTACCAGACAAAATGCTAGCCTAGATAATGTCATCTCAGATATATGTAAACATGGGACTCACTTGAACATCATTATGCCTTTGCTGTCTGACCATGATGGCCTAATCTTAAGACTGTCTGGAGTTGGAAATATTCACAAACATGAGGCTGAAACCAGAACAGTGAGATTACTGCATGACAGACATATAACAAATATCAGATATAATCTGTAGATTACTGACTGGAACTCCATTCTCAATGAGTATCAGTCCTCCTGTGAAGCATATGAAAATTTCTTACACACTAAAGTACTCTCCTTTAATTAATGCAGTCCTATTTCAAATACCAAGAGGACTTGGTCAAAGAAAAACGGGAAAGGACACATAACTAGCTGGTACACTCCTTATCTGTATAATCTAAACCGAAACTAAAAATACTGCTAATGTCCTACTATGAAATGTCATGAACCAACAGTATGTACAAGCCAGTATATGTGGAACTGAAGTGATATTACAGAAAGGGAATAAGTCAAGCTAATAATTATATAGATCAGTCAAGTAACAAATGTATGGCAGCATGGAAGATATAAAAGCAAAATTTGGGATCTCTACAAAAACACTACCTGCTCCTGTAAGCCCATAAAACTCAATCTCTGCTTTGTCAGTTCAGAAAATACAATGATAATCCAGTAACCAATAATGACCTTGAACCAGCCTTAGTTGCCTTATTGGGTGCAGACTTTGAAACCAACTCCACAGTAATGGTGAGTTTGAATGGAAACCAGTCTCTTCTAAGGATATAGTAGTTGTAATAGCAAAACTCAGTAACTCAAAAACTGAAGATTATTATGGTCCTCCAAATTTATTGTAAAAGAAATTATATAAATAATAACCCAACCCTGTGCTACCTTATAAATTGGTTGTTTGAGGAAAATGTCTTTCCTGAATGTTTTAAGTTAAGTGTAATTTTACTTGAGCACAAAAATGGAGATAGTGAATCACCAAAAAATTATAGACCCATTGCCATATTTTCAATATTATCTAAAATCATTGAGGTGATAATGAAAAAGCAACTAAATGAATATTTTGAGAACAAATGCCTTTTAAATCAGGTCCAATATAGATTTCATGGGAGTCAGTCCACAGTTAATGCAGTTCAGGATATTGTTTCACCTATCTTAAAGGGGACCGAACATAAGAAATATACATGTGCCACATTAGTAGATCCAGCAAAGGCCTTTGACATAATATCACATAATATTCTCATAAGTAAACTTAAACAGTATGGAATAACTGATAAGAGGGTGGCATTCTGCAACCATACTTGTCCATTAGGAAGCAAATGGTCCTAACAGATTCAAAGAGAAGTCAGGCTTCCTGAAATTCATAAGAGAAGTGCCTCAGGGATCAATGATTGGACAATTTTTGTTCGTTGTTTGATAATCTGTCTAGCCTGCTGTCTTTCAAAGCAATAATGCATGCAGATGACACTACGTTTATTACTTCCCATAGTGACAAAAATACCATGCAGGAAATGAATAAAGTTATGATGGATGAGGCATCTTGCTGGTTTAAGGCAAATGAATTAAAAATGAAACATTAGCAAAACCAAGAGTATAACATTCTCCTTTAAAGATAATGGCTCCCATGGCAATGACTCTGTCAAACAACGTATCCATTTCAATACGAAACTGAACTGGAACACACACACACACACACACACACACACACACACACACACACATACATACACACAGATAATTTATGCAGTAAACTATCCAGTGTGTTGTACTTATTTAGGAAATTAAAAACCTGTGTTAATGCACAATAGTTACTTCTTGCCCACTATGCCTTTCCCTACACACATATAACTATGGAATAATGATGTGGTGTAGTTCTGCAGTAGCCAGAAGAGTCTTTATTTGGCAAAAATTGGCAATTAGATGTATGTATGGTCTAAGAACCAACACTCCATGCAAAATGTATTTCACTGATAACAAAATAATGATTGCCCCAAGTCTACACATATTTCACACCCTTATGCACACCAACAACAATTGAGATTAGCACGACACAAGATTGAACATCCACTCTTTCAGAACTAGGAGCAGGTTCTCTTTGAATATTCTCTGGACCAGGCTTATAAAAATGCAAAAAAACTTTCTGCACACAGAAAGGTCTCTTTGTAACAAACTACCAAGTGGGATGAGGCAGTTAAATACAACTAAGTTCAGACACGTTATAGAATCCTGACTGAAAGAGAAAGCTTTCTACACTGTTGATGAATTTTTAAACAGTTACATAAGTGATCTAGCAATTTAGTTATAAACAAATTACTGCTCTCCTTATTAACCATTAATTTAATCATAAACAAACAGCTTCAATCCTTATTATTCATCAGAGTTTGAGCAGAACAACTCTGTGTAGGTAGTGTAACCAAACTTAACACAATGTAACTATAAAATTTTCGAATTTCACACTGTGCAATCCAACCTGTTTTTCAAAAACATATGTATGTAATTATATGTTGCCTTATGTAGCTTCAAAGCTGTCTTATGGACTATTGAATAAATAATAAATGAAGTTTATTAATTTCAAATCCTGTACACCAAGTTAGCAAGTTATTTTCTTGGATATAGAGCAAAAATGATTTAAAATGTTGTTAAAAGGTACATGGACTGTAAGAAATACAAAATAAAGAACAGCATGGTCAACAAAATTGCAGTACAGAATGTAATTAACACAACGCTAGTAAAATTATGAATGCAATGTCACCAAAGATGACAAGGTCAACAGATATTTAAAATAAAATAGAGACTGTAAAAATAACGAACAATCACTAGACATAAATATCTAACTGATAATTAATAGATTCTATTGAAGAACATTAGATTATGTTTTATTAAGCAGTTACATGGGTAACAGCCGAAAATGAGCTGTCATCAAGTTGTTCTCATATTCCCTTCCAAATTAGGAAACAAAAGTTCATGGGTATTGTGGTACTCCTAACAGCAACTGATAAATTATTCTTGTTGTTTATGATATTCATCTAAAGTACACATGGATTTTTCTATTAGGGACTGCTTAAGAAGCTGTTGAAACTTTGATTTCCTATTGGGGACTTCTTACGAAGCTGTTGAAACTTTCACACCTCATTGACACCAGATTTTATGTGAGGAGGGAGAACACTGTACACTTTTATGCTAATGTAACGCACACATTTCAAACCAATGCTATGGTTTTTAGTTCACAATGTAAATAAAGCTTTCTCCTTGTACTGCAACTGTTATACGAGTTGTTTGCTTTGTATGCCAATGGTCTTGCCACAGTGGTAACAACGGGTTCCATCAGATCACCAAAGTTAAACTCTGTTGGGCAAGCCTAGCACCTGGATGGGTGACCATCCAGGCTGCCGAGTGATGTTGGCAAGTGGGGTACACTCAGCCCTTGTGAGATCAATTGAGGAGCTATTGGTTGAGAAGTAGTACAGATATGCTGTTGTCAGAATTCCTATTTTTCAAGGCAGTTTTTACCTGAATGTCTAGGGTGAACTTTTTACATGTCTCTAATTATTCTCTTTCTGTTGTCCTGGCTGGTTCCCCCAGATTGCAATACCTTAAGATATCAGTAAATGGAAGTAGGTGAAGTTTGTAGTTTCAATAGTATCAGTATCACAAATAGAAGCAATAATATGGACAGCATAAGAAGCTGAACTAAGCTTTGTTTTAAGGTAAAGAATACGATCAATTCACTTAAGATTACAGTCAATATGTACATACAGGAACTCAGAATGTTACACATTCATTAGGTCTTGATCACTACTCAAATATTGTAACATTAATTCATATCTACATCTAACCAATTAAATTCTTTACTAAAACAGTTTGATGGATGACAAAGTCAAAGGCTTTCGATATGTCATGGAAGATTCCAATTGGAGATATTCTATTATTAATGAATTCTAAGATAAAAGTATGGTCTGTTCAATTCATGTAACATGATGGAGGCAAAACTGGCTTTTGTTCAGTATAGTGTAGTCATTTTGACGATTAACCAAGCTGAACATGATTTTGTAGAATTTTTGAGAAGCATAATAAAAGGGATACCAGACAGTCATTAGTTACTTCCACTTTGTATCACCCTTTCTATAAAGAGATTTAATGATTCAGCTCTCTGTTGCAGCAATTCATGTGGGTATGGCATATTACTCCACTTATAAGCATTATAACATTTTTTGAAGTAGAGCCATGGCTTCATCAGCAGAGTATAGTGTGCCACAATGTAGTATACTAAATTATTTGGAAACCCGTTTACCTTCCTTTATTGCCCTCCATTTCTTTAATGGTAAGTATGTGTTATAAAGTGCCTTAAGTTCCATTAAGTCTGCATGGCTTATATCTGTTTACTGGGAACACAGATGTTGACCACCAAGCATTTCAGAGCATGTGTCTAACATGTCATTTTCATATTTCTTTTGCATTTTC
The DNA here is from genome assembly GCF_021461385.2 of Schistocerca piceifrons. Taxonomy (NCBI): domain Eukaryota; kingdom Metazoa; phylum Arthropoda; class Insecta; order Orthoptera; family Acrididae; genus Schistocerca; species Schistocerca piceifrons. The sequence goes on from NC_060138.1 coordinate 822,710,758, forward strand.
ATGTTTCTTCACTGTTGCTTTCTTTCTTTTGGGTGTCAGGAGACTATTCATCCTAGGAGAGTCTTGGAGCATTCCCAGATTCAGACAGAGACTTGATAATGGCAAAGTGTGAGCTGCAAACAGAGGATAAAGCAAGCACAAGATACAATGAAATGAAGTGCACACACATTAAAGTAAACCTTTGGTATACAGAGTCAAAATGAGAAAGTAGGGCAGATTAAACCAAAATTCTGGCAAATCTGCTGTTGTAAATGAAAGAAAATAAGACTTTCAGCAAAAAAGAACACATTGTTAAGTGTGGGAACAATTCAGTTAACATATAGATCTGAGAGCTTGAAAAACTAGAGACCATCACTGAAAACAAGAGATGGCCCTTTATTGTTTGCAACAAAGCCAAAATATTAACTATAACTCAAGAAATTTATTTTTATGAAACACAGGAAAAAGTTTGTCAAAGATGAAAGACTACAAGTATATGGGTAATAGAAAGAGCATGTGAGTGATACTGTTTGCTTCTCCAGTATAATTTTTTACATTATGACTCAGAAAACTTTTGTATCACCTGATTTTGGCCACAGCAGCCTATGCAATTACATAAGCACAGTATATGTTTTATAATTCTGTAAAAAACTGATGTTACAGCTTTGTGTGTCTGTTTTGCAACCTTTTTATAAATTAAAATGAACTGTGCCTTTTTAGTCATGTGACATGCTCAGTGATCTAAAGTAAACTAGTATTAGTGTAGAGGATAGTTCTTTTGTAAGTTCAGTATAAAATCTGACAGATACATAATCAGTTCATATGGCCTTTCCTCAATTGTGAGCTCTTTTTAATCATGCAGTCACATATTTCTGATCGAGCATGGAAAGTTCTTGTGATTGTCTTCAATTACAGAAGATCAAAATTAGGATTTCATCCTCATTTTATCATCCTTTATATTGCTGTAATCATGTACATTGAGTCTTTGTTCCATTGACAGATTTTATCTAGAATCAAAACTTTTAGGGCTTGTGAGAACACAGCAGGTAAGATCTTATTTTCAGATTCAAAGATGATTCTCCCATGGCTGCCCTTACATTCGTTACAACTTCCTTGAACAGTTTTCTTTCTTCTAAGCAATGGTTCAACTTTCTATTAATCTGCTATGTATCACCTTTGTCTTTGATGGTAGCAACTTGTTCTACACACAGATATACACTGTGGTGACAAAAGTCATGGGATAGCGATATACACATATAGAGATGGTAGCAGTATCACGTAAATACATCTACATCTACATTGATACTCCGCAAGCCACCCAACGGTGTGTGGCGGAGGGCACTTTACGTGCCACTGTCATTACCTCCCTTTCCTGTTCCAGTCGCGTATGGTTCGCGGGAAGAACGACTGTCTGAAAGCCTCCGTGCGCGCTCTAATCTCTCTAATTTTACATTCGTGATCTCCTCGGGAAGTATAAGTAGGGGGAAGCAATATATTCGATACCTCATCCAGAAACGCACCCTCTCGAAACCTGGCGAGCAAGCTACACCGCGATGCAGAGCGCCTCTCTTGCAGAGTCTGCCACTTGAGTTTATTAAACATCTCCGTAACGCTATCACGGTTACCAAATAACCCAGTGACGAAACGCGCCACTCTTCTTTGGATCTTCTCTATCTCCTCCGTCAACCCGACCTGGTACGGATCCCACACTGATGAGCAATACTCAAGTATAGGTCGAACGAGTGTTTTGTAAGCCACCTCCTTTGTTGATGGACTACATTTTCTAAGCACTCTCCCAATGAATCTCAACCTGGTACCCGCCTTACCAACAATTAGTTTTATATGATCATTCCACTTCAAATCGTTCCGTACGCATACTCCCAGATATTTTACAGAAGTAACTGCTACCAGTGTTTGTTCCGCTATCATATAATCATACAATAAAGGATCCTTCTTTCTATGTATTCGCAATACATTACATTTGTCTATGTTAAGGGTCAGTTGCCACTCCCTGCACCAAGTGCCTATCCGCTGCAGATCTTCCTGTATTTCGCTACAATTTTCTAATGCAGCAACTTCTCTGTATACTACAGCATCATCCGCGAAAAGCCGCATGGAACTTCCGACACTATCTACTAAGTCATTTATATATATTGTGAAAAGCAATGGTCCCATAACACTCCCCTGTGGCACGCCAGAGGTTACTTTAACGTCTGTAGACGTCTCTCCATTGATAACAACATGCTGTGTTCTGTTTGCTAAAAACTCTTCAATCCAGCCACACAGCTGGTCTGATATTCCGTAGGCTCTTACTTTGTTTATCAGGCGACAGTGCGGAACTGTATCGAACGCCTTCCGGAAGTCAAGAAAAATAGCATCTACCTGGGAGCCTGTATCTAATATTTTCTGGGTCTCATGAACAAATAAGGCGAGTTGGGTCTCACACGATCGCTGTTTCCGGAATCCATGTTGATTCCTACATAGTAGATTCTGGGTTTCCAGAAATGACATGATACGCGAGCAAAAAACATGTTCTAAAATTCTACAAGAGATCGACGTAAGAGATATAGGTCTATAGTTTTGCGCATCTGCTCGACGACCCTTCTTGAAGACTGGGACTATCTGTGCTCTTTTCCAATCATTTGGAACCCTCCGTTCCTCTAGAGACTTGCGGTACACGGCTGTTAGAAGGGGGGCTAGTTCTTTCGCGTACTCTGTGTAGAATCGAATTGGTATCCCGTCAGGTCCAGTGGACTTTCCTCTATTGAGTGATTCCAGTTGCTTTTCTATTCCTTGGACACTTATTTCGATGTCAGCCATTTTTTCGTTTGTGCGAGGATTTAGAGAAGGAACTGCAGTGCGGTCTTCCTCTGTGAAACAGCTTTGGAAAAAGGTGTTTAGTATTTCAGCTTTACGCGAGTCATCCTCTGTTTCAATGCCATCATCATCCCGTAGTGTCTGGATATGCTGTTTCGAGCCACTTACTGATTTAACGTAAGACCAGAACTTCCTAGGATTTTCTGTCAAGTCGGTACATAGAATTTTACTTTCGAATTCAATGAACGCTTCACGCATAGCCCTCCTTACACTAACTTTGACATCGTTTAGCTTCTGTTTGTCTGAGAGGTTTTGGCTGCGTTTAAACTTGGAGTGGAGCTCTCTTTGCTTTCGCAGTAGTTTCCTAACTTTGTTGTTGTACCACGGTGGGTTTTTCCCGTCCCTCACAGTTTTACTCGGCACGTACCTGTCTAAAACGCATTTTACGATTGCCTTGAACTTTTTCCATAAACACTCAACATTGTCAGTGTCGGAACAGAAATTTTCGTTTTGATCTGTTAGGTAGTCTGAAATCTGCCTTCTATTACTCTTGCTAAACAGATAAACCTTCCTCCCTTTTTTTATATTCCTATTAACTTCCATATTCAGGGATGCTGCAACGGCCTTATGATCACTGATTCCCTGCTCTGTACATACAGATTCGAAAAGTTCGGGTCTGTTTGTTATCAGTAGGTCCAATATGTTATCTCCACGAGTCGGTTCTCTGTTTAATTGCTCGAGGTAATTTTCGGATAGTGCACTCAGTATAATGTCACTCGATGCTCTGTCCCTACCACCCGTCCTAAACATCTGAGTGTCCCAGTCTATATCTGGTAAATTGAAATCTCCACCTAAGACTATAACATGCTGAGAAAATTTATGTGAAATGTATTCCAAATTTTCTCTCAGTTGTTCTGCCACTAATGCTGCTGAGTCGGGAGGTCGGTAAAAGGAGCCAATTATTAACCTAGTTCGGTTGTTTAGTGTAACCTCCACCCATAATAATTCACAGGAACTATCCACTTCTACTTCACTACAGGATAAACTACTACTAACAGCGATGAACACTCCACCACCGGTTGCATGCAATCTATCCTTTCTAAACACCGTCTGTACCTTTGTAAAAATTTCGGCAGAATTTATCTCTGGCTTAAGCCAGCTTTCTGTACCTATAACGATTTCAGCTTCGGTGCTTTCTATCAGCGCTTGAAGTTCCGGTACTTTACCAACGCAGCTTCGACAGTTGACAATTAGAATACCGATTGCTGCTTGTTCCCCGCATGTCCTGACTTTGCCCCGCACCCGTTGAGGCTGTTGCCCTTTCTGTACTTGCCCAAGGCCATCTAACCTAAAAAACCGCCCAGCCCACGCCACACAACCCCTGCTACCCGTGTAGCCGCTTGTTGCGTGTAGTGGACTCCTGACCTATCCAGCGGAACCCGAAACCCCACCACCCTATGGCGCAAGTCGAGGAATCTGCAGCCCACACGGTCGCAGAACCGTCTCAGCCTCTGATTCAGACCCTCCACTCGGCTCTGTACCAAAGGTCCGCAGTCAGTCCTGTCGACGATGCTGCAGATGGTGAGCTCTGCTTTCATCCCGGTAGCGAGACTAGCAGCCTTCACCAAATCAGATAGCCGCCGGAAGCCAGAGAGGATTTCCTCCGATCCATAGCGACACACATCATTGGTGCCGACATGAGCGACCACCTGCAGATGGGTGCACCCTGTACCCTTCATGGCATCCGGAAGGACCCTTTCCACATCTGGAATGACTCCCCCCGGTATGCACACGGAGTGCACATTGGTTTTCTTCCCCTCTCTTGCTGCCATTTCCCTAAGAGGGCGACGCACTGACCCAGCCATCATTTGCACTAAGGTGATTCATGTCAAAAGATTTCCAACATGATTATGCCCTCAGGACAGGAACTAACAGACTTCCAATACAGAATGGTAGTTGGGAGTTATACACATGGGACACTCCATTTCATAAATCATTAGGGAATTCAATATTCACAGATGCACAATCTCAAGAGTGCACTCAGAATACCGAATTTCAGTATTACTTCTCACCACAGATAACACAGTGACCAATGACAACTTAACAACCAACAGCAGTGGCATTTGTGTCAAGTTGTCAGTGCAAACAGACAACCAACACTGCATAAAATAACCACAGAAATTAATGTGTGATGTACACAGAACATATCTGTTAGGACAGTGTGGTGAAATTTGGTATTAATGGTCTATAGCAGCAGATGACCCATGTGAGTACCTTTGCTAACACCACAATACTGCCTGCAGCATCTCTCCTCAGCTTGTGACCATATCTGTTGGACCCTAGAGGGTGGGAAACCATGGCCTGGTCACATGAGTTCCAGTTTCAGTTGGCAAGAGCTGGTGGTAGGGTTTGAGTGGGTGCAGACCCTGCAAATCCATGGACCCGAGGTGCCAACGAGGCACTGTGTAAGCTAGTGGTGGCTCCATAATGGTGTGCACTGTGTTTACATGGAATGGTCTGGGTCCTCTGGTTCAACTGAACTGATCATTAACTGGGAATAATTACGTTAAGCTACTTGGCTATTTGCAGCCATTCATGGACTTACAATTTCCGGACAATGATGTGCCACATCACAACTGTTCACGATGTTTTGGAGAACATTCTGGACAGTTTGAGTGAATAATTCAGCCACTCAGAGCATCCATGAATTCCACTGAACATTTATGGATATAACTGAGACATCAATTTGTGCACAAAATCCTGCACTGGAAACAGCTTCACAATTATGGCTCAATATTTATGCACGGGCTTTCAATGAATTGTTGGGTCCATGCCATGTTGAGCTGCTGGACTATGTCATGCAAAAGGAAGTCCAACATAATATCAGGAGGTATCCCATGACTTTTGTCATCTCAGTTTATTTTACATGGTATTTAATATAATTTCTGGTGGACAAACATTTGCAAGTTACCACAATTTAAGTATTGGCAGTAGTTGTGTGTTCATCAGTCATTTCCAACATCAGTTTAATGACATCACATGCAACCTGACTTATTTAATCTTACGTCAACAACTACATTTACATCTGTATATTACAAACCACTGTCAAGTGCAGGCAGAAGGTACACCCCATTGTACTAGTTGGCTGGGCCTTTTTCCAGTCCATTCACATGTGAAGCATGGGAAGAATGACTGTTTAAATGCTTCTGTGCATGGCTGTAATTAATCTAATCCTGTCCTCATGATTGCTGTAGGAGCAATACATAGGAGGTTGTAGTAAAGTCCTAGAATCATTATTTAAAGCTGGTTCTTGAAACTTTCTAAGCAGGCATTCTCGGATTAGTTTGGCTCTATCTGCAAGAGTCAGCTAGGTCAGTTTTTTCAGCATCTCTGTGACACCGTCCCACAGATAAAACAAAGCTGTGAGTATTTACACTACCCTTCTCTGTATACGTTCAGTGTCCTCTATTATTCCTATTTGTTCAGATCTCACACATCGAATCAATATTCAAGGATGGGTCACACAGATTACTTCTAAGCAATGTCATTTGTAAAGTGACTGCATTTCTCCTAGTATTCTACCAATAAACCAAAGTCTGCTATCTGCTTCATGTCCAGTTGAACCTATGTGATTGTTGCATTCATATGCCTACAAAGTGTTGAACCCAGAAATTTGTACGATTTGACTGATTCTAACTGTGACACTTTAATACTATATTCAAAGGATACTATGTTTTTTTTCATTTTGTGAAGTGCACAATTTTATATTTTTGAGAATTTAAAGCAAGTTATCAATTTTTGCACCACTTTAAAATATTATCAATATCTGACTCAATAGTTATGAAAGTTTTTTCAGGCAGTACTTGATTACAGATAACTACATCGTCTGCAAAAAGTCCCAATTTATTATTAATATTTTCTGTAAGTCATTTATATATCATATGAACAGCAAGGATCCAAACCAACTTTACTGATTCACACCCAATGTTGCTTCTACATCTGTCAATGAATCACAATCCAAGATATCATGCTCTTCCTCCTCACCAAAAATCCTCAAGCAGGTCACAAATTTCAAATGATATCCCATTGATTGTACTTTTGGTAATAATTTTAGATGTAATACTAAGTCAATTGCTTTGCATAAATCGATAAATACTGCATCTACCTGATTGCACTGATCCATGTCTTTCAAAATGTCATGTGAGAATAGTGCGAGTTGGGTTTCACATGACTGATGTTTCCAGAATCCATTTTGGTTGGCATGGAACAAGTCATTCTGTTCGAGATACCTCATTATGTGGTTTGTGAGTCACTTGTGCTACACTTTTTGTAGATGGGTAACATATGCTGTTCGTTCAATGGATTTGCATAAGATTATAATTAAAACATGAGCTGACTCAGCCTCAAATTAGGTATGGGTTCTAACAAGGATTACATTGGGTACTGGCACTTGGTTCTGTTTTAGCAGTTTCAGCTGTTTATTAACACCACTGACTCTAATATCTGTGTCACATATCTTTGCAGTGGTGTGAGAATTAAAATGGAGCAACACACATGGATTTTCATTTGTAAAGGAACATATGAAAACCGAGTCTGTTTTTGCTCTGCTACTCTCAGTTTCAGTTCCTTCCTTGTCCACGACCATCTGGACACTAACTTTGGTACCACTTACAGGCTTTACATAGGTCCAGAATTTCTTTGTGTTTTGTGAGAGGTCCTTTGACAATATTCTGCCACATAGTTATTCAAGGCTTCATGCATTGCCCACTTAACAGCCAAATGCATTTCACTCAGCACTTAAGCCCCTAAGCTTGGTTTTACAGCTATTATGCTGTAATCTCTGTTTCTTTAGATGTTTCTGTACAGTGACTGTATACCCCTTTCCAGAAATTCTTCTGCTAGGTATGTATCTATCAACTGTATTATCAACTATTCTTCTAAACATCAACCACTGTTTTTCTACATGCTCCTCCCCAGAGGTAAATGTTTTGAATTCCTTAGTCAGCCTCTTTATCTAGTTTGCTGAAAATATACATCCTACTACTTGTTTTAGTTTCTCTTTGTACACTCATTATCATTGTTGCTACAACTGTCTCATGGTCACTGATACCGGTGTCAATGTGGACACTCTCAAATAAAAGAAGTGTATTTCTTGTTACTAGATCCAATATGTTTCCATAATGAATGAGCTTCTGAACATCCTTCTCTAGGCATTTTTCAGGGAACACATTTAGTAATGTTTCACAGGACGTACTGCCATGAACACCACTTACAAAACTGTAATTTTCCCAACAGATTGTTGGATGATTAATGTATGTCACAATTATGACAGTATGATTGGAGAACTTTTGTATGAATGGACTTAGACCTTGAAACTTCTTGGCAGATTAAACCTGTGTGCTGTACCAGGATTTGAACCTGGGATCTTTGCCTTTCATGGGCAACGGCTTTCCTCTACATGGGGTGTACTAAAATCCTAGTGATTAACTGCTAAAACATTCACAAGAAAGCGCCAGAATATGAATTGTTCATAAAAAACCATAGAGCTTTTAGGTACAGAAAGCTCGTTAGAACCCAAAATTGATAGCAGTGAGATATTTTGGTAAAATTTAAGTGTATAATTGAAGGACATAATGGATTTTCACTCTGCAGTGGAATGTGCTCTGATATGAAACTTTCTGCCAGATTAAAACTGTGCTATAGCACCTGTCCACAAATAGCAAAGGTCCAGGTTCAAGTCCCAGTCTGGCACACAGTTTTAATCTTGCAGAAAGTTTCATATCAATGTACACTTCACTGAAAAGTGAAAATTCATTTTGGAAAATATTCTCCATGGCTATGGCTAAGATACACACATCAAAAAAAGTTTTGCATCAACACAGTTCCCAGAACAGACACAGTACCTTTGACTGTTCAGAGATGTCACTAAATCCACCCAAAGATGTAGACAACCATGCATGAGCAGCGCCTATTAGACGGAGGGTGTCCGACAGCCAATCAGTTCCTGTCATTCCACCAGGAAGGAGGAACACGGCTCATGTTGTCTGTAGTTCAACCATGCCTAGATGGTCAACACCACAGTTTGATTGTGTCAGCATAGTTACTTTGTCCCAGGAAGGGCTCTCAACAAGGGAAGTGTCCAGGCATCTCAGAGTGAACCAAAGCGATGTTGTTCGGACATGTAGGAGATACAGAGAGACAGGAGCTGTCAATGACATGTCTTGCCCAGGCCGCCCAAGGGCTACTACTGCAGTGGATGACCACTGTTATGGATTATGGCTCAGAGGAACCCTGACAGCAATGCCACCATGTTGAATAATGCTTTTCATGCAGCCACAGGGTGTCGTGTTATGACTCAAACTGCATGATGCGCAACTTCTCTCCCGACGTCCATGGCAAGGTCCATCTTTGCATCCACGACACCATGCAGCATGGTACAGATGGGTCCAACAACATGCTGAGTCGACCGCTCAGGATTGGCATCACATTCTCTTCACCAATGAGAGTCGCACATGCCTTCAACAAGACATATTTGGAGGCAACCCGGTCAGGCTGAACGCCTTAGACACACTGTCCAGCGAGTGCGCAAGGTGGAGGTTACCTGTTGTTTTGGGGTGGCATTATGCGGGGCTGATGTACACCATTGGTGATGATGGATGTCACCATAATGGCTGTGCAATACGTGAATGGCATCATCCGACTGATAGTGCAATGATATTGGCAGCATATTGGCGAGGCGCTCGTCTTCAGGGACAACAATTTGCACCCCATGGTGCACATCTTGTGAATGACTTCCTTTAAGATAATGACATCGCTTGACTAGAGTGGCCAGCATGTTCTCCAGACTTGAACCCTATTGAACATGCCTGGGATAGATTGAAAAGGGCTGTTTATGGATGACGTGACCCACCAACCACTCTGAAGGATCTACGCTGAATCGCCATTGAGGAGTGGAACAATCTGGACCAACAGTGCCTTGATGAACCTGTGGATAGTATGCCATGATGAATACAGGCATGCATCAATGCAAGAGGACATGCTACTGAGTGTTAGAGGTGCTGGTGTTTACAGCAATCTGTACAACCACCTCTGAAGTTCTCACTGTATGATGGTACAACATGCAATGTGTGGTTTTCATGAGCAATAAAAATGGCAGAAATGATGTTTATGTTGATCTGTATTCGAATTTTCTGTACAGGTTCCAGAACTCGTGGAACTGAGATGCTGCAAAACTTTTCTTGATGTGTGTATGTCACCACAATATCCTTTCATTGAGGAGTTCTAGTCTGGCAAGTTAGGCAGGAAAACTTCTGTGATGTTTGGGAGGTAGGAGATGAGACAACAGTGGAAGCAAAGCTGTGCGGATGACTTGTGAGTCATGCTTAGATAACTCTGTTGGTAGAACACTTGCCCGCAAAAGTCTAAGGTCCCAAGTTTGAGTCCTGGTCTGGCATGAAGATTTAATCTGCCAGGAAGTTTCATATCAATGCACATGTGGAAGTGAGTCTGGTGGTTGACAGAAGGATGAGATTATAAGTTTATGCCCAGCCTTGATACCCTTTCTTGTCTACTGCAACAAATAAACCACCTCCATTTACCATTAGCCCGTCCTTTGGTTATATACTTAAATTTTACCAACATGTCTCACTGTTGTCAAATTTGGGTTTTAAGCAGCTTTTTGTACCTTAAAGCTCTACATTTTTTAATGGACAATTCATATTCTGTCACTTTCTTATGAATACTTCAGTAGTAAGTCACTAGGATTCTCATACACTCTCTGTAGGGGACTTTTTTGGATCTTATACTGACACTTCCATGTTCCCACCAAACTATCATTACTTACAATGAGTTGAGAGTCACCTAATCTAAAAAAACTCTATTGTGCATCCCACATATAGTTAGCTAGCAGTGCTAGATAGCAGCCTGTGATGTGTAGTGCACACCTGGACACTCTAAAGTGCACCTGGACATTCTACAGCACACCTGGACACCTGGAAACTCTACAGCTCTCAACCCTACAGTAAAAGTCCACAAAGTCACAGTCAGCTATTCACAAAACCTTGCAAGTCTCTGGTTTGGTATTTTCACTCAATTCAGAAGAAGGGGGACACGATCAATTTTGGGGACAATGCTACAAACTGTGAACTTCACTGAACCTCCATGTGCAAGGCTGGTCTTCTCAACAGTCTGCCAGCTTCTGAAGTGATCCAAGCATGATCTCAGAGCCCAGACAACTGGCATTGTTCGTTTCAACATGTACCAATGTCTGCACTTGGTAGCACCCTGTGCCTGCAATGGCTGTTATAATAGCATCTTTGACATGTTGAACAACACCCCCAGGCATACACACTGACAGCATCTTGTGTTTCTTCCCTTCCCTTGCTGCCTTTTCCTTAAGGGATACCATTATTCACTATACATTTGAACTGCATTTGATTAACAGACACTATCCTTTTGTGCTGGCCTCCTCTTGACACAGAATGAAATGGAGCTCACTGGCCTAGTTTCAGTTTCAGTGGCAGACAGCATCTTGAACTTGTTGATTAGGGGATCAGTATAACACCAAGTTCTCCCTGTTTCATGTCTCTTCTGTACAGGGCACCTATCCCTACCACTGCCACAGCACTCACACTCAAATGAATGAGTAATGATAGAACCATTACTCTTGTAGAGGAGACAGTCCAAAGGAGAGGATAGTACTTGAGGTACCTTTGGTATCTTCAAATACTACTCTCATGAGCTCCACCAACACATCCATTCACAGTAGCTTCCAATCACTTGACAGTAGTCTGGGCAATTTCCAGCTGCTTGCAAATGTCAGCTAACTCATCCCATATTCGAAAACAACCTTCACAGTGGGTTTGCATTGTAGCTAGTGCAATGTTTTATGGAGCAGTAAACAAATAACTTTAAAATGAGCCTATTGATTCTCTTTTAATTTGTGCATGTGTTAAGCTACAAGTATTACTAATTCCCTTTAAAAACTTAATCAATTAGTATTGCATGCAAAACAAATTTTTTATTACATTAACAGAAAAACTTAGGATAAAAGTAACTAACTACTTGCACTCTGAGATGCCAGTGCCTCGCTGAGTAGGATAGGTAGTAAAAAGAAGACTTGAAGTGCACTGGCCAACAGTCAACATGCAACTAAAGCTGCTGCCACTTTGAGGAAAAAAGTGATGGATTCAGAGAACACTTAGAGAGTGAGTCTTCTGCACATAGGTAATTTTATCCTACCACTGAAAGTTACAGTTTTGTTATTTTAAAGAATTACACAAGGTAATGAACAAAACCATAATGCATACTGCTGGTTTCTTTAGAATGTGTGAACAGTTGTATTTATACGATACAAAACCGTATCCAAATTAGATATCTGAAAACATGAACTGACTTGATTAATATAAAAAATTGTTTTCTAATTCAAAGCACCTTATCTTGAGTCTGTCAATTTGTGGGTTTAGGTTAAGTGTCTGCCAGCTGTTTTAATCATTATTGGTCAGATACAGTTAATTAAAATAAACTCCTACATTTGCATTGTTGCTATCAGATTCAGTGTACCACTAGCTGGATGTCTCCCTGCAGCTGCAGCAAATTAGTGTTTTTGTGAAGCTGCCATTAATTACCTGCTGACTAGGGCACAGGCAGCAGTCAAAGGTACATATTGTCACATCATAAACACAATCAAGTACAAATCTTAAAGCAGGTTCATCAGTGAAGTACAGCATTTACCACTGAAAACATGTTTATTACAAACACCAGTGTACAGCCAGAATAGAAAGAACTACTGCTATTTGTACAAACATCAAGTATTCTAGAATATACAAACACAAGAACTTCTGTGAACCTTCCAGGAATGATAAATACTAAATAACAAATAACTGAATTGGCAATCCACAGCACAACAGCCAGTGACACAAACCGTTATGCCAAAACTGCAATATCACAATCATCATAATCAATATAATAATGAATATAAAAATAAAACATCTGCTAATAACTTTTCAGAAAACAGCCCAACTTAGTTCCTCTTACACTGCAATACCTATCAAGGTGAAACAATTTGTTCACACTTGTTACTAAATACAAATGACAGTAGGCTAATCAAGGGGTACTGCACATTTCCATTAATTAATTTATTCACTCATCCATCAATCCATCATGTTCCATAGATCCCATCAAGAAGAAGAACACTCAGGGACGTGGAACTTGTCAAGGTATTAACAAATAACAAGAAAATCACAGAAACTTAAACTGTACAGTATATTAACAATAAATCATCACTATTCTGTGTAATGCTATTCAGGCTTCTACCAACTAAATTAAACCAAGTAAATTAGAAAGAAAACTGCTGTTTCAGGAAAAAGCTGTTGCCTCCTCAGTTATACTATGTATCTCCTTGAAACTTCCTGGCAGATTAAAACTGTGTGCCCGACCGAGACTCGAACTCGGGACCTTTGCCTTTCGCGGGCAAGTGCTCTACCAACTGAGCTACCGAAACACGACTCACGCCCGGTCCTCACAGCTTTACTTCTGCCAGTATCTCGTCTCCTACCTTCCAAACTTTACAGAAGCTCTCCTGCGAACCTTGCAGCAATACCAATTACCCAAGTATGTGAAATGAATTGGTGGGCATGAAGATGGTCACAGATACACAGACAGTTTATCTTGAACACATTAGAAAACACCAATACATCCTTGCATAGCGCTCTCACACATCATGTGAATTTTGCTACCTTATTACTCTCTATGGGTCTAATGAAATGTTGTGTTGTGAGGACTGCCCATTGGATAGATCGGTCACCTGGTGCAAGCCTTTTTAATTGACACCACTTCAGTAACTTGATTATGATGGGGATGATACAATGATGAAGACAACACAACACCCAATCTCTGAACAGAGAAAATTTCTGACCCAGTCGGAAATAGAACACAGGCCCCTCATGTGACATTCTGCCACCCTGATCACTCAGCTATGGAGGCAAATAGGGCTGTAATGATGCCTACCTTTATTAATCTTTTGTGTGCCTGATACTACTGTAGCTGATTGCTGCTCACCCAAACGCCTGACATTGAATATTTACATGCTGAACAAGTAACCTGGTAATTCTCATCAAATGATTTAGGAAAACTATGTAAAATCAAAGTCAGTGCAAGTAGTTGGGAATACTGAATATGAATGCTAGGTCTTAAACAGTGAGCCACCTCATCTGGCTGTAGTACATATAAATAAAGGATCACTACATCACAGTAAGTGGTACAGCAGACCATCACAGGGAAAAAAATGTACATGGCTACTGTCTACATTTTCCAAACGCCATCTTGGAAAATAAGGAAGGTCCTTTGCAGTTGACCTAACAACATGTGCATTTTAGTACGTAACTTATTACTTTTATCTTAAGACTGCCTCAGTAGTATGTAGTATTACAAACATTGTAATAGGAAATGTTGCATATAAATAAATACAAATAAAAGAACAGTAAATCATTTGAAAGTCTGTGTAGTGGTGTTGTGTGTCTACATATTGTTTTATTATGAAAAGAGTCACTTAATCTGTTCACCACTGACAAACCCCTGAATGGAGCATTATTCTTTACCACCCGCATCAGTTGCAAGGAAGTCCTCAATCAATGAGATGGTAGGTTTTATAATAATATTATCAAGAATTTAAATAATGCCTATGGCTTCTTTTACATGGAACTTCTGTGATTTCTGCTAACAACTCAGCAGTTACTAATGATAGTAATTTAAAAGCCTCATTTGTTTTGTGTTGTGTTACTCCTTTTCATTGTCACTGGATAGATAGTAAAATGCCCCTGAACGCCTCCAGGTGATAGTGACTGGTGAATTCCATCCCATCATGTTCTGAATCACATTTCAAACGCCAATGTCTGTACTGCTAGAAGGAAGGAAGATTAGGGTTTCATGTACCATCAACAACATGGTCAATAAAGATGGAGCACATGCTCAGATAATGGAAGGAAATTGGTCACGTTTTTCAAAAGAACCATCACAGCATTTATCTTAGTTGAGTTACGGAAATAACTGCAGATTTGCCAGATGTGGATTTCGGCCACCATTCTCCCAAATGAAAATCCAATGTCTTATCACTGTACCAACTCACTCAGTCTGTGTTGTTAATTAACAGCTACACGTATCACTCATTGCTAACACATAGGCTATCTTCACAAACACTTATGCAAATCACACTTGTGAGTAAATGCTGGTCAGTGACAGCCACAATGGCTACATACAATTTATTTGATTTTTGGTAGTAGTTACACAGAGGTACTAGTTACCAGCAGTTGATCTCACATACTTTCAGTATCTACTGCATCCTGAAGGGGCATTTTATGTTAACTCTAAATTCTTCAACAGCCTACTTAATGCTGAAAAATGAACATGTGTGTCATCTCAGAACATCTGCCTATTGTGATCTTGCTTCCAATGTTCCAACTGAATAGCAACACAGTGCCAGAAAAATGTCTTGCAGCCATTCCTATTGTTTTCACTTTTTGCCAGACTATAAAATCATTTTAATGCACATGCCAACATTCCATAGAGGGAAGTAAGTAAGTGGTATAATTTTCAGTATATTGCATTTCTGTGTTTGTTAACACATTATTCATTGTATTTTATGTTGCAATCTTTTATGTTTTGTTAAATCTTCTTAAATCTGTCAAATCTAAATGCCCCACAAATCTGGATATTTTTTCTTTTTCTTTTTTGTGTCCAGGCAGTGTATTTATTTCTATGTACATTAAAATACAAAAATTCTGGGCAGAAAAAGTATATAAAATTGAGGAAAGATAATCATCATGTATTCCTGATTGGTTGTGAATGCAAAAAAATACACTATGTGATCAAAAGTACCTGAACACCTGGCTGAAAATGACTTACAAGTCACGCTGGAATTCAATATGGTGATGGCCCACCCCTAGTTTTGATGACAGCTTTCACTCTCGCAGGCATACATTTAATCAGGTGCTGGAAGGTTTTTTGAGGAATGGCAGCCCATTCTTCGTGGAGTGCTGCACTGAGGAGAGGTATCAATGTCTGTCAGTGAGGCCTGGCATGAAGTCAGCGTTCCAAAACATCCCAAAGGTGTTCTATAGGATTCAGGTCAGGACTCTGTTCAGTCTAGTTCATTACAGGGATGTTATTGTCATGTAACCACTTTACCACAGGCTGTTCGTTATGAACAGACACTCAATCATGTTGAAAGATGCCATTGACATCCCCAAATTGATCTTCAACAGTGGGAAGTGAGAAGATGCTTAAAACATCTATGTAGGCTTGAGCTGTGATAGTGCCATGCAAAACAATAAGGGGTGAAAGCCCCCTCCATGAAAAACATGACCACATCACACCCTAATACCACCGCCTCCAGATTTTACTGTTAGCACTACAGATGTTGGCAGATGACGTTCACCAGGCATTCGCCATACCCACACCCTTCCATCAGATCGCCACATTGTGCACCATGATTCTCACTCCACACATCGTTTTTCCAATGTTCAATCATCCAATGTTTACGCTCTTTACACCAAGCGAGGCGTTGATAGGCATTTACCGGCTTGATGTGTGGCTTATGAGCAGCTGCTTGACCATGAAATCAAAGTTTTCTCACCTCCTGTCTAACTGTCATAGTAATTGCAGTGCATCCTGATGCAGTTTGGAATTCCTGTGTGGTGGTCTGCATAGATGTCTGCCTATTACACATTACGACCCTCTTCAACTGTCGGCGGTCTCTGTCAGTCTGTCAGTCAACAGACGAGGTCGGCTTGTACGCTTTGTGCTGTGCGTGTCCCTTCCTATTTCCAATTCACTATCACATCAGAAACAGTGGACCTAGGGATGTTTAGGAGTGTGGAAATCTCGTGTACAGACGAATGACACAAGTGACACCCAATCACCTGACCACATTCAAAGTCCGCGAGTTCCGCAGAGTGCCCCATTCTGCTCTCTCACAATATCTAATGACTACCTAGGTCGCTGATATGGAGTACCTGGCAGTAGGTGGCAGCAAAATGCACCTAATATGAAAAACATATGTTTTTGGGGGTGTCAGGATACTTTTGACCATGTAGTGTACATGTCAGCATAGAACATTACTTTCTTTCAAGCTACTGACATTTTCTATTTTAAGTATATACACCCCTACACTTACTCATGGCCATGCTTGGTTAACTTGTGTGTCAGTGTGTGTCAGAGTCTGCATCTACATCCAAAAGGTGCAAACCAATGTTTCATATGTTGAAATTTCGGCACTTTCCAATTGCATATGAAGACAGGAAGAATGACTACTTAAGTGTTCTGTATGCACTAAAATTAATCTAAACTTGCCTTTTCAATTCCCATGGGAGCAATATATAGGGGGCGGTAGTACATTCATATATTCCTCACTAAAGTGGGCTTTCATAGGAGTGTGTGTACTAAAAGAAGTGCAATAGTTCAGAAGTTAGTAATGTGTCTACATTCTACAGTCTATGCTCTTAGGTGTTTCTATGCACCACAAATCATTCAGCTATAGGTGAGTCATTGTCTTTTCTAATTTTCTATTATAATTTCATACACAATACACAAAATTTTGTAACGTAAGTTTGATATATATTTCTTTATGATTACAGAAACAACAGTAATATTATAAAATTAGTTCTACTATAATTGTGAAAGAGTAATATTTTTCATGCAGTAGATTGTATATTAGTCAAATTCTCTTGTCCTTTTTTTATAGGAGGATGACATCAACATTAACGTCCATAATGGCACTGGTCACTGCATCACTGATGGCTGCAGAAATTGAGCCTCCTGAACCTGTCCACAAAGGACTCTACTTTGACCTAGATGTAATCAAACAATCAGGTATAATTCATCCACTGTCTTATTTTTTCACATTAAGTTTCCTATATTGATTTCAAGAGAACAAGTGTAGTTCATCACACACACACACACACGATACTCTGTTTTAAAAGAGAATGCACACATATTACACTAGTAGGTATCTGAAAAAGCAAAAATAGAGCTGCTGCTGAGGCAGTATTTAAGGTGCCAGCCCTGAGAATGACAAAAATATTGCTTGGTGAATAATGATAACCATAGAAAGCCTCTGCAATAAGTTCCAAAACACAAGTTTTGTTATTCAATTGAAACAGTAACACTTTTACTACACATGGTCATCCTTTGAAGGAGACCAAACCTCGATGACAACATTATCAACCTCATTTTCTTGTTTTAGTCACATAGGCCAAATGTGTCAAACCTGTTCAAAAAGGGTTTTGCACCTCCTGCATATCTGTGTGTGGGCTTAGATTCAAGGGAAGCAGGAAAATTAAAGAAATGCACAATAGAAATAAAAATTTACTTTACTGTGAGACAATAACAAAACAATAATCCAAATATAGACAGCCATTCAAAACTGCATACCTTTGTACATATTTGGATTTAAAAACTGCTACTTCATATCATTCAATTCAGTATTGCTCCATCACGAATATTTCAATGTGCTTAGATCCTCTTGGCATGCTGTCTACTTGGTGATTGAGATGTTGTTCCTCAAGCCTGCTCCATTCTTTGGTAACAGCCCTTCTTGGGTCATCTGAGTGAGGAGGTGTATGGGAGTGGTAGACTGAGAGACATCACATAATGGCTTCAAACTGAGAAGCATGTCACACTACTTCAGCGCCCACACCAAATTACATGAAGTTTGACTAAATAGACAATAATGTGAACCTTACAAATCCAACAACTTCTTCAACGCTTTATTTAGAAACTATAAATTGCAGAACTCTAGGACAAAATGAAAATGAATCTAGTTACAAGAGAACTTAAATAACTTAATAAAATAGGAAATGCAGGGGCTATTGGAAGAACAACAAAAAGGCAGAGATAAAATATACTGTACTTAAAATGTGGCCAGAGAAAAAAAGCAGGGAAAGTTCAGCTATAGAATTTACTGTTGATCAGAAAATTAACAACAACATTACAGACACTGAAGGAATGACAGGCAATAGCAGCACTTGTTTTGAAAAATTGTTTTCATCGAAATAATTAAAATCACTGCATCAATCTGCTCACAGTCTGATAAGAAGCTAGAAGATCTCACTAGAAAGTTTTAGACATGGAAAAATAACATAATATTGAACTACAAGATGATTTTAATGTGAAAGTAGCACAAAACTAAAAAATAATAACTCAGTGTTGAACTTTGGATATGATTCCAGAAATCACATAGGTCATATATCAGTAGAATTTCTGAGAAGAGTAATATGTTCCCCCTCAACACATACTCCCAGACTTCCAGACAAGAACAAATAGAAAATGGAATTGGCAAGGTACTTGGCAACATACAACTGGAACTAAAAATGAAATTCTCTATGTTTTATCAAAGAATTAAAAAAAACTGTAGTAATACACCATTTTTGAATGGAAAGTGTTCATAGACACATAATGTGCAGAGTAAAAATAGATATAAAACTAGAAGAAAGCAGGTGCATCAGGCATGACCAAGGAAATGTAGATTTTGAGAATTTATTTAATAAGAAGTTGGTACACAGGTTAAATTGCACAACACATGCAGCATCTTAGAAAATGAAGACAGCAGAGACATAGAAGAAGTGTATAATTATTTAATAAACAGCTACAGAGTTTGCAAGTGTGAAAAATGTGCAAGATAACAGAAACAAGGTAGTTAGTAAAGAGAAGGGAAGAGTTTCAATCAAATGTTAAAGAGAATTATGACCTATAGATTCTATGGAATGTGCTGACTTACACAAAACTACTTGGAAGTGCCTTTGAGAGGATGTAAGTTAAAATCACTGACTCCAAAGTTCAATCAATTCTTCTTAGTAGTGGCCATAACCAGAAGTGCAGAAAAAGGACCATCAAAATCAGAAACTTAAGTTTTCCAGATCATGTGCCAACAGCATGACATCTGAACCGTAGCCTACAACTGACACCCATGGATGAAGTAGATGACTCAACATTGCAGGGGCACTGTTTCATCAACACATGGTGGAGTTTTACTTTTATTTGACTGCAAGGTCATGGCAAGTCAGTGGGTTTTCCAGGAGTTTAGTTGCACTTGTAAGTTCAGTATGTAACAGGTGACCACAGACATGTTTTGAGGAGACTTAAACATAAGTGTTAGTTCTCACCTGATTGATACGGGTAGTACGGGTGTCAAAAACAAGAGGTGTGGCTCATTGTCTAGCAGTTCACTAAACTCTCACTAATCCGGCCTTCAGTAGTCTGGCCCCTCAGTAATCTGGTCCACATTCAGTTCTAGTCACTCAAGCAGAAATGATGCATACAATAATGAATGCTCGTGTGCAACAATGTTGTTAGTTAATTACAATGTTAAACAATGCTATACATGTTTGAAATTGTGGCTTTCTTTATGGTTCAGTATAATGACTTTTAAAAGGAAACACATTATGTTAGGTCTCAAGTAGAAACTTGAAAATAGAGATAAGCTGAACTGAGTTTCTTCACAGGCAGAGTGCAATGTTGTATGAGGAACTAATTATGACCAAAATTTAACAAATAAAGAGATAATCAAAAGCATACAGGAAAATCATGATGAAAGTGATGAATAAGAGGAATAGGAGGAGAGAACATGAAGATACCTCACAGTGCTTGTGCTGAAGCTGCAGACATCCTCTTGGAGTACATTAAGCAATAATCAGAATCATGCAGTATTGATGTAATGCTTGAAAAGCCGTTTGTAATAGAGCATACTGTTCTCATCTATCATCATCAAGATAACTAAAAATTTGGGACATGTTTCATAGCTAGTAATGCTACTTTATATGTACATACTCAAGGACTAAGTTTTCTGTGAAAATGAATGCATCTTTAGATTTAATAAAATACAATCCTTACATGTTAACATTAAATTTAAGACTCTCTCAATAATCCAGCACTTCTGCTAATCCAGCACCCATATGTACCAGAAATGTCCTCCTCAGCAAGAGTCTAGTGTATATAAGCTGTTAATCATGAGCAGTGACTCAGGAGGTGAAGCTAAACGGTACTTAAGGATGTAAAGATGTGAGAAGTGTTGGGGTAGTGGTATATTTCAATTTTTTTTCCTTTGTGTTTGTGTCACTGATAAGAGGTAATCATGTGAACAGTACCACAGGGAGCATCAGGATTGTCAATACCAAAAGAGCTACTTCAAGGGAAGTGCTTAAAATTTTAATAGGTGAAGTAGGTAAGTTGCGAGTGGAGAAGGTTGAGCATCTAAGAGATTAGAAGCACCTGATGCTGAGGAGAAGGAAAAAGCTGATCACAAAACTTCAGGGTATAGAGACAAGCTGTGGGGAGAGCACAATGACTGGTTGATTGAAAATCAGTCCCAGGGTGGGAGGAAAATGTTGATTATGGAGGGAATGAAAAGAAGGGAAAGAGAGGAAGCAGAGAGGAGGGAGGAGTAGGAAGCTGGATGGGAGAGGTGCAGGCTTTTAGATAGTTTGCTTGTTCCTGCAGGGCATCTGACTGTTATTAATGTAGTTAAACCTGTTGATCCTGTGAAGTGTAAAGGAGGAATGTCATCAATAGATGGACAATCTTTTGAGTTGGAAGATTAAATTAATTATAGATGGTGTCATAATAAAAGTTCCTGGGAATTTAAGCAAGACAGAGTAATGATATTGTTGAAGTTAAGATGAGTAATGTAGAAGTACTAGCTCTGATCCAAGAGAAATAGTGGAGTATGTGGTGCAGGAATGGTAATGGGCTGTACCAAAGTGATTAATTGCTGGGATAGAAACATAGGTGACGTAAGTGTAGTAGTTTCTGCCCCAGTGGGTGACAGTAGGTGTTTCATTGCACAAAAGAGCCTGGACCAGGTGGACATTATTTTTGCATCATGCAGAATGGAACTGCGGATGGTGACATTGTTTTAGGTTCTACAGGAAATGCACAAGAAGTTGTGGCAGAAATGGTTCAGGCACATACATTTCTTCAGAAGCAGAGTGAAGGGAGGAAAAGAAAGAGACGAGTTTGTGGAGCAGGTTATCAAGTCAACAGGGCTGAATCGGTTGCAAAGTAAACACCACAGGTTCAGAATGTAGCATGAGCACAAGTACTGGATCATGGACTTGCAGGGCAAGCAGCTGATGTGTGCAGGCAGGCTGTTTACAGCACAGCTGAAGTCTGATGTACACTATAAGTATGAGGTGGGTGAAGGGTACAACACAGGCAAGAAACTAAATGTCCTCACTGAATATCAAGCCAATGTTATCCTTTGGCAACAGAAAGATGTTCCCAATGTAAAGCTGTCACAATGTGCATCTAACATATGGAATAAACGAGTTAAACTGTGTACAAATACAATAAGGCATGATTCAAATGGTGTGCTGCTGCCAGGCACTAGAAAGTTGTTTTGGGTGAGCATAAGTACTGGAAAACCAAGCATTTCAAGGGTAATTCAGTCTGTAATGAGTGCTGCACTGTGAGGAATAACTGGGACTGCCTCTTGAAGTGTTGTGAATGGTAGTGGTGTACGTGGCTTTCTTGTGAGGATAGTTCCGGGAGTATATTTGCTGGGAAAGCATAGGGGTAACTATTGTTGCAAGGAGAAACTCTAAAAGCTGTCCCAAAACAAAGGGATAAAACGACCAGATAGACGGATTAGATGCCAAGCACAAGAGTTAAAGGGAACCAGACCACATTTTCTTGAAGTTGATAGGTTAAGGATAATTTATTAAGAAAGAAAGAGTGTCATTTTTAGTTTGAGAGACTCCAAGGTGACAAGAGCCATAGTAACTGTGTGAGAAGTACTGTAGTGTAAATATCAGAAAAAAATAAATTTGTTACGAGTTTAAGGAATGCTGGAAGCATGGAGAAAGCCAAATAGGAGCAAGGATGTGCCCACTACACAGACACAATAGATGAATACTGAATACTGAATACTGAAGGAATTGCAAGGAAGCAGCCATAAAATTTAATGTAGTAAATGTATAATGTTCAAAATTGTCAGTCTAGTATAATCTTGGAAGTGTGCCACTTATTTTATGAATTAACAGGGGAGGTAGTTATAATGGAGAACCACTCCTGAGCAAGACCTGAGGGACAAAGTCTTTCCCACAGAAGGAGGAAATGTAGCAGCACTACCTAGTTTAAAGTAAAACTTATAGGAATGTGAAAGAAAGATGCCATAAAGTATTGCATTAGCTACCACCACCTAGACATTTAGGTTACAGCAACATGTACTCAAAAAGATTGCGAGGCAGGCTAGCCGTGCGCAATGAAACTTGCACCACATAGCAGTAATAGTTGGAGTGGAAAAGCTGCAATTATTTTTTCCAAGCTGCATTATGACTATGAGGGCCTACCATCTTATTACTTTATGCAGGCTATAGTACTCCATACAGACGTCTTATCCAGTACCCATAACCACCACCACACAACAAAATTCCAGCTGAGGCCATAGGCACTGTTGTCCATGCAGCACCAAGTGGAGATGGGGCTGCATGGAGTTCTTTTGTCTGTATTTTGGTGTTATCATTTATTTACTTACAGCAATTACACTATTTTAAAAGAAAAATACAGGAATTTTGAAGCAGGAAATTATAAATTTACGGTATAATTTAAGAAGAGAATAAAAGAAGACAGGAAAGAATAGTCATAGATATCCCTTCATCAGCCCCACCCAGGCAAGGGGACTTGCTATTGAACTTCAAATGCAGCATCTACATGTTCTATCCACATGAACATTCCTCTTTAGGACAACAATTTATTCATTCCATGCAGATCTAATCTATGTTGATATTGTTAGAGTTCTGTGTGAGTTGATGTTCATTAGATTACATAACAACTACTACCACTAGGTTGGTTAGTAAACAAATTCCACATGGCTTTGGAACAATATCCTGTCTCAGTGTAATCTAATTAAGTTATTTATGTTCCTGCATAGCTGTAGGAGATATAACAAGCCATCACTAACCTATTATTAATTTTTAAATACATTTTTATAGAATAAAACTAGACTTTTTTAAGTAGTTGATCCATCAATTTTGTATAATTGCATAATATGCATAATCTGTTTCTGATATGTATTGGCACTCTTTGATTTTGCTTGCTTGCTTTATATTAAATTTATATTACATTCATATTATTACATTTACAATGAAGTGTTCATTTATATGACTACTTAACAATGTTGGATGCAGGTTTAACATGGATTCCGGATTAACATCTATCCATGGACTATTCTTAGTACTCCTACTTTTAATTAGATTCATTCATAATAAGATATAAATTGCAATCTTTAATTAATTTTTATGTGAGTAGTTGTGCAGGTTACACATGTTTAATGTTATGTATATTCTGTGTGTCTATGTTATGTCAGTACTGTCACTGTCACTCGTATCATCATCAGTACTGGAGCTACTCGAGCTATCCATGTTGGCCTGTCTTCATCTCCTGTGCCTTCTGTACTGATGAGTCTGTTTGTATATTTCATGTTCTGCTTTTGAGATGTTGTTGGCAATCGCGTTCAAGTGTATCCATGTATCTTTCCTCAGTGCATCATATAATGTTGTTTCTGTTATGTGTTCTATGTTATTACTAAAGTGCCTCTGTCTAACACATTTCAAAAGGAAGTGTTCTTGGGAACCAATTCATCTGATAAGGGCTATGTTCAGTCACAAAATAAACCATGCCTCAGCTGGGGTTAACATGGTGCAACCATAACTGCTCCATGATGTTGGGCAAAAATGAATAGACTTGACAGTGCAACCATAACTGCTCCCTGATATTGGGCAAAAATGAATAGACTTGACAGTGCTTATCATTCTTGTCCCACTTTATTTGGTGCCTATCTTCTATGTACTGCCCAACGATCTGCAACACTCTCTCATGTATACCCATCTTCAGCCATTATGTTGCAGGCTAAGGGCTATATCGATCTGGTATATTCCAAGCACCACATATAGTGAATCAACTGATGTGGTGCTGAAAACCACAAATAGTCCAAGTAGCACACTCCTTTGCCCCCACCTAACAGTGATCCTATTCATGGAGAGAGCAAGTCCATGTGCCACGTACTAGCTGCAAATCTCAATACCAACTCAAAAAGTGCACAGTGGTACATTATTATATGTGTGAGTGGTTGTCTGTATTGTGTCAAATTTAATGTCACTAGTTTGTGTAGTACACTTTCGGCTTTGGTTGCAATATGCCATTTTCCTTGACTTACAGAAGGCATTCGATACAGTTCTGCACTATCGCCTGATAAATATATTAAGAGCCTATGAAATATCAGACCAGCTGTGTGGCTGGATTGAAGCGTTTTTAGCAAACATAACACAGCATGTTGTTCTCAATGGAGAGACATCTACAGACGTTAAAGTAGCCTCTGGCATGCCACAGGAGAGTGTTATGGGACCATTGTTTTTCACAATATATATAAATGACCTAGTAGATAGTGTCGGAAGTTCCATGCGGCTTTTCGTGGATGATGCTGTAGTATACAGAGAAGTTGCAGCATTAGAAAATTGCAGTGAAACGCAGGAAGATCTGCAGCGGATAGGCACTTGGTGCAGGGAGTGGCAACTGACCCTTAACATAGACAAATGTAATGTATTGCGAAGGCATAGAAAGAAGGATCCTTTATTGTATGATAGTGGAACAAACACTGGTAGCAGTTACTTCTGTAAAATATCTGGGAGTATGCGTACGGAACGATTTGAAGTGGAATGATCATATAAAATTAATTGTTGGTAAGGCGGGTGCCAGGTTGAGATTCACTGGGAGAGTCCTTAGAAAATGTAGTCCATCAACAAAGGAGGTGGCTTACATAACACTCGTTCGACCTGTGCTTGAGTATTGCTCATCAGTGTGGGATCCGTACCAGGTCGGGTTGACAGAGGAGATAGAGAAGACCCTAAGAAGAGTGGCGCATTTTGTCACAGGGTTATTTGGTAAGCGTGATAGCGTTATGGAGATGTTTAGCAAGTGATAGCGTTATGGAGCTGTTTAGCAAACTCAAGTGGCAGACTCTGAAAGAGAGATGCTCTGCATTGCGGTGTTGCCTGCTGTCCAGGTTCGAGAGGGTGCGTATCTGGATGAGATATCGAATATATTGCTTCCCCCTACTTATACCTCCCAAGGAGATCACGAATGTAAACTTAGAGAGATTCGAGTGCACACGGAGGCTTTCCGGCAGTCGTTCTTCCCACGAACCATACGTGACTGGAACAGGAAAGGGAGGTAATGACAGTGGCACGTAAAGTGCCCTCTGCCACACACCGTTGGGTGGGTTGCAGAGTATAAATGTAGATGTAAATGTGTTCATTGAAGCTATGACATTCATCAATGTGTACCCCAAGACATTTAGCTACTATTTCATGTTTTACATTCATGTCGTTTATTTTAATTGCCAGGTGTCTTTGTAGTGATCCTTTAAGTGTTGTGTATGCTGTTTTTTTGTACTGCTATGGATAATTTGCTTTGGTTGCACCATTGTTGTATTGTGTGTAACATACCACTGACCTTGTTTTCCAATATTGCTCTTGCACTGACTGATTCGCAACTAACAGGTCATCAGCATATGCAACGATCCCATCTGAACATTCATCTCCCTTGATTAACAGCAGTTTTTTAAGGGTAGGGCAGGCAGAAACAAAAGATGCTCAGAGACAGGTTGAAAATTACATTCACATTTATAAAACGGGCAGCCAGAAAGCACATTTTAATGTACACAATTGATATATACAACCTCTGATTGAAAGTATAGATACTCAAAAACTAACTGGAAAATTAGGTTCATCAAGTTTCAATTCAGCCAGTGCAGAAAATCAGTTATCTTTATTGCATCGGCATATCTGAGGACTAAGGGGTAAGCCTAATGAGTTGCTTATTTGTGTCAAAGAATTAGTTGAGCAAACCAGTTGATATAATCTGCCTCTCTGAACATCATGTGACCACTGGTATAAATAGGTTAAATGTTACAGGATTCAAGTTAGTTTCTTACTTCTGGAGAGAAAATATGGAGAAAGGAGGAGTTGCCACATTTGTCAGAAACTGTGTTGATTTTAAGAATATTGATATTAATAAATTTTGCTCAGAACAGCACTCAGAAACTTGTGCAACGGAAGTAGTATTTCATAATACGTTCTTTATAATAATAAGTATATACACTTCATCTTCAGGAAATTTTAACCTCTTTATAAAAAATCTGGAATCTCTGTTGTCCCGTCTCACAGTAAAAAACAAGAAAATGGTGGCGACTGGTGATTTTAATGTGGATTTATTGAGAAGCTCTGTCAGTGAACAATTATTGCAATCAGTAACACTATCATTCAATTCAGTTCCTACTATGAAATTTGCAACTAGGATATGCAAATGATCTGAGACTGCTATTTGATAATATCTTCATAGACAAATCTAGGGAAAAAGTTATATCACAAAACCAATAGTAAATGGGCTATCTGATGATGACATGTAGCATCTTGTGTTAAATTTTGAAACTTATCAGGATAAAAAAATCTATTAAATCTGAGTATAGGAGGGTAATAAATCAGTCAAAAATTGAGAAATTCAGGAAGTTGCCCAAAGACCTGATCTGGATAGATGTTTACAATACTTCTGACTCAAATGGAAAATACAAAGCATTTGTTAATAAAGTTACTTCCACTTTTGAAAACAGTTTTCCCTTAAAGGTAATCACACAGAAGTCAAAAAAATAAACCACAGATTACACAAGGAATAAAGACATCATGTGGGACAAAAAGGAGACTGTATTTACTACCTAAGAACAGCACTGATGTTTGCGTTGTAATGCATTACAAAGAACACTGTACAATATTGAAGCAAGTAATTTAGAAATCGAACGAGCTTTATTATGAAAAAAAGATAATTACATCGGGCAACAAAATAAAAACTGCATGGGATATAGTGAAAACAGAGACAGGTGGGGCCAAAAAGGAAGAGGAAAAGATAGATTTAAAAAAAAATTAGCTTTTGGCAACAAGTGCATGTAGTGTCGCAAACCTCTTAAACAAGTACTTCATTTCTGTTACTGACAGCTTGGGATTATCAGGTTCAATGAACAGTGCAGTGGAGTATCTGAGACCAGTCTTTAAAAATAACTTCAGTAAAACAGAAATGACACTCATGTCTCCCAAAGAAGTAGCATCCATCACAAAATCCTTAAAATCTAAGTATCCTAGTAGGTATGATAACATATCGACGAAGTTAATCAAAGAGTGCTCATGCAAGATGAGTTCTATCTTAAGTTATTTGTGTAATCAATTTCTTATCAGCAGAACATTTCCAGACTGGCTAAAATATGCCAAAATTAAGCCTCTTTACAAGAAGGGGATAAAAAGATACCATCAAACTATCAACTAATTTTGCTTTTGCCGGTTTCTCAAAAATTTTTGAAAAGTGTCTCCTTAAGCATCTGACTGCAAATAATATACTGCCCAAGTCACTGTTTGAGTTTCTTAAGTGTTCTGATACAGAGAAAGCTATTTACACTTAGTGGGAATGTACTTAATTCATTACATAATATATTAGAGGCTACTGGCATTTTCTGTGATCTGTCAAAAGCCTTTGACTGTGTGAACCACAGCATTCTCTTAGGTAAATTAGAATATTATGGATTCACTGGCAATGCTGTGAAATGGTATGAGCCTTATCTAACTAACAGGACACAAATGGTGTTGTTGCAAAATACCTGTGCAGTAAGCAGTCAGTCTTCATCTGATTGGGAATTAATTACATGGGGTGTTCCTGTGTTCCATTGCTTTTTCTTGTGTCCATTAATGACATCTCATCTGTTACATTGCCAGATGCTAATTTTGTTTTGTTTGCACATGATACATACGTTGCAATAAGTAGCAAGTCAAGTACAGATTTAGAAATAGCTGGTAATCAAATTTTCACTCACATTAATAAATGGTTTAAAGCTAACTCACATTCATTAAACTTTTAAAAGCCCCACCATATGCTGTTCACAGCTTGTAAGAGATTTCCTTCCAGCATGTATATAACATATGAAGACATGCAGATCGAAGAGGCTGACAGTGTTAAATTTCTGGGATTACAGCTCGATAATAAATTCCGTTGGGAAGGGCATACCACAGAATTGCTTAAGCTCCTAAACAAGTCTGTATTTGCAGTGAGAATGATGTTAGATGTAGGAGATGTAAATATAAACAAGCTTGCATATTTTGCTTACTTTCATTCTATTATGTCATATAGGATCATATACTGGGGTAACTCAATCAAACCGAGAAAAAGTTTTTAGCATGCAAAAGCATGTAATAAGAATCATTTGTGGTGTAAATTCAAGAAAGCTGTTCTAGGAACTTTGTATTCTAACCTATGATTCTCAATATATTTACTCCTTAATGAAATTTGTTGCAAGTAAAAATCTTTATTTCCAAGCAATAGCTCAATACATAGTATCAATGCTAGGAATAAGAACAATCTACATAAAGACCTAAAATCACTTACCTTGGTCCAAAAAGGGGTTCAGTGTTCAGGAACACACGTTTTCAACAAATTGCTAGCAACCATTAAAAACTTGGTTTCAAATAAAGCACAGTTAAAATGGAGTTTTAAAGACTTTTTGATAGGCAACTCCTTCTACAACAGATGAATACCTTTACAGGGACTGTTGGACCAGCTTAAGATTTCAGTTTAGACAGCAGTCAGTCACAAGTCAAAATTAGATATTTTGTGTATGATAAATTCATTAAAAGTGCATTACAATGTTTCATTCTGACAGCCTATTAATTCTGTAAATATTGGCAGTCCCAGTTTACTGCACAAATGACCAGGGTAGTAGGTATTATATTCAAATGTTTTATGTTTTTTGTGTTATACTTTCTGACACTTTCACACCCATGATAAGATGTACAGTTATATCATGCCGGACAATGCAAGACCACACATCACTAATGCTTCTATGACGTGTTTTTGATGACAGAATAGTTGACTGGCCTCCTCATTCTTCAGATCTAAACCTGTGTGATTTTTACCTTTGGGGAAGGTATATGCAAACAATCCCCACATGCTTACAGAGTTGGTAAACATGGTTTGGCTAGTCATTTCCCATATTTCAACAGCCAAAATTAATTGAGTGTTTACTAATGTGTTCAGATGTCGGGCTGCTCTTACCACAGAGGGACATCATTTTGAGCACCTACTGTAAATCAAGGTAAGCTTAATTAAATCAGATGGCAATGTTGGTTATGCTTAACTCAGGGGAAGTGCATGCACAGCCAACTACCAGCAGATCTGTGTTGAGTCAGGCATGGCGGCGGCTCGCAGAGGTGGAGGTGGCAGCTGGTGGCTGTGCTGCACAACCTACAGACCTGTCCTGGGCATCTTTTGTGAGACACCCTGTATTTCCTTCAGGGATTCCCATTTGAGTTTGTGAGCATATCCATAAAACTTGCACGCTGATCAACCTACCGGTAATAATGTAGCACGCATCAGAATTGCTCCAATGCCTACCTTTTAGTTGTCCCTGAGTAGGACTCAAGAATGGGTCACATGGGTGTTCTATACATGATCTCATTTATAGATGAGCTACACTTTCCTAAAATTCTCCCAATATACTGAAGGTGACCATTCACTTTCTCTACTACCATTGTTATTTCATATCGCTTTGCAACTTTACATCTGTATATTTAATTGACATGACTTTGTCAAGCAGTACATCACTAATACTGTATTCAAACAATGCAGGATTGTTTTTCCTACTCATCTGCATTGACTTAAAGTTTTTCTACATTTACAGTTAGCCGCATACATCATGTCAAACTGTAATTCTGTCTAAGTCACCCTGTATCTTTCAATACTCACCCAAAAATAACACTTTCCAATATACTACAATGCCATCAGCAAGCAGTCAAAGATTGCTGCTCACACCACTCTTCAGACCATTAACGAGGATCATTTTAAAAGTAAGAACCAATAACCCATCGTGTCCATGCATGTGACATCCATTCATGGTCAGTCATTCTTGGCCAGTCACTCACTACACCGCCATTACGTTTCACGTCTCTGCCGGTGCTGGTTATATGGTTACACTGCTTCATTTGTCACCGTGTTAATCAGTAATCCTACTGCTTGTGAAGTGCGCTCAGTTATTCAGTTCTTAAATTCAAAACAAGTTCATCCTGCTGAAATTCGCCAACAGTTTGTTAAAGTGTATATGGTGCAAGTGTAATGAATGATGGAAATGTGCATAAATGGTATAGGCTGTTTAATGAAGGAAGAGCAAATGTTCATGACGAAAAACGATCTGAAGGGCCTACTGCCATGAATGGAGACTTGACACAGAAAGATGAGGAGGCAATTCACAGTAGTTTTTCACATTGTTGCTGACAAACTTCACTAAAAAAATGTGAGACGGGTGCCAAAAATGATGACAGAAAAACATAAAATAAAGTGAATGGCACCTTCTTTGCCCATTTTGGAGTGCTATCACGAGGATAGTGATGAGTACTTGAGTCACACTGTAACTGGTGGTGCAACATGGATTGTGCGCTACACTCCAGAAAATAGACATCAGTCCGGTGGACGGCACTATTCAAACTCCTAGAGAAACCAAGAACATTCAAATAAGAACCTTCAACATGGGAAATCATGACCACCATTTTTTGGGACTGGGAAGGCATTCTTCTGTAAGATTTTTTTGCCAAGAGGAATGGCAAGAAATGCTGAGAGGTACTGTGAAATATTATTAAAGCTTCGACACACTATTCAAAATCACCAGTGGGGACTGCTGTGCAGCAGCATCATTTCTGCTTCACAACAATGCTAGGCCTCACATTGTGGAAGAACAAAGACACAATTGGACAAGTTTCATTGGGAATTACTGGATTATCCACAATACTGCCCTGACTTAGCACCATCGGACTTTCATCTGTTTCCCAAACTGAAGGAATTTCTTGGTGAAAAGTGCTTAGAAAATGATGACATGTTGAAAGAAACTGTTACTAAATGGTTTAATGGTAAGGCAGTGGAGTTCTTTGATGCTGGGATCCAAAAGCTGGTGGCGTGTCAAACACTTTTTGAAAATCTAGGAATATGGAATTTGCTGTCATCCTTCATCCAGGGTTCATATGATATTGTGTGAGAAAAGGCAAGCTGAGTTTCACATGAATGATGCTTTCTAAATCCACGCTGACTTGTGGACATAAGCTTTTCTGTCTCAAGGGAATGTATTATATTTGAACTTAGAATGTGATCAAGAATTCTGTAATTTTGTGGGTCCGTTCTTTTACTGCTCTTGTACATAGGAATCACCTGTGTCTTTTTTCTGTTGCTTGGAACTTAGGGCTGTATGAGAGGTTCATGACAATAGCAAGCTAAGTATGGTGCCAGTGCCAATAGAGCATTCTCTGTAAACTCAAACTGGGATTTCATCTGGACTTGGTGACATATTTGTTTTCAACTCTTTCAGTTGTTTATCTATGGCAAGGATGCCTTTTACA
Source organism: Schistocerca piceifrons (assembly GCF_021461385.2). Taxonomy (NCBI): domain Eukaryota; kingdom Metazoa; phylum Arthropoda; class Insecta; order Orthoptera; family Acrididae; genus Schistocerca; species Schistocerca piceifrons. Next base: position 822,743,016 of record NC_060138.1, read on the forward strand.
ATGTCCTCCATATGGGAGCCTGTGTGATTGTCAGAAAAAAGCTTGTCTGTATATCCTCCTGAGTGAATGATTTTTTAACCACAAAATTAAAACTTCAGCCTTTTTTTTTTTTTTTTTTTTTTTTTTTTTTTTTTTTTTTTTTTTTTTTTTTTTTTTTGCTGTCCTCTACTGTCACACCACACTGGACAACAAGTGATTGGGTAGAAGCCTTTGCCCTGGTAGTGATATTACAGAGGACTAGAATTTTCTTGGGTTCTCAGCAAGATCTCTCACTACAGTACGACAGTGGAAGTTGTTGTATGCTTCATGTATCGATCTTTTTATACCTGCATCAGTGAACAAAGGAGACTGAGAAAATGCACTCAACCTGCAATAGAGAATGCTTAAAATCACTAGTGTACATAGAACAGGGCCACCATAGGACACTGAACATATACAGAGCAGCACAGCACATATGTCACGGAAAATTGAACTGACATCTGAAGATAGACATCACTGTCCTGAGAATCCTTACTGATAAAGTCTCAAGAATCAATATTAAGCAAGGATTCTAGGGACATACTACAGCCCTCTATGTATTCCCTTACAGCAACCAGAGAGAGAAAATTACCGTATTTACTCGAATCTAAGCCGCACTCGAATCTAAGCCGCACTCGAATCTAAGCCGCACCGGAAAAATGAGATTAGAAATCAAGGAAAAAATATTTTCCCGAATCTAAGCTGCACCTGAAATTTGAGACTCGAAATTCAAGGGGAGAGAAAAGTTTTAGGCTGCACCCCCAAATCGAAACAAAGTTGGTCCATTGTAAAATGAGAGACAATTTAGGTCAAATGAATGACGATACAGCTACAGTAGTTTGGTTCAAGTCATAAGCTCAGCAGTTAAGCTTTACCAGGTAGCCATTGCTATGCGTCAGGCGCTCCGTCTGTATTTATACGGGTACCCTTCCTTTTCCATGTGCTTCGCCTGATTTGAATTGATTGCTTATTTTTCATTGATCTGATAAATGCCGTTCTCTTTGTTATAGGTGTTTACGTCACTCACCTGAAAATGCATTACTGTACTGTGCATTGTTTGTCGCATTCTGATAATGAGTGTTTACGGCCTGTCGCCACTCGCGGCACGGCTTGCTTTTGTGCATGCTTCTGCCGCTTACAATAAAAAAAGACAGGAATTGTCTCATTAGCGAACCCATGGCAAGAGACTGCTATTTGTTGTTACTTACACTGCTGTTTTCTTTGATAATGATCAACAAAAACCAAATAATAGACTGCGTATGATAGATTATGTTCTGAACGAGAGTTTAGCGAAAATTTTTCTCCGTTTGAAAATCTTTGCAGGCGCCTCTTTAGTACATTACATTCTGCACAGAAATTAGTCATCTTAGATTTAAAAATCTAGTCAATTGCCGTCCTTCATTTCTGACTGTATCACTATTAGACATAAGAATAATACGAATATAAACATGACATGATATGTATATTCTTCCGCGTTTGCTGTTGTCTCACTCTAGTTTCGTAGTTTATTAGGCAGACAATTTAAATGAGATAGCAGTAAACATGAAAGAATACGTGGCAAAATGTCTATATTCGTATTATTCTTATGGTGAAGACAATACTGCATGTGATTCACAGTTCATAAAAGTTCCTCTTAGCAACCATCTCTTCTCACAGGTAGGAAAAAATTCAGAACGTAGAGTTGGCCATATTGACAAACATCCCAGTCTTGCCAGTCGGATTTTCGTAGTAAATTGAAATGCTGCTACATACGAAGATGAACAATACGGAATTTTTATCTACTTCGTTGGATAATGTATGAAAATGCAATGGTCAAAACTGGGGGCGGAGAAAAAAAACTCGTCTTCCACCTTTTTTTTTTAAATTTATTTACTGACGCAGGGGTTTTGGCGCCAGTATTTATCGTTGTGCCTGCAAAGCAAGCCTGTGTAGCGCTACATACAGGGTGGTCAGAAAATATGTGAAATAATTGTAGGGATGTTACAGGGCAGGTTGTACTGGGACATAAATGTTAAGAAAGAAATTCGATACATTGCGCCGTTTCCGAGTTATTTAGCATTGAAGTTAGTCAATCAGGTCGTCGCGCGCATAAATTCAAGTTTCAACTAACGAGACAAAGCACTCGTTGGGCAACACCGCCCTGGCAGGCCGCTTGAATGCGAGCGCGCGACGCCCCAATTGGCGAAATTCTATGCTAAATAACTCGGAAACGGAACAACGTATCGAATTTTTTTCTTAACGTTTATGTCTCAGTACAACCTACCCTGTAACATCCCTACAATCATTTCACACCGTCTGACCACCCTGTATATTTGACGGCAGAAGTTAATTGCGGCGGCACCTAGCAACATTTTTCGGAACTTCCGCCTACTTTGCACTCGATTCTAAGCCGGAAAAAAAGTGCGGCTTAGATTCGAGTAAATACGGTAAACTCAGTCATGCTTCTTTGGGCAGAAAGGTATAATCCAATTTACACAATTTAATGGTAGGCGCTTAACCCTTCTGCCTGAAGGTTATTTATATTTGTGCATGAATCCAAGAATGCAAAAATCCATGGAGTTAAAGTATTCAAAGTAGCCTTATACCCTTTTGCTCAAATAAAGTTGTCACTGTTCCCTGAAAGAGCATAATGCACTCAAACTTTTCCAACTTCTGGGCTTATACCCTTCTGCTCAAAGAACAGCAAATTACAGTGTGCACAAAAGCCCTTAAGCAGTTAGTGTTCAAGGTTCCGTATGTGAATGGAACCAGAAGAAATTCTAATACATGGCACAATGGGAAGCACCCTCCTACATGAATGTCACAAATATTTTCAGAGTCTGAATGTAGACATAAATGTACATGCTACTGATTAACTACACAGTGGTTTGTCAAAAGAATTATCAGTGCAAGCCAGCTTTTGCCAATATACCTATATCATCATTGAAAATAAATATTCTACTTCCAGAATGAATTGTCACTCAGCAATAGAGTGTGAACTGATTTGAAATTCTGTGGCAGATTACAACTGTGTGCCAGACTAGGGCTCAAACCTGGAATCTCTACCTTCTGTTGTACCAACCATGACTCATGATCTGCCCTCACAGGTTCACTTCTACCAGTACCTCTCACTACTTTCCAAATTTCACAGAAGTTCTCCTGCTTGCCTTGTAGAAGAAAAACAAATGTTAATCCTGCAAAGTATACAGAAAAACTTCTGAGAAGTTTGGAAGGCAGGAGAGAAGTGCTACCAGAAGTGACTCTGTGAGGGGCAGAAGGGGGTATGGGTTGTAATTTTAGGTGTTGTATGGTAAAAACTTCTTGTACTGAAATAGCCTTCATTGATTTCTCAAGAAAAGTGAACATGAAATAGATGTACTTGGCTTTTAATTGAAACTTTTTGCTACCATTTTCTGAAAAGCAGTGCAGAAAGTTTCATTAAAAGAGTGGTAATTTCAGTGCAAGCACCTTCTACAATTCTTTTTCCTTTCTCATTTTCTGAATCTTTACAAGGATAGCAGTAACATAATGGACTGGAAAATTCTACAGCTAGAAATTAAGGACTATGAACGTATTTCTCATAAGTATATCTGGAAAGGAATATTGATATTTTGACTGTACATCAAAGGAATTTGACAGAAGACGTACTCTCACAGCTAGTGTTGCCTACCAGTGTTCTTTGCATGGAACTGGCATCCATCATTGTTAAATATGATTTTAAAAATCCTGAAGGGACACTTCGCTGCTTTGTGCGGTCAAAACTGAAATAGTAGTAAAAAGTGACCCATTTTTTTACATAAAATATTAAGAAATGAGACACTTAAAGTAGTAAAGGAGTTTTTCTATTTGGGGAGCAAAATAACTGATGATGGTCGAAGTAGAGAAGATATAAAATATAGACTGGCAATGGCAAGGAAAGCTTTTCTGAAGAATAGAAATTTGTTAACATCGAGTACAGATTTAAGTGTCAGGAAGTCGTTCCTGAAAGTATTTGTATGGAGTGTAGCCATGTATGGAAGTGAAACATGGACAATAAATAGTTTAGACAAGAAGGCAATAGAAGCTTTCGAAATGTGGTGCTACAGAAGAATGCTGAAGATTAGATGGGTAGATCACATAACTAATGATGAAGTATTGAATAGAATTGGGGAGGAGTATGAGGCACAACTTGACAAAAAGAAGGGACTGGTTAGTAGGACATGTTCTGAGGCATCAAGGGATTACAAATTTAGCATTGGAGGGCAGCGTGGATGGTAAAAATCATAGAGGGAGACCAAGAGATGAATACACTAAGCAGATTCAGATGGATGCGGGTTGCAGTAAGTACTGGGAGATGAAGAAGCTTGCACAGGATAGGGTAGCATGGAGAGCTGCATCAAACCAGTCTCAGGACTGAAGACCACAACAACAACAATATTAGAAACTTTCAACAGGGAAATAGAGAAAAGTCTTCAACAAAACAACAGCACTGATCTTGTGCTATAATATCATTTAGTCATCCTGAAAAGGGGGCAGAAATTGCAGCTGTAATGCTGCTTGCCCAAAAGTATTCCATTTATTACCAACAGACATCATAGAAGTTGAAGGGCAATTTGAGTGATGAATGTCATAAGACTGTGGCGATGGGGTTTGTGTGGCACTTTTGTGCTCTTGCATTTGTACAGTTTTCCTTTACTGTCTTTGCTTCAGATACCGAAATACAAAACTAATACAAGAAGAATTTGTGACAATGGTGAACACTGTGTGCTGTTGCTGTTGTGGTCTTCAGTCCAAAGACTGGTTTTATGCAGCTCTCCATACTAATCCATCCTGTGCAAGCCTCTTACCAGGCACGGCCTACATCTCAACAGGAAAGGGAAGGGGAAACTGGCTGGGGTAATAGCAGGAAATTTAAGGGGGGGAGGCACTGCCATGAATGGTAAAATACCAGTGGTTACAGGTGTTGGAGCAGCACCTTTTTTAGGATAGGTAAGACAGAAAGATGTCAAGTTCTACGAGAAGTCTGGATTGAAACAAATCTTCAGTTTAGGAAAGAAATTAAACAGCACAATTCTAGCACATTGGATCACCAATCACAGCTATCAATTATAAATTTTCACCAATCACCAGAAATTTTATCTCCACCAAGTTGTATCTCAGTCCTAGGTAATTGCATTGATGAATTAAAGTCACCCAACCCAATTGACATAATCTGCCTCTCTGAACACCATGTGACCACTGGTATAGGAACTAGGCCTAAGCACAATGAGAAACTCAGACAGGAGAGTACTGCAAATGTTAGAATAAGGAAAGGTTCTCATAAAAGTATAATTAAAAATAATGTAAGTATATTTCATCAAAATATTGGGAGTTTAAAGAATAAAGTAGATGAGCTTCTGGTTTGTTTAGAAGATTTAGAAGCTGAGAATGAAATAGACATACTATGCCTGTCTGAGCATCACATTGTTACTGATATGGATAAGGTAAATGTAAGTGGTTATAAGCTCTCTGCACATGTAATGAGAGAAAATATGGAGAAAGGAGGAGTTGCCATATATGTCAAAAGTTATCATTGTGCAAAAAGTATAGAAACAAAAAAGTTTTGTGTAGAGAAACATATAGAAGCATGTGCCTGTGAGCTTAAATTAAATAAAGGCACATTTATAATTGTAACTGTATATAGGTCCCCATCAGGATATTTTCATCTATTTCTGAAAAATTTGGACTCCTTGTTGTGCTGTCAGACAGGGGGAAGCAAATTATTATTTGTGGGGACTTCAATGTAGATTCTCTGAAAGAAGGTAATAGGAAAAATGACCTTGAAGTATTACTCGGTTCTTTCAATTTGACACCCATTATTGATTTTCCTACTCGGGTGGTAAAGGATAGCAGCTCACTGATAGATAACTTCTTTATAGACCAAGATAAGTTTAACCAGGTAAATGCTCAGCCTGTTGAGAATGGTCTTTCTGAGCATGGTGCACAGCTAGTTACAATATATGACATAGCTCCATTCAGCAATACTAAACAGTCCTCCAAAGTAGTACGTTCAGTCAACGATTTAACAATTGCAAATTTCAGGGAAAGCCTACAGCAGTTAGACTGGGATGAGGTGTACCGTGAACCTGATGCCAATTTAAAATATAATTTATTTCATGACATTTTTGTAAATGCATTTGAAAATTGCTTCCCCAAGAAAATAGTTAAATATACTCGTAAGAAACCTTGTAACAAACCATGGCTTACTAAGGGTATAAAAATATCTTGTAACCGGAAAAGGGAAATGTATCTGACAGCAAGAAAGAGTAGTGACCCAGAAACTATCAAAAATTATAAAAACTACTGTGTTATATTAAGAAAAGTTATTAAAAAATCCAGGAGTATGTGTATCATGTCTGAAATCAGCAACTCTGATAATAAAATTAAAACAATTTGGAATATTATTAAAAGAGAAACAGGTCAACCAAGAGCAGAGGAAGACAGTATTACCATCAAATTGAATGAAAACTTTGCGAACAAAAAGTCAGAAGTTGAAAATATTTTTAATAATCATTTTCTAAATGTTGTGGATATAGTAGGATCCAGGTGTTCATTAGAAGATGCTAGGCTGTCAATGGAAGAGGCCATACCTATGCAATTTGATACAATTGAAATCTCACCCACTTCTCCCTCTGAAATTAGGAAAATAATAAACTTGCTTAAAAGCAAAAACTCACATGGAATTGATGGCATTTCCAGCAAAATACTAAAAGCTTGTTCTCAACAGATAAGTAAGATTCTCGGCCACCTGTGTAATAGCTCTCTGGAACAGGGCATTTTCCCTGATAGACTGAAATATGCTATTGTTATACCTTTGCATAAAAAGGGGGATAGATCTGATGTCAACAATTACCGTCCAATCTCCCTTCTAACAGCTTTATCCAAAATTTTTGAGAAAGTAATGTATTCAAGAGTAGCTTCACATATCTGTAAAAATGAAGTACTAACAAAATGTCAGTTTGGTTTCCAGAAAGGTTTTTCAACAGAAAATGCCATATATGCTTTCACCAGTCAAATTTTGAATGATCCGAATAACCGAACACCACCCATTGGGATTTTTTGTGATCTCTCAAAGGCTTTTGATTGTGTAAATCATGAAATTCTGCTAGACAAGCTCAAGTATTGTGGCATGAGTGGGACAGTGCACAAATGGTTTAATTCGTACCTAACTGGAAGAGTGCAGAATGTTGAAATAAGTAGTTCTCGTAACATGCAAAGATCAGCACATTCCTCAAACTGGGGAACTATCAAGAATGGGGTTCCACAAGGGTCAGTCTTGGGTCCTTTGTTGTTCTTATTGTATATTAATGACTTGCCATTCTATATTCATGAAGAGCAGAGTTAGTTCTCTTCGCTGATGATACAAGTATAGTAATCACACCTGAGAAACAAGAATTAACTGATGAAATTGTCAATACTGTCTTTCAGAAAATTACTAAGTGGTTCCTTGTAAACGGACTCTCACTGAATTTTGATAAGACACAGTACATACAGTTCCATACAGTGAATGGTATGACGCCATTAATAAATATAGACCTTAATCAGAAGCATATAGCTAAGGTAGAACATTCCAAATTTTTAGGTATGTCCATTGATGAGAGATTATATTGGAAGAAACACATTGATGATCTGCTGAAATGTTTGAGTTCAGCTACTTATGCAATAAGGGTCATTGCAAATTTTGGTGATAAACATCTTAGTAAATTAGCTTACTACGCCTATTTTCACTCATTGCTTTCATATGACATCATATTTTGGGGTAATTCATCACTGAGGAATAAAGTATTTATTGCACAAAAGCGTGTAATCAGAATAGTAGCTGGAGTCCACCCAAGATCATCCTGCAGACAATTATTTAAGGATCTAGGGATATTCACAGTAGCTTCTCAGTATATATACTCTCTTATGAAATTTGTTATTAACAACCAAACCCAATTCAAAAGTAATAGCAGTGTGCATAACTACAATACTAGGAGAAAGGACGATCTTCACTATTCAAGATTAAATCTAACTTTGACACAGAAAGGGGTGAATTATACTGGCACTAAAGTCTTTGGTCACTTACCAAGTAGTATCAACCAACAAGTATTTAAGAAGAAATTAAAAGAATTTCTGAATGACAACTCCTTCTACTCCATAGAGGAATTTTTAGATATAAATTAAATTAAAAAAAAAAGTTGTTATATTAACTTAAGTATGTTGTGAAATTAACCTAATTATGTCATGTATTGGAAAATTCGACTCGTTCCACATCATTACGAAATATCGTATTCATGATCCATGGAACTAGTATTAATCTAATCTAATCTAATCTAATCTTCACCTCTACTTCCTGTATTCATTCCTTGGACTCCCTTTACAGTCCCCTCCCCCCATTTTCCTTACATTACCAAATTGATAATTCTTTGATGCCTTCAAATGTTATCAATCTACCCACCCTGTCTTCAGCATTCTTCTGTAGCATTACATATCACACCCAAATACCTTCAAAAAAGATTGCTAACACCTAAATTTATACTCAGTGCTAACAAAATCATCTTTTTTTCAGAAATGCTTTTCTTGCTATTGACTGTCTGTATTTTATATCCTTTCTACCTTGGCTGTCAACAGTTAATTTGCTGCTCAAATAGCAAAAATCATATACCACCTTTAGAGTCTCATTTTCTACACTTATGCCCTCAGCACTGCCTGATTGAAGTTGACTACATTCCATTACCCTTGTATTACTTTCAAGACACTATCTATTCCACTCAACTGCTCTTCCAAGTCTTTTGCCATTTATAACAGAATTAGAAAGTCATAATCAATCATCAAATTTTCAATTCTTCTCCCTGGACTTTAATTTCCCTTCCACATTTCTCCTTGATTTCCTTTACTGTTTGTTCAACATACATACTGAATAATACAGCGATGGGTGACCACCCTGTCTCCCTCCCTTCTCAACCACTACTTCACTTTCATGTCATTAGTCTCTTATAACAGCAATATATATACTGTACAAGTTTTAAATACCCTTTTGTTCCCCATATGTAATGCTGCTACATTCAGTACAGTTTAAAACCTAGTTTTGAAATCTTTCTTACTATCATATGGTATGATTTATCCGAGATCTTCCAGTGTCTAGAGGACTCTCATATGTATACAACCTTCTTACATGATTCTTAAACCAAGTGTTAGTAATTATCAAGTTATGCTCCATGCAAAACTCTACCACGCAGCTTTCTCTTTCACTCCTTTCCCACGGTGAATGTAATCCAACTATTGTTTTTTCTCATCCTTTCCTGACTATTGGTTTCCACCTCCCATCACAATTAAATTTTCATCTCCTGTAATTATATGAATAATTTCTTCCATCTCATCATTATCTATGGAGCTAGTGGACATATAAATTGGTACTGCTGTGGTGGTTGTTGGCTTTGTGTCTATCATAACTATGATAATGTATTCACCACGGTGCTTTTAGTAGCTTACTGCATTCCTAGTTTCTTATTCACTGTTAGACCTTCGCCTGCATTACTCTTACTTGATTTTGTGCTATGACATGGTACTCAGCTGACCTGAAGTACTGTTGTTCATATCATTGCACTTCACTAATTCCCATTGTATTCAGTCCCCCTTTTAAGTTCTCTAATCTACCTATGTAATTAAGAGATATAAGGTTCCACATTCTGACCCATCTGAATGCCACTTTTTTTTCCCAACAACCTCCTGAGCACTCCCTCCCAGGCAATCCAATGGGCACTAGTTAACATGTGGTATATTTTATCCAAGAGGATGCCATCATCATTAAAACCTACAGTAAACCTGCATGCCCTTGCAGAAAATAATGGCTGTAGTTTACCCACATTCAGAGAAATCTGCAGTACCATCAGAGCAATGTCATGTTGGCTAGTAATACAGGGCCATTTCAAGCAGTCATCCAAACTGTTGCTTCTGCAATTACTGAAAAGGTGCTGCCCCTTTTCAGGTACTACAGTCCTCTCCACATAAACCACTCCATTGTGGTTGCTGCTATGGTATGGCTATCTGTATTATCAAGACAAGCAACCATCCATCCTCGGAAAGGTCCATAATTCATGGGAGTTGGGAGTGATTTGTTATATCTCAATTACAAGAGATGAAAAATACCAACATAATCATGTTCATTAGCATGTTGAAAGCTGAAAGTACATCATGAGTAAGGAACTACATGTGGCAACAGTGAGACATTAGTATTTTATCATACTGGTACTTTGTTACATATCTTAGTGAAATCCCAGAGTGGAGAACAAATGAAATGCAGACTTAATTAACTTGCTTTCTTGACAAAACAAACAAGGCATAAAATTTGACTAATGCATGTATTTCATTGTAGTCTCACAAAACAAAACATGGAAAGACCCTGAAGGTCAAACATTTTACATACTACTGTTATTTTCCAATCTGAAGTCTATCTACTGTAATTTAAAACATGCAACATGCATTGTGCACACTTTTCAGGTTTCTGAGATTAAAGTATGGTTACTCATATTTAAATGAATTTGTATCTTTTGTTAAGAAAATCATGAAAGCAAAAAATTGCAATGAATTAATGAAGTATGTCAGAATCACAGGACTTTCTCCACCAATAACTACTCTATTTTTAATGTTTAACCCAAATAAGTTCCTTTAGCACCTTCTGTATCAATGCTAGATGGAGAACTTGGTTAAAAGCAGCTTGCTTACCTGCAGCTATGTTTAAGACTACATGCAATTTTTGGATGTTTTGCCAAACTACTCTACTGATGGTAAAGAAAAGAACTCATTGGGGGGGGGGGGGGGGGGGGAGGGGGGTAAGAACTAGAAACTAAATTTCACCATGGACACGGGCAAACTTTCCTTACAATAGTGAACCATTTTGAGGGATGTGAAGATGTAGCAGTGGACAACATCTGGAAACAGAAGCTCAACAATTACTCAGCCAAAAACATTGATGTGCTAGATGTTGCAGTGGACAATAACCTACATTACCATTTAAAAACAAATATACACCTCACCTTGTTTGTTTGGAGTTGAACATTCATTCACATGTACAAATACTTTCAAATTATTACAGATGTAGCCTCAGATAGCATTTAAATACTGAAAATTCACTGTTAACAGCAGTTTGCTAGATGACTGACTGGAATAAGTCACTGTGTTCACCAATGAGCTTTAGAAGTAATGCACTTCAGGTTCAAATTGTTAATTATCTTGTAAACATTCAAGTGTGACCATGTCCAACAACAAAAGGGTGATGTAACCACAGAATAGACACATCTCATCTATACAAAATCAGCAACTGTACTAATGCATCTATCCACAAGTTTCATTAAGTACATGACTGCCATGGGCTATTTCCTAAGCTGCTCAGTTTCAAGACCAAAAGCCAATTTTCTAATTAAACATATGTGGAACATTAAAGTATGCTAATCACCATATGTGTAAATTGGTGCAGTGCTTTATACTGTGTGCCTCCTGATGCTTTCATGGGATACGTTTAACATAATAGATTTAACACAAAATCTGCTATTGTAAGAAATATGTAAACCAGTTTTGCAATGAATAACTGCTTCTGACTAATGGCCATCAATGCATACAAAGCAGTGCTTTCAGTAATGTGTAAACTGTAATAAATTAAGCCTAAATGAGCAGTTTGCAATACCTGTATCACTGTACTGACCATTGCTCCATTGTACAAACACACACACTATGAAGGGGTACACATACTGGGAGATTATTTTAAGAATTCTTCTTCTTCTTCTTCTTCTGTAGTGGTCAATCCAAGGATTAGTTTGCAACAGCTACAATGACAGCTTGTCTCCATTCTGTGTGTCTTTCAGCTTTTCATTTCTTTATAGGTGTTACATCCCACATCTTTCACGATTTGATCCATGTACCTCAGTCGTGGTCTTCCTCTTGGTCTTTTTCCCTCGACATATCCCTCTATGATTGTGTTCAGGAGACCTTTACGTCTTAATAGATGGCCTGTAAATTGCACCCTTCTTTTAACAATGAAACTCCAGAAGCTTCTCTTCTCACCTGCTCTTTCCAGAACCACTTCGTTTGTGACTTTGTCGATACATTTTATTTTGAGCATGCGTCTATAGCACCACATTTCAAAAGAATTTAGCTTCTGGTCTTCCCCTGTCCCGAGAGTCCATGTTTCACACCCATAGCATGCCACACTCCCCACATATGGTTTCAAAAATCTTTTCCTGATTTCAAGGCTGATGCTCTTAGATGTTAATATGTTTTTCTTCTTGTTAAAAGCAGCCTTTGCTTGAGTTATTCTACTTCTCACTTCTGCCTTGCTCCTTCCATCCCTGGTAATATTACTGCCCAGATAAGTAAATTTATCAACTTGTTCAAGCAGTTCATTGCCAGAATTATGTAGTCTTAAAACAGAATCTTACAACTGTGCTCAAAAAACTGGTACACATACATATCTGTGAGAGCGGGAGCATTATCTTGGTGGAGCAATCAGATCCCCTTCTGCCAAATTTGCAGAGTCCAGCTCCAAGAGAATCCAGATAACTCTATGACATGTTCAATTGTCTGTCGTGAGACTTCAAGACCAAATTCACGAATTTTTCTCAAAATATTTTGTCTATTTGGACAGTTGATGGATGTGCAGAATGACACTCCTCATCAGTCAACATGTCACCATTTTTGAGACAAGAAAACTACTTTTAGACTTGAGTTTTTCCCATACGATTAGCTTTTTTAAGCTGTTTTAATCACAACAGTTTCTGCAGTTTCTTCCCTGAGCAGGAAACAAAACTTCATAGCTGTATGCTGTTTACTTACACTTGTCATTATAATAAATAAATAATTAATTTAATCAGTCTTCTGACTGGTTTGATGCAGTCGCAACATGAATTTCTCTCCTGTACCAACCTTTTTCATTTCAGCATATCAGTTGCAACCAGTGTTCTCAATTATGTGCTGGAGCAACCAATGTTCTCAATTATTTTATGGGTGTATTACAATCTCTTTATTCCTCTACAGTTTTTACCATCTACAGCTCCCTGGAAGTTATTCCCTTATGTCTTAACAAATGTCCTATCACCCTGTCCCTTCTTCTTGTCAGTGTTTTCCATATATTCCTTTCCTTGATGATAGCGCAGGGAATGTTGACAGGTGAGGAGCAAGTAAAGTACAATGTTTACTGTGTGTGCTTTAAAAAAAAAATAGTGTTTAACATCTAAGAGTTTATATAAAAATAAAATATATCTGTAAGGTAGGTTGACATAGCAACATATCAAGTATGTATAGAGGTTTTTTTTGTTTACTTTGTGTCTATGTATGTGTGTTATTATATCTAAAAACAAAGATGATGTGACTTACCAAACGAAAGTGCTGGCAGGTCGATAGACACACAAACGTACACACAAAATTCAAGCTTTCGCAACCAACGGTTGCTTCATCAGGAAAGACGGAAGGAGAGGGAAAGACAAAAGGACGTGGGTTTTAAGGGAGAGGGTAAGGAGTCATTCCAATCCTGGGAGTGGAAAGACTTACCTTAGGGGGAAAAAAGAACAGGTATACACTTGCACACACACACATATCCATCCGCACATACACAGACAACATACACATACACAGACAAAATGTCTGCTTTTGTCTGTGTATGTGCGGATGGATATGTGTGTGTGTGCGAGTGTATACCTGTCCTTTTTTCCCCCTAAGGTAAGTCTTTCTGCTCCCGGGATTGGAATGACTCCTTACCCTCTCCCTTAAAACCCACATCCTTTCGTCTTTCCCTCTCCTTCCCTCTTTCCTGATGAAGCAACCGTTGGTTGCGAAAGCTTGAATTTTGTGTGTATGTTTGTGGTTGTTTGTGTGTCTATCGACCTGCCAGCACTTTCGTTTGGTAAGTCACATCATCTTTGTTTTCAGATATATTTTTCCCATGTGGAATGTTTCCCTCTATTATATGTGTGTTATTACATTCACATAAAGTTACAATAAAATTATGATAAAAATCACAGCATAGAACCTCCTCATTCCTTACCCTATCAGTCCAACTCATTTTCCACATTCTTCTGTAGCACCACGTGTCAAATGTTTCAATTCTCCTCCATTGTGGTTGTCCCACAGTCCATATTTCACTATCATACAATGCCATGCTCCAGATTTACATTCTTAGAAATTTCTTCCTCAAATTAAGGCCTATGTTTAGTACTAGTATATCTCTCTTGGCCAGGAATATCCATTTTACCAGGGCTAGTTTGCCTGTTGCATCCTCCTTGCTCTGTCCATCATATGCTATTTTGCTCCCTAGGTACCATTTGTCTACTTTGTGATCCCGAGTTCCGATGTTAAGTTTCTCCGTGTTCTGTTAGGTTTCTCAATGTTCTCATTTCTGCTACTTTCATTACAATTATCTTTCTCTGATTTACTCTCAATCCATATTCTCTCTTCATTAGACTGTTCATTCTATTCAACAGATCCTGTAATTCTTCTTCACTTTCACTGAGGATTGGAATGTCATCAGAAAATCTTATCAATGATATCCTTCCACCTCGAATTTTAATACTACTGTGAGCTTCAACTCATCTGTCTTTTGTATCCATATCTGTCTTTTGTATCCATATTCTATCACTAAATACCTTCTTTCTATTCCAGATAGAGAACCTACTTCAAGTGTTGACCCAATCCTGGGCTTGATGTTCACTCATTTTGTAACACATGTGCATTAAAACATAAAGATTCTACAGTCATCTTTCTATTTGATCTCATGTACGCAGTATTTTGTAAATACAATTTCTCAATATTTTCATAAAAACATTTTTCCTTCAATTACATCAAAACAATCTCTTTTAAGCATAAAAATACATGTAAAAAATAGTGCCAATAAGAGGTGGCCAGATTGGAGGTTTCATTTGTCTATAGGAGGCAGAAGGCATTTTTTGTAATTTTTCTTTGCTCCTTGCACCCTTATGAGAAAATCTTATCTTATGGACGTCTTTCATAGGAAATTTAAGGTAATTTCACATGGGAAAGATGTTTTTGTGATAACATATATATTTTTTTAATTGTAGAGGGTGGGATTTGGCATCTCTGGCATTTTCGCAGAAGGGCCAAAAAAAATCACTGCTTGTCAGCACTCTGTAGCACCATTACCAATCGACAGAAAATCAAACCTCACTAACAGATTTTATAGGAAATTTTGTGTACTTTAACTTTATACAGACTGATCGTCTTTGAAAAACACTTAGTTTTGTAGGTGTAAACGAAAAACTGAAAAAAGTGTGATAATTTTGAGTGTTTTTGCATTTTTTTATTGTGAAGTAAATCTCCTACAAGGTAGCAAACATGAAATTCACATTAATCACACCAAAAAAACATACAGAGCCTCTGCAAAAAACACTTCTGCAGTTTTGTTACGGGAAAACCACCATTTGACTGTGCTAATGTTTGAAAAAGGTTTCTCATTATTCTGCTGTGTTCAATGGTTTCAATTCTTTAAAAAGTGGAAATACTGTTAAACAGTATGTCATTAGAAATAATTTGCTTAGTTCTGTTTATATAGCCCTATTTCACTACTACATACTTTAGTCTGGCATTGACAGAATAACCTGTGAAGTGATCTCCCAATTTTCATATTGCTGCTGTTACCCAGATGCCTCTGATAACAAGTATGTATGTGTGACTAGTAGTATCTCAGGCAATGGGCTGCAGAGTGGGGTAAAATGATTTTATGAAACAAAGAGTAATAGTGAATGATGTGGAATTCAGTGGGGTAAATGTGAATTGGCTGTTACTAGTGAAAAGTGTGTATCCAGGTTTATTATGCTGAAGATGAAATATGGCAGATGTTGTGGGGTTACTTGAGATTATGACTACTTTCCCCCCCCCCCCCCCCCCCCATGAACCATGGACCTTGCCGTTGGTGGGGAGGCTTGCGTGCCTCAGCGATACAGATAGCCGTACCGTAGGTGCAACCACAACGGAGGGGTATCTGTTGAGAGGCCAGACAAACGTGTGGTTCCTGAAGAGGGGCAGCAGCCTTTTCAGTAGTTGCAAGGGCAACAGTCTGGATGATTGACTGATCTGGCCTTGTAACAATAACCAAAACGGCCTTGCTGTGCTGGTACTGCGAACGGCTGAAAGCAAGGGGAAACTACAGCCGTAATTTTTCCCGAGGGCATGCAGCTTTACTGTATGATTACATGATGATGGCGTCCTCTTGGGTAAAATATTCCGGAGGTAAAATAGTCCCCCATTCGGATCTCCGGGCGGGGACTACTCAAGAGGATGTCGTTATCAGGAGAAAGAAAACTGGCGTTCTATGGATCGGAGCGTGGAATGTCAGATCCCTTAATCGGGCAGGTAGGTTAGAAAATTTAAAAAGGGAAATGGATAGATTGAAGTTAGATATAGTGGGAATTAGTGAAGTTCGGTGGCATGAGGAACAAGACTTCTGGTCAGGTGACTACAGGGTTATAAACACAAAATCAAATAGGGGTAATGCAGGAGTAGGTTTAATAATGAATAGGAAAATAGGAATGCGGGTAAGCTACTACAAACAGCATAGTGAACACATTATTGTGGCCAAGATAGACACGAAGCCCACACCTACTACAGTAGTACAAGTTTATATGCCAACTAGCTCTGCAGATGACGAAGAAATTGAAGAAATGTATGATGAAATAAAAGAAATTATTCAGATTGTGAAGGGAGACGAAAATTTAATAGTCATGGGTGACTGGAATTCAAGTGTAGGAAAAGGGAGAGAAGGAAACATAGTAGGTGAATATGTATTGGGGGACAGAGATGAAAGAGGAAGCCGCCTGGTAGAATTTTGCACAGAGCACAACATAATCATAACTAACACTTGGTTTAAGAATCATGAAATAAGGTTGTATACATGGAAGAACCCTGGAGATACTAAAAGGTATCAGATAGATTATATAATGGTAAGACAGAGATTTAGGAACCAGGTTTTAAATTGTAAGACATTTCCAGGGGCAGATGTGGACTCTGACCACAATCTATTGGTTATGACCTGTAGATTAAAACTGAAGAAGCTGCAGAAAGGTGGGAATTTAAGGAGATGGGACCTGGATAAACTAAAAGAACCAGAGGTTGTACAGAGATTCAGGGAGAGCATAAGGGAGCAATTGACAGGAATGGGGGAAATAAATACAGTAGAAGAAGAATGGGTAGCTTTGAGGGATGAAGTAGTGAAGGCAGCAGAGGATCAAGTAGGTAAAAAGACGAGGGCTAGTAGAAATCCTTGGGTAACAGAAGAGATATTGAATTTAATTGATGAAAGGAGAAAATATAAAAATGCAGTAAGTGAAACAGGCAAAAAGGAATACAAACGTCTCAAAAATGAGATCGACAGGAAGTGCAAAATGGCTAAGCAGGGATGGCTAGAGGACAAATGTAAGGATGTAGAGGCCTATCTCACTAGGGGTAAGATAGATACCGCCTACAGGAAAATTAAAGAGACCTTTGGAGATAAGAGAACGACTTGTATGAATATCAAGAGCTCAGATGGAAACCCAGTTCTAAGCAAAGAAGGGAAAGCAGAAAGGTGGAAGGAGTATATAGAGGGTCTATACAAGGGCGATGTACTTGAGGACAATATTATGGAAATGGAAGAGGATGTAGATGAAGATGAAATGGGAGATACGATACTGCGTGAAGAGTTTGACAGAGCACTGAAAGACCTGAGTCGAAACAAGGCCCCCGGAGTAGACAATATTCCATTGGAACTACTGACGGCCGTGGGAGAGCCAGTCCTGACAAAACTCTACCATCTGGTGAGCAAGATGTATGAAACAGGTGAAATACCCTCAGACTTCAAGAAGAATATAATAATTCCAATCCCAAAGAAAGCAGGTGTTGACAGATGTGAAAATTACCGAACTATCAGCTTAATAAGTCACAGCTGCAAAATACTAACACGAATTCTTTACAGACGAATGGAAAAACTAGTAGAAGCCAACCTCGGGGAAGATCAGTTTGGATTCCGTAGAAACACTGGAACACGTGAGGCAATACTGACCTTACGACTTATCTTAGAAGAAAGATTAAGGAGAGGCAAACCTACGTTTCTAGCATTTGTAGACTTAGAGAAAGCTTTTGACAATGTTGACTGGAATACTCTCTTTCAAATTCTAAAGGTGGCAGGGGTAAAATACAGGGAGCGAAAGGCTATTTACAATTTGTACAGAAAGCAGATGGCAGTTATAAGAGTCGAGGGACATGAAAGGGAAGCAGTGGTTGGGAAGGGAGTAAGACAGGGTTGTAGCCTCTCCCCGATGTTGTTCAATCTGTATATTGAGCAAGCAGTAAAGGAAACAAAAGAACCGAGCGAGGTGGCGCAGTGGTTAGCACACTGGACTCGCATTCGGGAGGACGACGGTTCAATCCCGCGTCCGGCCGTCCTGATTTAGGTTTTCCGTGATTTCCCTAAATCTCTCCAGGCAAATGCCGGGATGGTTCCTTTGAAAGGGCACGGCCGACTTCCTTCCGCATCCTTCCCTAATCCGATGAGACCGATGACCTCGCTGTTTGGTCTCTTCCCCCAAACAACCAACCAACCAAACAAAAGAAAAATTCGGGGTAGGTATTAAAATTCATGGAGAAGAAATAAAAACTTTGAGGTTCGCCGATGACATTGTAATTCTGTCAGAGACAGCAAAGGACTTGGAAGAGCAGTTGAATGGAATGGACAGTGTCTTGAAAGGAGGATATAAGATGAACATCAACAAAAGCAAAACAAGGATAATGGAATGTAGTCTAATTAAGTCGGGTGATGCTGAGGGAATTAGATTAGGAAATGAGGCACTTAAAGTAGTAAAGGAGTTTTGCTATTTGGGGAGCAAAGTAACTGATGATGGTCGAAGTAGAGAGGATATAAAATGTAGGCTGGCAATGGCAAGGAAAGCGTTTCTGAAGAAGAGAAATCTGTTAACATCCAGTATTGATTTAAGTGTCAGGAAGTCATTTCTGAAAGTATTCGTATGGAGTGTAGCCATGTATGGAAGTGAAACATGGACGATAAATAGTTTGGACAAGAAGAGAATAGAAGCTTTCGAAATGTGGTGCTACAGAAGAATGCTGAAGATTAGATGGATAGATCACATAACTAATGAGGAGGTATTGAATAGGATTGGGGAGGAGAGAAGTTTGTGGCACAACTTGACCAGAAGAAGGGATCGGTTGGTAGGACATGTTCTGAGGCATCAAGGGATCACCAATTTAGTATTGGAGGGCAGCGTGGAGGGTAAAAATCGTAGAGGGAGACCAAGAGATGAATACACTAAGCAGATTCAGAAGGATGTAGGTTGCTGTAGGTACTGGGAGATGAAAAAGCTTGCACAGGATAGAGTAGCATGGAGAGCTGCATCAAACCAGTCTCAGGACTGAAGACCACAACAACAACAACAATTCTATGTGTACACTCAAGTCGTTCATTACAGCTGATGACAAAAGGCACTTCAATGCTTGTGAATGCATTTTAGATAACAGCATTCTTCACACAACTATAACAATTTAGAAGCATACATTTTGTGTAATAGCAATTTAATGTTCTTGTCCATAACAGAAAGCTCACTACATCATAATGCAAAGAAAACTGGGTATATTTCTAGTCTAGAGTGAACATGTACCCAACCAAACAATTCTGGGTAAGTTTGAGCATCAACAGCATAACAGATCAATTTATCTGAAAACTTGGCAAGAATTAGTTGTGAAGCTTCTTAAAAGTGGAAAGCAGTTTTACATTAACTGTATAAAAACTTAATTGGTAGTTTGGTCCAAATATTAAATGCTATAACAGCAGCAAATATAGGGTATATGTGCTATTACTTACATGATTGGTATTTCAAAGAGAATAGCATTGGTTACATATGCAACATATGCAACAACACCATTCCTCTCGATTTTTCTCTCTCTTTCACTCTGTGCACTTACCTGTGGAATATTGCACAAATGTAGATCACACTGCAAATTCAAAAACCAGCTGAGTGCAGAACATGAACAGCATTTCATGGTCTAGAAAGTGAGGGATGACAAGGATGGGCAGAGTGTCCTTGAAATCATCTATAGAAACATAACTAGTAAAGTAACCTGCTACTGTTTTCTCTACTATTCATGTGCAAACAGGTGTGAAAAGTACCAATGGATATATCATGGAAAAAGCAAAGGTAACCATTGAACATGTAGTTGAGTCACTGAGAGGTAGACAGATAGGTAAATAAGATAATGCAGCTAAGATTTCAAACAATATCCTCCCTTAGAGTTAAAAAAAAAAAGAAAAAATCAAATGTAGACAGCAGCACTATGATCTGACTGACAGACTTCATTTTTTATTTTTATTTTTTATTACATTGTGAAAAAAGGTTGTAATGTTATGCACAACAAATATAAATGTTTTATTTCACCTTTGAGCATATTTGCATGAAATCAATGTCATCAAAGTTGCAAATATTACAAAACATCATACAAATATTTCAAATATCATCAGTAAGTAGACACACTGATTGGTGAGTGTCAATATCCCACAGCTGCCTACATGACGTCTCATACGCAACACCATAGATCAACCGCACAATTTGTTTTTTGTAGTTTAAAAACTTTTTCCACTTTTGCAGCATATACCAAGGATAATTATTACTTATTCACTCAGAAGGTAGCAATACGTGAAATAGTACAACATTATTATTTTCCTGTCAACGTAGTGTGAATAGAGCAGATGATCAACATGTTCATTCTATTTTAATTTATTATCCATTTGTATTCCTAGAAATCTTACATGTGACATTTCGTTTATTTTCTGACCATCCATATGTATTTCAAGAGCTTGTATTTTGTTATTTTCTGCCTGAAACTGCATTAAATTTCTTTTTCAAATGTTTAATGATAGACTAGTGGCTGTGAATTATTTGTATAGTTGTGCTATTGTTCCAGTTGTAATCTACAATGAGGAATTCATGCCCTTCTTCAAGGTACTTGCATCATCAGCAAACAAAGCTATATTTGCATTGTTATTTACAGATACTGATAGATCATTAATGTACACTAAGAAGATCAGTGGTTCAAAGATCAAGCCTTTAGGAACACCTTATTTAATAGTTCCCCACTCTGATTTTATTGATTTACCTGCACTTGCTAAGGCAATTGTTTGTTTCCTGTTAAGTAAGAAGTATTCTAGCCAAGCTAGTGGTTGGTCTTTGATGCTCATTTAAAAAGGGTGCAATGAAATATCGTATGCCACAAGGGTAAAAATTGCATCCGATCCTCATCTTTTGTACGTAGATGACCTGAATGAAACAGTTCATGCCAAACAGGAAACATTATTTGATGAAGACACCAGTATTGTTGTTACGTGGTTAAACCGAAAAGACCTTCAGTCAACTGCAGGCATACGATTGCTGGAGGTAATACACTGGTTGGACAGAAGTAAACTTCTAATAAACATAGAAAAAATAGCAGCCATGAACTTTCATAGATCCCATCCTAAGAACAAAATGATCACTCATTGAAAATAAATAACGAAAGTTTAAAATTGGTTAATTATGTGAAAGTTCAAGCAATACATCCATAGAAGATTTAAAATGGAACACACACATTAATGTTTTTACACCTAAAGTGCCATCAATCTGTTATATGGAATGAATACAAAGATACAGAAATGCTGGCGTCTCATCATAATATTCCAGGGGAATTCACATTGACTGTTCGTATTTTCAAAACCCAAAAACAAGCAGCCAGAATTATACGCAACATAAAGAGACAAGATTTGTGTCCCACTCTCTTCCTGACCTTAAGGATACAGGGTACGTCTAATGGTGGAAAAATCGAAATCTTTTTTATGACTTTATTATGTTCTATAGTCTTTCCTAATTACATTGATATATACACTATAGGGTTTCAAATGAAAAATGACCTATATATACCAAATTTTAAAGTTACGGTCATGTATGCCACCATGCCCCCTTTATTTCTGGTACAGAAAGCAGTATTATTTCAAAAAGAACTGTGAACTTTCTGTTAACAGTGATTATATTTATTTATTTATTTTATTTATCCATCTGTTGACAATAAATATTGTATGGATGTTGTCAAGGGTACATGTAAGCCATTTCAAAGAAATGGGACACAAACAATATATACGTAAAAAAGTACAAAACAAAATAATACAATGAAATTAATATAGCCTATATACATCCCTGCTTGTTATTTTAAATGCATAGTCTGTTTTTCATAAGGCTTTAGTTTTGTCCTCCCTAAACGGCAAGTCCTTATATACACAACACTGCTTAAGTATAAATTTACATCACACAACTGCTGTCCTTTAGGTATGTAAATGTAATGAATGATTAGGTAATGAATGATTAGGTACAGATAGAGTATTTTCCATTTTGACTTTATAAATATCATCAGAAAAAATTTATTGACCTACATAGTCATTTACAGAATAAAAACATTGTTCTACTAGAAATCTTTTAAATTCTGTTTTAAATTTGTTATCATCTTCTAACTGCCTGATGTTGACTGGCGGCAGTGTGTTGTACAGTTTTGCACCGATATGGCTCATATGTCTTTGTGTATTCGTTCTTTTTGTTCGTTGGGGATGGAGTGCTGCACTATTGCGGGTATTGTAGTTATGAAAGTTGGCATTTGTCTGAAAATCTGCAGTGTGGGTCCTGACATACCATACACATTTGTATATGTCTAATGATGATATAGTAAGTATTCTAAGCTTTTTGAATATGGGTTTGCAGTGTGTCTGTGGATGACTGTGAGTTTTATTCGGATGGCCCTCTTCTGCAACAAAAAAATTTGTTTTAGGCACCCTGTTGTGGAACCCCAAAATATTATTCCGTATGTGGCAAGAGATTGAAAATAGCCGAAATATGCCATTCTGGCACCCTCTGAGGTACAAACAGTTGCAATAATTCTGAGGGCAAAACAGGCTGAACTAAGTATCTGTGCAAGTTTTATTACGTGGTCATTAAAATTTAGGTTTTCATCCACATGAATCCTCAGCAATTTTGTGGATGTCACTCTGTCTAAGGCTTTGTCACCCCACACCAGATCGAGATTTACATTTTGACATCTCTTTCCAAACTGCATATAATTTGTTTTACTTACATTCAATGTCAACCTGTTTGCATTGAACCAAGAGTGGATGTAATTTAGTACTTTATCAGCAGTTGTTAGTAGCAATTACTTTGGTGCACTTATTATCACACTAGTATCATCTGCAAATATTATTGCTTTGGATGCATCATCTGAGGTGAAATGAAATGTCGTGTGGCTAGGGCCTCCCGTCAGGTAGACCGTTCGCATGGTGCAGGTCTTTTGATTTGACGCCACTTCGGCGACCTGCGCGTCGATGGGGATGAAATGATGATGATTAGGACGACACAACACCCAGTCCCTGAGCGGAGAAAATCTCCGACCCAGCCGGGAATCGAACCCGGGCCCTTAGGATTGACAGTCTGTCACGCTGACCATTCAGCTACCGGGGGCGGACATCATCTGAAGTGTGAAAATCATTTACATAGACAAGAAACAATATGGGCCCTAGGATGCTGCCTTGTGGTACTCCTATTTCTACATTTTTTGCCTCTGATACTGAATTTATTTTGTGGTTGGAGTAAGTTGATGTCAGTCCTACAACCTGTGTTCTGTTTTTTAGGTATGATTCAAACCATTTTTTTCCTATCCCATGTACACCCAACGCTTCCAATTTTTCTAAAAGAAATGTCCTGGTTCACAGTGTCAAAAGCTTTGGAGAGGTCTAAATTTCCTCCTACTACACTATAATCATTTTCTAGATTTTTGATTATTTGTTCAGTGTAGCACATTACTGCTGTTTCGGTATTTTTACGTGCTTGGAAGCCATGCTGATTTCTGTTTAGTAAATTATGGTCATTTAGATGTTTGTTGATTCGGTGCTTCATTAGTTTTTCTAATATTTTTGAAAATGCTGGGAGGAGAGATATTGGGTGATAGTTTTTTACCTTATACTTGTCACAGTTTTTAAATAATGGCTTCACTTTTGAAATTTTCAGCCTTTCTTGAAAAGCTCCTTCACTGAATGATAAATTGTCTATGTGTGCAAAGGGCTTTGCGATTTGTGGTTCTGTCCTTGTTATGATTGACACAGGCACCTCATGTATGCCAGCCGACATTTTGGGTTTCAAGCTTTGTATCACTTTCAACACTTCACCCTCATTTGTTGGTTCTACCTTCATCCTACAAGCTGTTTTTGGATATTCAGGTTTTTCTTCATTTGTAAGTTTTAAGCTTAATGAAGTTGTTGCATTTATGAAATAATTTGGCAAATCTTGTTTATTAATATTGACATTTTTAAAATTTTTGAGGCTAATGTCCTGGTTTTCACAACTCTTCCCCATTTCAGTCTTCACAATACCCCATATGGCTTTTGATTTGTTTTCAGACTGTCTTATAAAGCTATCATTACTCATGAATTTTGCTTTAGTAATTACTTTTCTATATACCCTCTTATAATTCCTGACATATTCTATGAATTGTGGGTCTGTGGATGTTTTCATTTTAGAAATTAGTCTCTTTAGAGTTACACAGGAAGTTTTGATGCCAGCTGTGATCCAAGAACTTGGCTTTTTATTGCCATGTGACCTGATTTTTGGCAGTTTTTTTGAAAAACACATTTCAAAATATCCCATGAAAATGGAAGAAAATGTGTTATATGCATCATTTGTATTTGTTAGGGATAGTACTTCTGCCCAAGCCTCATTAGTTAGCATATTTATGAATTCTACACAGTTTTCTGTAGAAAAATTTCTTTTATACATGAAGTGCGTTTTTTTTTTCTCTCTCTCTCTCTCGCTCTCTCTCTGTCTCTCTCTCTGTCTCTCTCTTCAGAATTTTGAGGATAAGAGCATTGTGGTCTGATAATCCCAAATCTGGTACATTGTATATGTTGGTTACAGTGCAGGTTTCCAGTGTCTGTAAATGATTAAATTTGCTAGTATTTACTTTTGTTCTGCTGAAGCAGTTTGTTCATGTGTTACTGAATGTTTGTTGCCCAAGTGCTACATATATTTGCGGAAGTACATATCCTTTAGTATGCAAAAATATGAACTATGCCACGCATTGAGAAATTCAATAAAAGGAAATTCCTTGGCAACCAGTTTACAAACAAAGCAAGCCACACTGTTGAAGTAACCTATGTATCAGTTCTTCAGGGAAGAAAGTACCACATGACATGCCTCCTGGTGATTCGAGTTTTTATGTTAACATTGACACTGTTTGTAGTAGATTTGTTGTTATTGATGTGGGCATCTTATCTTCTCTGATAAAGGAAGTGGCAAATTGTAAACAATGTGATGGTGTAGACTATCTGGAAATAACTGAACAACAAAGTAGCAGGAAGGGTTTAGTGTCAAAATTAGTTGTTCTGTCTAGATCCTGCAGTAAATCTACCTCAAAAATGACTTCAAACATTGGGCATAATTCATATGATGTGAATTTGAAGTTAGTGTATGCAAAGCACACAATAGGAAAAGCAAAAAAGGCTACTCAAACGTTTTGTGTTTTGATGGACCTTACTTCTCCTCCCAGTAGGTTCAGCAAGTACATAAAAATACTTTTAGGTGCCTTGGCGGTTGTGTCTAAACCATCTATGAAACGTGTAGTGGAAGAAACTGTAAATATTTGTGGAACCAGGGACAGTGTTGTTGCACTTGATGGGACAAGGCAACGTCGAGGACATCATTCCTTGAATGGTGTTGTAAGTGTTACTTCTCTGGAGAATGGAAAAAGTTGTTGATGTTGAGTGCTTATCTAGGTACTGCCACACCTGCCATAGTAACACTGAAGGACATATTGAACATCAGTGATCTAAGAATTATGACGGTTACAGTGGAGGTATGGAGTGTGATGGAGGCCTAAAAATATTTCAGAGGTCAGTGCCCGTTCATAATGTTAGATATACGAAGTACCTAGGCGATGGGGCTCTAAAGTTTATAATAAAATTAATGTGTTCAATATTTATGGTGATATCTTGGTAACAAAACTGGAGTGTTATGGACATGTGCAAAAGAGGATAGGTGCTAAATTGAGGAAGCTACGAAGAGAAATGAAAGTTGCTATCTAATGGAAAATCTCTGTCTAGAGAAGGCAGATTGGCAGAAACTGAAATAGACCTTCTTCAGAGTTATTATGGACTGCCCATTAGATGAACTGCGCCTCTGAATGAAGTTACAGCAATGAGAAAAGCTGTATGGGTCACCTACTTTTATAAGTTGTCCACAGATGACCACTCTGTTCATGGACTTTGCCCTAAAGGAGCAGATTCTTGGTGAGGCTACCATAAAGCAAAAGAAAGTGGTCAAATATACCATCATAAGCATTCTCTTCCTGAGCCTATTATGAATGAAATAAAATCGATCTTTAGAGACCTGAGTGACCCTGTTTTGATTCATGGGGGCACCCAGAAAACAAATGAAAGTTTCAGCCATTGCATATGCGAAAGATTGCCCACGAACGTTTTTGTAGGACTAAATACAATAAAAGTTGGTGTAATAGATGCAGTGATATGTTTCAGTGATGGAGTGATAGGAAGGTTGGAAGTCCTGAGAAATTTAGGCATAAAATATGGCTCTAATACGGAAGATCAATTGCTCACGTGTGACACACAATGGGTGCATGAAGCTAAAAGATTCACTCTTCATGTTACCAAAGAAGCAAGAAGTGCTAAAAGGAATGCCAAGAAGGAGCTTGAAGATGAAGAAATGCTGCAGGATGAAGACTATGCTTCAGGAATGTTCTGAGGCACAGTTTAATTGGACTAATATCTTCATTCACAATTTCTCGCAAGTTGTATTTTTCAGAATTCAGGTACAAATATTTCCTAAGTTTATAAAGCATTGCTCTATTTTTTTCTGTAACTTACAATAGTACATACTTGTGTAGTAGACCTAAACTTTATTGCAGAATCAACTAAATTATAGAAAAATAACATTTTTATTAGGAAAAAAATTACAAAAATGAAAATGTAAGATGTGATATTTTTTTTATCCTTGTAATATACATAATAGGTGGAATTAAATAGGTCTAGTACCTCAGCTATCATGTCATGCATATCTGGTAAAAATTTTGTCTCCATCAAATGTATAACATTGGATTAAATGGCATCTCATATTGAGGAAGCATTTTGGAAAAAAATGTATCAATATCTTTGTAATTTTTTTAAATACTTCTAAGCATGTTCAAAAATATTCAAAATATTTCTAATTTGCTTAGAAAGTGTGCTGCATTACCTGATATCAACAAAAAAATCTGTAAAACATATACATTATAAACAGTGCCTGAAAGAAATAGGTGTTGATTTTTACATAATATTGAGCCAGAAAAGTACACTGTATCCTTAAAAATGCTGAACCTTCCATGCCTGTATGTATCTAAAACAATAATCTTCATGAGAGAATATTTAGGGACCTCCCATGCATATCAGCAAAAGAGCTCAGTGCACAGTCAGAGAGCAAGAAAGGGCAATAACAGTTATGTCCTCTATGCCAGGACATCAACCTATCATAAAAAAGACCTTCATAGAAGCACACATTCATATAACCACCGCCCCCCCTCCCCTAACAACTACTACTTGTAAATGAATCCCTCACCCATTTAAGTGGAATATTATAATATGCAATAACCAGACATATTACAGCAGTCACGTGTGTGATAAGTCACACAAACTGTATGTATGATGTTGTTGTACTAGCATATCCATTTACATTTACATTAAACTCATCCACTTATCCAAAGCAGTCAACTTTGAATAAATTCTGTTAATTATTGTCATTACATATAATCTTTATCTTTCTGTATTTGTTATTGACTTGTCCTACATTTTTACAAGTTGTTGCATGACCAAAGCAGAATAAATAAATAAATGTCACAGTGTGGTAGTTTCTGTATTAATATGTTCTGTTTTACACAGTCAAGAGCTTTAGTGAGATCACATAAAATCCCTACAGGATGCCTTCTACAGTTCAGTTCATCTACAATTTCTTTTGTCAGGCTAAATGTAGTTCCCTCTGAGGAGAGCCCTTTCCAAAAGCTGAACTGGAAGGTTTTCAGTGAGCCATTTCGTGTTAGGTGATCACATAGCTCATTGTAGACTATCATCTCAAACATTTTTCAAATAACTGGCAACAGAGAGATAGACCAATAGTGCGATATTACAGGTCTCTCCCCATCTCTGCGTATTGGTACAACTGTAGCATGTATTAATCTGTAAGAAAATCCCCCAGTTTCCATAGACCGGTTCACAAATAGCACAATGTGTTGCTAATTAGGAGATCAAATTACAGTGCTCTGGTTGACATTCCATTTTACCCAAGAGCTGGTGTTTTCAGCGATCTGACGATTATTTTAACCTCATTTGGTGTTGTGGAGTTGCAGTGTTATTACTGGTGTATGTGGGTAAAATTAAGTAGTTTTATGGCTTCTGAGGGAGGATCAGTGTTTTGTGTTCCTACTGCTAGGAAAACTTTATTGAATTCGGAAGATGCACTTTTCAGATTGTTATGGTTTGCCTAATTTTTTGTGAAGTCTGCTTCTCCTGACTGTTCTAATTTTCTGCCCCTGTTTGTTTCAGATTTTCCATGTGGTTTTTGTTTTATTGTTTGATCTGTTAATTGACTGTGCACATCAATCTTTTCAACTGCTTACATTTGATTTGGCTTTGATTAGTCTCTGGGGGAAGCTAGCTTTAAAGTGTTTGAGAAACAGGTTTAAGTTAAATTTCTTATATAAATTGTCCCCCTCTTTGTCCATGGTGCAGCAACTGTGATATATTTTCATTAGGAAAAAACATTGTAGGTTGCAAAAACAGTATACAGTTTATAGATATGTTTCACCTTTTTGAGGCCTCTTCAAAAATCATACAGGACCTGTAAGTAATGCATTAGTCATAAGCAGTCAAAATTTTGATGTGCACCTTCAGCAAAGACATGCAGCTATGCTTAGAAAGGGTCACACTCCCAATCTTGACACAAACACTGGTACATAAATCATAGTGGCTGGGAGCACATTACCGCATGTGCACACATTACCCATAGTGTCTTCACGGCAGACTTCTTCCACTAGTTCCTATTGTAGATTATTTCTAAACATGATGCTGGCTTTGTTGTTTATTGTTCTAACATGCGCAACTTGAGTTGTTGCTGAGTTTTACGATTGCTATTTGACTAACATACCAATTTGGCTGCAGTGCCAGAACAATGCACACATGCAATGCATGTGTATATGCGTATTGTTTGCTTGTTAGCTCTGAAGGAGGACATTGTTTGAAAATCTAACTGCGAGTTCAGTTTTGTTTATGCATCTCTTCATGGCTCACCTGTATGGCAGGTGGTAATCTTTATTATTTCCCTTGTTTGTACTGCATCTACAAGTTTTCATTATCACATTTAGGATGATATTATCCTCACTTTTTTAAATGGATGACACACAAAAAAATGTTATTACCGTTCTGCCCAACAACTTCAGTAGGGCTTGATGAAATCCCAGTCTGCGTAATTAAAGATTGTATAGACTTCATAAAGGGCCCTTTAACAGACAAAATTAATGAATCTTTCGAATCTCGATACTTTCCGGAGTACCTAAAACAAGCAAAAGTTATACCTATCCTTAAAAACGGAGATGTGGAAAATGTAGAGAACTACAGGCCGATCTCTATACTGTCTATCATTTCTAAAATAATAGAAATACTCGTCAAAAAGAGACTGCTAAATTACCTGAATAAATATAATCTTCTTTCCAATGACGAATTTGGTTTTAGGCCCGGAAAAGGCACACAATCTGCTATAGCACAGTTCACTAAAGTAATTTTAGAAGCACTGGACAAAGGTGAAAATGTAAGTGGTATCTTTTTAGACTTGTCCAAGGCCTTTGATACAGTTGACCACAAAATCTTACTTCATAAATTAGGGCAAATAGGAATAAGAGGTGTGACAAAGAAGTGGTTCAAATCATACTTGGAAAACAGAGTTCAACGAGTTGAGGTATCACAAGTTTCAAACAATTCCCTTATAAAACACCTGACCCAGAAAATGTGAATATAGGTGTCCCACAGGGAAGTGTATTAGGCCCAATATTGTTTCTTATATACATTAACGACTTCCCACAAAGTATCAGACATGGAGAAAAAATACTTTTTGCTGATGACAGCAACACAGTAATAACAGGTGAAAATCCAACACAACTGTCAGAAAGAGCAAACAAGGCTCTCAATGATGTTGACAACTGGTCATTAAAAAATAAAGTAACCCTAAATGTAAAGAAAACTAACTATATTAACTTCCAATTGAACAAAAAACACAATGCCACTAGAATAAAAGTTAATAATAATGAACTAAAATGTGTAACAAGTACCAAATTCTTAGGGATGAATGTAGACAGCCAGCTGAAATGGACAAACCATGTCAACATTTTGGCAAAGAAATTATCCACAGTGCTCTTAGAATCCTTGCACCGGTATGCAATAATACCCGTCTTAAAAATAACATATTATGGATATCTACACTCAGTCCTCAGCTATGAGATCATGTTTTGGGGAACAAGTGCCAGTAACATACAAACTGTGTTCAAAGTACAAAAAAGGGCCATAAGGATAATAACAAACAGCAACAACAGGGCCCACTGTCTAGAATTATTTAGAAAGCTAGGCGTTCTAACTGTTTCTTGTGAGTATATCTTTCAGAACATAATGTTCATTAAGAAAAATCTCAACATGTACAACACAAACAGCCTAATACATGAGCATGAAACAAGAGCTTGTCACCACCTCCATCTAGATAGAAAGAACAAGGCAAAGACGCAAAAAAGTATATTTTATAATGGGATAAAACTGTATAACAAATTACCACAAGAAATTAAAGAAATAAATGAGCCCCTCACTTTCAGACCAAAGCTTAAAACCTTTTTAGTAAGTAAAAGTTGTTATACTGTAAAAGAATATTTAACATAGATGTAGATTATTAGCAACGTATGACATTATCACCAAAATATTATGTAATTATAAATGTGTGTATGACTAGTTATAAAAACTACACAAAATATGAGAAACCTGTTTCATTGTAAATGTAAATGTGTGCTCATGTGTTGTAAACTGATGACATCCATACGATATTTATTGTTCCACGGATGAATAAATAAATAAATAAAATAAAAAAAATAAAACAACAAAGTATTTACGCAGCAGTCATCACAAATCACTAATGGTTCTGATCTTCAGCCATACTCATATTTCCTATTTGAAAATTATTTTCTAGACACATACTTTGATAGCTGTCATGCACATGTGAGATCATTTATAGATATTTCCTGGTATAGCATTTTCTCTTTTATACACCAAAGTTCAACTGTTACCAAAAATTAACACCCTCATTTTTGTTTGATTACATTTTATGAACTATTGCTGAGTCACTGTATCTTGTAATCTGTAGAGAAATAAAATATAAGAAGACTGTCACAATTTCATGTGCATGAAAAAAATTAAGAC
Organism: Schistocerca piceifrons; assembly: GCF_021461385.2. NCBI lineage: Eukaryota > Metazoa > Arthropoda > Insecta > Orthoptera > Acrididae > Schistocerca > Schistocerca piceifrons. Next base: position 822,774,553 of record NC_060138.1, read on the forward strand.
AATAATCTCTGCTTTAGCATGAGATCAAGTTATAGAAACTGTATTCCTTTGATTTACTTCTCTATGAAGTGAATTAAGTAGGTATTAATCCAGCTTATGAATGAGTTGATCAGTCATTTCTCACGTTAGAGTACTTTTTGTTTTGGTACAAGTAGACAGTAAGAATGATGATATATTTCTCCTATGTTAGTTCACTTCACATACAGCTACTACTACATATCCATATTATTTAATTTCAATGATATTTTTTAATTTCTTTCAGGTGCAGACCTGTCATTATGGTCACCAGATAATGAAGAAAATCCCTGGGAAGCAAGTGGGCTGCTCGAAGGTGATATCATGATAGCAAAGGTAGATGATTTGAGAAATGTCATTCGGGATGAAGACAAATACTGGCCCAATGGAGTTGTTCCATACTATATAGCCAAAGACCACTTTTGTAAGTCAGCAAAATTTCTGTCAATTTGTATACACTACATCTATAAACACATCAGCCCAATGTGCTGTAGGATGTATGGACTACTTTCTAACCAATGAATACATACAATGTGAAGTGGGTGATTATTACAAATCATAAGAAATTTTTCTCTTCTTCTTTCAGTAGTTGAGAGGCAAATGAATGGGCATTTATGCTTTATGTGATTGATTCAAAGAAACTATGATCCAGTTAGCTGCAAGAATGAATACATATAACATATGTAAATTATGTTTTAAGCTTCTCAAAGCTCCTACGAGAAGCAGTCAAACGTCAGATTCAGAAATCAATGTTTCTAACACTTCAGATTAAAGTGACAGCAAATCACACAGCACATGTGATACTGACTGATTGCCATCTACAAACTAATGTAAATGTTATAGTACATCTCAGTAACACATGAAATTGTCTTCTATATGACCAAAGTCTGCAAATTGTTGTATGTTGTGTCAATAGTGGTTGCTGGCATGACTTAGTCAACTGGATAGGTCAATGTAGTTAGGAATCCACAATGTGTGAATAATGTCTTGGGGGGACATATATGATCACCAGTTTAGAATGTGCTAGAACTATTTACCTATCAAAGAATGAAAAGTATATAATTAATATGCATCCATAACACTTCTTTGAGGATAAAAAAGCTGAACATTACAACAAGGACCAAACAAAATTTTAATTCATATTTGTTTAACATGAGGCATCAGGTGTGCAGAATTGGATTGAGGGAAGGAGAGGCAGCTGGTGCACAAGATAGGAATATGACAATGTACAGGATGCCTGTGAGTTCGTGCAACACACAATGACGATGATATGGAGTGATGGACTGGAAGTGGGTGACAGGACAGGGTAAGGGGAAAGTGTTGGGTAGAGGATGTGGGTGCAGTGGATCAGTGGAGATTGAGGTCAGGAGGAATACAGGAGTGAAGAATGTATTGCAAGGACAGCTTCCATCCATGGATTCCATATTTTCAGTGGCAAGAATTCCCTTGCCCAGTATGCTGAAGGCATCACAAAGGCTTTCATAGACAGTCACTATCTCTCAAAACCGTGCAAATAGATTTCTTGTGCCATATCCTCACACACCCCTAACCCTCCCATCCATTCCAGAAAAACAGCTGCAAAGGAACACCTTCTTGTCTCCCAATATCATCCTGGGCTGGAGCAACTGAACCATGTCCTGACTATCCATGATCATACCCAGAAATGAGGTACATCCTATCCCTGATCTGTCCCATGCTCCTACAGTGGAATTCTGTGACCCACCCAGCCCACACAGCATCCTGGTCCCTATCTCATATTCTCGTCACAGAGATCATACACCTGTGGATGATCCAGATGCAAGACCTTCCCTATTCATCTACCAGGACATCCTACTCTAGTCCTGTCACATCAGACACAGGGCCACTTGGCAAAATAGCAATGCCATATACCAGCACTGCTGCAATTTCTGCACAGCATTTTATATTGGCACAACCATCAACCAACAGAATGAATGTCCACTATAAAACTGTGGCCAGTACAAGAGTTGATCACCCCTTCCTCTGCCCTGTTACCCTCTTCCAGTCTGCATCTCCATCATCATCATCACCACCACCACAATCATGTACTGCACATCTGTTGCCTCCTTCCAAGCTGACAGTTACCCCTCCCCAATCCCTTCTCACACTTCCTACTCTATTTGTCCCTCCACCCACCTCAGCTTATACAACTGCTCACCATAGTGTACCTGCCAAACTTCAGTCTCAGCATTATACACTCCTGGAAATTGAAATAAGAACACCGTGAATTCATTGTCCCAGGAAGGGGAAACTTTATTGACACATTCCTGGGGTCAGATACATCACATGATCACACTGACAGAACCACAGGCACATAGACACAGGCAACAGAGCATGCACAATGTCGGCACTAGTACAGTGTATATCCACCTTTCGCAGCAATGCAGGCTGCTATTCTCCCACGGAGACGATCGTAGAGATGCTGGATGTAGTCCTGTGGAACGGCTTGCCATGCCATTTCCACCTGGCGCCTCAGTTGGACCAGCGTTCGTGCTGGACGTGCAGACCGCGTGAGACGACGCTTCATCCAGTCCCAAACATGCTCAATGGGGGACAGATCCGGAGATCTTGCTGGCCAGGGTAGTTGACTTACACCTTCTAGAGCACGTTGGGTGGCACGGGATACATGCGGACGTGCATTGTCCTGTTGGAACAGCAAGTTCCCTTGCCGGTCTAGGAATGGTAGAACGATGGGTTCGATGACGGTTTGGATGTACCGTGCACTATTCAGTGTCCCCTCGACGATCACCAGTGGTGTACGGCCAGTGTAGGAGATCGCTCCCCACACCATGATGCCGGGTGTTGGCCCTGTGTGCCTCGGTCGTATGCAGTCCTGATTGTGGCGCTCACCTGCACGGCGCCAAACACGCATACGATCATCATTGGCACCAAGGCAGAAGCGACTCTCATCGCTGAAGACGACACGTCTCCATTTGTCCCTCCATTCACGCCTGTCGCGACACCACTGGAGACGGGCTGCACGATGTTGGGGCGTGAGCGGAAGACGGCCTAACGGTGTGCGGGACCGTAGCCCAGCTTCATGGAGACGGTTGCGAATGGTCCTCGCCGATACCCCAGGAGCAACAGTGTCCCTAATTTGCTGGGAAGTGGCGGTGCGGTCCCCTACGGCACTGCGTAGGATCCTACGGTCTTGGCGTGCATCCGTGCGTCGCTGCGGTCCGGTCCCAGGTCGACGGGCACGTGCACCTTCCGCCGACCACTGGCGACAACATCGATGTACTGTGGAGACCTCACGCCCCACGTGTTGAGCAATTCGGCGGTACGTCCACCCGGCCTCCCGCATGCCCACTATACGCCCTCACTCAAAGTCCGTCAACTGCACATACGGTTCACGTCCACGCTGTTGCGGCATGCTACCAGTGTTAAAGACTGCGATGGAGCTCCGTATGCCACGGCAAACTGGCTGACACTGACGGCGGCGGCGCACAAATGCTGCGCAGCTAGCGCCATTCGACGGCCAACACCGCGGTTCCTGGTGTGTCCGCTGTGCCGTGCGTGTGATCATTGCTTGTACAGCCCTCTCGCAGTGTCCGGAGCAAGTATGGTGGGTCTGACACACCGGTGTCAATGTGTTCCTTTTTTCCATTTCCAGGAGTGTATGTTCAACTGAAAAGCTAGCAAAGTTTTCATTCTTTTTTGTGTGCATGTTGATAACTTAACACTGCTACTATTCAGTGAGTAATCTTCTTTACTACTGAATCATTTACATTGTGCCAGAACTTCCCTTATCATATTTATGAATATGTTGTTTTCTAGATTCACTGTACCTAAAAGCAGAGAAATTTAGATTTTATAAAATATAAAGAGAGAGTAAAATTTGGCTACAGGAACAGTGAGACACACTTGGAAATAAGTCATATCACAAAATAACTGTAGGCACTAACAGTTCACAAGGCAATGAAGCACAAGAATAGATGGAAGATCAGACTATAATGACACATAATCGATTAGCTTGCTAGAGATGGAGCAAAGCTTCAAGTGGGACAAGGACAAACAACCACATTAACTAAGTCATGGTTGCAGCACATTGCAAGTTTACTGATTGCCAGGCATTTCAAAACTACAATTTCTCTAAGAAAGAGACAGCTCATAAAAATTCTGACTCCAGTTGTACTGGAATAGTAAATGAATATTACGAACACACGTACACCCACTTCTTAATAGGAGACATATTCTCCAGTGAACAATGTAGATAATCATCACTTTCTTACTACTACTATCATTATTGGCTAAACATTGCCTCAGAACTTCTAAACTTGTTAGGAGAAGCATCAAGTAAATGAGCATTCAAGTTTGTGTGTTGAATCTATGACACAGGGGACTGAAGCTGAGTGCATTAGCAGTGTGTTGTCATGCATAAGAGCGTGCCATGAAAGGGCAATCATGTGAACTTCTGAAAGAGCCCATGAGTGCCTTTTTAAACCCTGCCACACTATGTTTGCACTCAGTTATCATGTTATTACTGCTTGCATACATTTGCCTTATCTTCTTATCTTCAGTGTATATTATGATGATTAGCATGCATGCCACTGTCTATTAAAGTCATACTAACATTCTTAGTTGTTTGTGTGTCCAAGTTACAACAGAGACATACCAGCAAGAAGAACATCAACCACACAATACCAAAAATAGCAAGGACAGATAAATCAGCTTGACAGCTCATGCATCCAAGTTGTGACTAGAATAATATACAGTGGAATGGAAATGAAAATTAAGGACTTATTACATGAAAATAAATTTGGCTTTAGAAATCATAAAGATACTAGAGGGGCAGTTCTGGTATTACACTTGATAATGGAAGCTAGATTCATCAGAAATCTAGACAATCTCACAGGATTCATTGGTCCAGAAAAAATATTACCTAACATAAACTTCATGGACGTATGTTCCATCTATGCAACTAATTGAAGGCTGTTTGTTTATTGCCATATGCTTTTCGATTCTTTTATTTTTGAAGCATCTTCAGTAGCCAGTAACACGTTTCTTTTTATACATATAATAAATGTATTATGTTATAGTTACAATATATTGCTATGTTAAATTTTGTAACAATATAGTGTAACTACCACATAATACACTTATTATATGTATAAAAAGAAACATGTATTACAGGCCACTGAAGATGCATCACAAATAAAAGAAGCAAAATGCATATGACAATAAATAAACTGCCTTCAATTAGTTGCTTAGACAGGACATACCTCCATGAGTCGGCAAGACTCACCGGAGGAGAAACACCCCCCGTCTGAAGATATCCAGCGCAGCTCTGGACGAAATGTTAGGAACAGAAGAGTTTCATGGACCACGACCTTACATCCCGGAAGGTTTACCAGAAGATATGTTATCTGGTCGTGAAAGCTTTCATACTATGATACCTCCATGAATTTTAAAGCAACTAAGGAAAGACAGAAAACAGAAAAAATGACAATAACGTAAAGTGTTGCAAAGTGTTTGAGATCCACGGGAAAAAGGTATATGTCTGTGCCTTAAGAAATAATGGTAATGTAGAATACAGTCATATAGTAAAAGGGAAAAATACAAATGGACAAGTTACAGAGAAATAATCTGATTAAATACAGCATAGGTCAGGGACAGAATCTTTCTCCTCTATTTTCACCCTTTATATCAAAGAAGTACTGAAAAGATTAAAAACAAATTGAGACATAGGATTAACTACCAGGGTGAAAGGAAACCAATTATAAAATTCACTGATGACATTGATATCCTCTACGAAGCTGAGGACAAATTTATGGGATCTGCTGAATGGAATGAACAGGTTGTTGACCACTTAATATGAAAGAAAAAGGTTAATGACAAGCAGAAGTAGTAGACAAAGTGAAGAAAATCTACTACCACAGGAGCAAAATGATGCATTGACATAAGATGCCGACTAGTGCAACATAATAAAGTCCACTAGTATCAAACACAGCCTTTAATTTGGCAAATAAATTTCAGAGAATGTAGGTCTGGAGCACATCATCATAATTGTTGTTGTTCTTGTTCTTGTCATCTTCAGCCCAAAGGCTGCCTATCTTGTGCTAGCCTCTTCGTCTCAGCATAGCTGCTGCATCTACATCCACTTTAACCCACTTCCTGTAGTCAAGACTAGGTCTCCTTCTGCAGTGTTTACCTCCCACACTACCATCCATCCCAAACTGCCCCCTGTAACCAAATTGAGTATTCCTATTAACAGATACTTTATTTTACGCAAGCTGTGCCATAATGCTCTTTTGTCCTCACTTTGATTCAGTACTTATTCGTTAGTTATCTGACCTATCCATTTAATCTTCAACAACCTTTACTAACATTTTCAAAGCTTCTGTTCTCTTCTTGTCTATTTTACTTATCATCTGTATTTCACATCCATTTAAGGCTGCCCTCCAGAAAAATACATTCAGAAAAGACTCCTATTACTTAAATTAATATTGGGTATTAGCAAATATTTCTTTTTCAAAAATACTTTTCTTGGTATTGCCAGTCTGCAAAACCCAAATAGCAAAGCTCTTCTACAACTTGTTGTGTCTCATTTCCTAATCTAACCGTCTCAGAATTTTCCTACATTTCATTACCCTGAAGCACTTTTGTTGACCATCTTATAAAGTGTTTTCAAGACACTAT